>NC_143058.1:23882222-24188611 GCF_052426305.1 Pelodiscus sinensis | reverse complement strand
ACTTTTTCCAATTTATTCTGAGTTTAATCTGAAGTGGTTTAATCACAGTTTGTACACATCTTCTTAAAAATTGTTATAAAGGAGAGCAGAAATAATAATCGTGTAAGAAGTCATTATGACAGATGCAGGTTCCCATGATCCTATTTACACTTTAACGTTATTATGCAAAACTCTATCTGGGCAGTACCTGTGTCATTAAAGTGTCAGGTGGTCATTTGGCAAGAGAGAATAAAAAGGAATCAGATCAACATTTTGTAAATGGCTCTCTGGTTTTTTTTTTTTTTTTTTTTGCACCTGTTATTCTAAAATTTTCTTTCAGTTACATTTCAAAACACTACAGTTGGGATCTCCTTGCCAACCTGAGATGGCATAAGCCTGGGTAACAGAACAAAATGTGAGAAGGTCCTTCTGTCTTTAACGCCTGTTCATCAGTGAATCAGCCTCCAATTAATCTGTTTCTTCAGTAGGAGTTTAATAAAAGTCAAGCACACACATGTTCAGTCTTGTTTCGTATTAAAGCTGTGTTAGTATTATCTGCCTAGCCAGGTCAAAAATCTTATATAATTAAACACCAGAAACCATTTCAAAATTTTAAGGGTTTTATAATTTTCTGTCTCTAATTGAGGCAGAACAGTTTAAATTTAAAACAGGACAGTGATCAGAGTGATGTCACTTTTCATTACGTATTTCAGGAAAGTTTGTTTCATAGCCAAACTATCCAGGAAACCCAATTTAGGAGTTTTGATATTCTGCATTTTTAAGAACCAGAAAAATTCAGCTGCCCAGATTTCCTTAACATATAATGAAATATACACTGAATTGGTTGCCCGCATCCCAAGTTTCCAATATCAGTCAGCTTACAAACAAAGTTTGAGACACTGCTGACCGCTATAAAACTCACTGTAATACAAAGTGAGTTTTGTAGCAGATAGGAGTGCCTCAAACTTTGATTGTAGAAACACCAATATTATAATATTATTGTGATAAGAATGCATTTTGGAAATATCACAAATGTACTTTTACCACAAGCAGCCAAAGACCCTAACAAACTTTGTGCACCTAGTTTCAACTCAAGCTCCCACCACATCCATGAAAATCCACAAGGTAGCAAAACTGGTGTGGTTTTACTTCACAAGGGAATGGGTTCAATTACTAGGTTCTCAGGGTTTTGGTCACAAATGTGTCTGAATATAGGTGATCCACTGTCTTGACTCAGACGAGAGTATGAAATGCCAGAGTTTCAAGTAAAGGTAAACTTTTTATACTGATTAAATTTCAGCTTCTCACATATATAAATTTGTCTGGTATGGCCAAAGAGTCACAAAAACTGAAAACGGGGAAGACAAAGAGAGATGAAAAAAAAACCTTATTATAGTAAGTCATTTACTAAAGCAGATATCTTATGAAGTGACCATTCATCACTAAACCTGGTCCCTCCCTAGGGCCTCCATTCCTCACATTGCCGTCCATCCTATGAAAGAGGCAACAGGCTTAAATAATCCACACCAATGAGACATATAAATTATACTGACCTCGGTGATGGTGTAGCACTATGTCAGTATAGCTACCGCCTCTTTTGGAGGAAGGCATTGGTAAGCCTACAAAAGACACTTAGGGCATTCTACACTAGGACATTATTTTGAACTAACCAAATTTGAAATAATAACTCCTGAAATAACTATATTAAATAAGTTTATTCACCAAGGAAAGCAAAGGGTACAGCTTTCGAAACAACCAACTCATTATTGCAAAGCAAGAGGCTTCGTAATGTGGACACTCCCCTTATTATTTCGGAATAAGTGGGGTTATTTCAAAATAACTCAGAAGTGTACACCAGGGCTTAGGCTATCTCCACCAGAAGTGTGAGAAAAGAGTAGCTACATTTCTGCAGCGGTGCAGAGGTATCCTATTCCCTCTGCCTGTCTTGTAGCCCAACCTCTAGGCTTCAGCTTCCCTCCCATCCTAAAAAAGGTGCCTGAAAGTGTTCTATCATCCCAAGAGATATCTGAGCCTCTCTTCTCATTGCCTTCCTTTTCCATCTGTGGACATCTAGGTGGCTCTGCACCACACCTTGCTCGACCTCCAGTTATGTAGCAACTCATTGCATGGAGAAATTTCTATTGGCATCATTGCTCAACCTAGGACCCCTGCAACCACAGTTTTTGCAGACTTCTGTGAATCAACATTGGTGTTGGCACCAGTGATAAAACAAGAAGGTAGATAGCAATTTATGGTGAAAAACAGGAAGACCATGTTTAGATCTTTTCAGCTTGAAGTGACAGTAAGATATCCAAGAAGGGAAAGAAAAAGACAGGGATAAAGGTGGGAGGTTGTGAAGACAGATCTGGAAAACTTCCAAACAGAAATGATTGCTCATCCCATGTTAACAAATGAGATAACTAGGAAGTGGTAGAAAGGTTATGCCAGAACAAAGAGGATTCTTACAAAAGAGGCAAAGTAGAGAAGGAGGAATCCATACAAAATAAAATGAAGATCTAGTTAGTTATGCAACAGAAGAACCAGTAGAATACACAGTAATGGGAGTTCAGGGGGGGAAAGGTGCAAAGGTGGAAGGGATAATCAATGGCATGAAAGAAGGATATAAGGGCGTAAGAAGATGTTAGTCTGGCACAACAAAAGAACTGAAAAGAACAGGAAATTTGGTAGTGAAGAGAGGGCTTCTCTAGGTTTGATACCCCCAGCAGAAGGTATAGGAAGAAAGAAAAGAAAGTGAAGGCAAGTGCTACATGTATGTTTGGCAAGGAAGCTACTTTTATTTTCTAGTTTTCTATGCTGTATGTACTTAAAACTGTATCTATTTCAAAGGGGGAGGTAATACAGCATCAAAGTGTGCATGGAGAAGAAATAAAATAATGGGTAAGAGGCAGGTGGAGGAAAGGAGAAAAATTGTGATGAATAAATTCAACAGTTAAAATTCAACAGTTACAATGAGGTGACAGAAAACCATGACACAGTCAAGGCAATATGAGTCTTTATCAAGGCAAACAGAGCTAGAGTAATCAACATAGTAAAAATAGGTGAATTATCAAAATAGATAAATAATATGATAGAAATAAATCAATAAGCAAATAGATGGCACTCAATATAGTAATAAGATCAATACGCTGGTGGAACCTTTATGGCAAGACACTTTATTGAAAAAGTCAATCAGTTCAGTGACAGCAAATCAATATACAAATACAAGAAATCCAATGCAATGGACACAGTATTTCTTTCAGTAAAATAAAGCAGACCAATGAACAGGTAAATGACAATCAATATAGTGAAAGCAGATCAATGTGCAAGCAGTAATCAGTGAATTTGATAACAGCTGTGAATTAGAAAAAAACAATTAAGTAAAGGAGTCTAATAGGTATGGAAATGACAATCAGTTCAGGAAACACATGCAAGTATGAGAGGATCACCACAGAAGTTTAGGGGCCCCTCCCACCAAATACACATAAAAACATTCTCATACAAACTAAGAACCAGATAAAAACAACAGGAAGCTACCAAAGGGACTCAACTGTGCAGTCTCCTCTATTCCAGCATGCCTATGCTCCATTGCAGACTTTTCTGGGTTTTTTATTATAAACAAGCTAATATTGACAATTTTTAGTTCTTATGACACAGACATCTGTTAGGCATGGTTAAAACCAAATTAAACAAAGGAAGATGTCAAAGAACCTTTACTACGACCTCCAACAACCCTAATATTAAATTTCTAGGTTTGTACAAATAGATGCTGAAGAGCTGTATGTTGTGCTTCTGAAATATGAACAAGTAAAACCACCAAACACAGGATTTGTATATTAATCTAAATTAGTATGCAGACCTAAACACAAAAAATTCCAGAACCCAGATTGCCGCTGCTTATACCATCTCTACCCTGACACCATAAAACACTTCGTTGAAGTATACACATTAAAACATATTGTGAACTTCAAATTCCACATTATTTTATAATCAAATATCAGTTTGTTGGAAACAAACTGGCTTTCTCCATTTGTTTTGAAGTAAATACATGCAAAACTAAACAGTCCTATATTATGGCTTCATTATTTAAAAATTAATATAGTTTAAAAATTAAAAAAAATAAATTTTCCATTACCACTGCAAATAAAAGGGCATCAGTAGACTGCTATCTCTGTGGGGAATAGACGATTGGTTGACACAAAGACATCTGGAGTTCCAGGAAAATACATTTTCTGTGTTGGTATGTGAACTTTACTTTGGGATTACAGCAAAATGGCAGCCTCATTAATATCTACACCATCTCTCAGTGAACAGGAGGCAACCTCTTGGACTATAACAATGAAAAGTTGCCTTTCCAAAGTACATTTCTACTGCATGTAAGATTTCACAATATACAGTAACTCTTCTCCCTTTGAAACTGATAGAAAGTGCTTTTCTTCATCAGGGCTCTATGCAAACACTTGCTAATCCTTATTGCATCCATGTGAGGTAAATAAAAGTTAATAACACCATTTCACAGTTGGGGAACCTAAGGCCACTATGTTATGATCTAAACTGTGGCATTAAGCCATAGCTTAACATGATAGATGAACTCTAGTGCTGCAGGGAAAGCATGGCTGCTGGACAATACCGAGGGGAGTTACACATGTCTAAACTCTGTGGCTGGCCAATTTTCTAGATGATGAGAGCGGAACAAGACAGTATCCCACCTTATCCTAGTCTCTATTGAGGAAGTTATTGGGAACAGTTCTTGGACTCAGAGAAACTAGAATTTTGGCTGGTTTGACGAGTGAAGCTCTTTGCACCCCTTTAGGTGTGTGCTACCACGTAAGGGGGCAGCTAAAGTCTAGTCCCAAATTATTTGCCCCAAGTCAAAGGAGTCAGTGGCAGAGCAAAGGTAAGGACAAAGGAACAGGGGGTGCTGAGAGACTTGTTGGGATCCTGGCCAAAGTGGGGAGGAGGGGCTCTGTGCTCTTAGAAGGGGTGGGGCTTCAGGTGAAAGGGCCAGAGATAGGGCAGCCAGCCCTCAAAGCTGCCTGGAGCATGTTGTGCAGATCCCACCCTACAGTAGCAGTGGCGGCTGGGAGCCCCACTCTCTTTTGAATCACCGGGCTTCAGAGCAATAGCCCCTTTAAACACCTTCCTCACTGTCTGATTGGGCAGAGGAGATCCTAGCTTCCAGTTCTGTGCTCTGATCACTACATCACATCAAATCTCATTTTACCCTTTGAAGATCTTTGAACTAATTGTTCCAAGATCTAGTTTCAGTAAAGGGGTTTCCTTTCCAACTGAGACCTGACACAGTCCTGTCAATAACATATATTAAAAAAAATATTCACATTCACTCCAGAAATCTGCTGGGTAGTTATGGATTGACAGTAAAGCGAAATTCAATATTCCCCTTCTCAAAATGAAGTAACAGAAGAACAGTCTCTTTTAGTATTCTACTGACAGAAATAAGAGTTCTGGATATAAAACTAAAAAAAATTTTTTTAAGACTTAATTTAATACAATGCTTAGTGGTTTTTGAAAATAATTTTGCTCACACAGCACTGGAATTATAGGTGAACACAGCCAACTCTAGGAGAGTATTGACTGTCAAATACATTTTAGTAACAAGGGTGGTCTCTATGTGGCTAACATGCCATTTTCATTTATGCCTTTATAGTTGCAGCCCCAAGACAAAAGATTTCAATACCTGCTGAATGCTTGCCGGATATTGTAATTTGCTGTGAAACTAGAGGCACACACTTGACAACCAAGATTTAAAAAAAAAGAAAAAACAACCCCCCCTTTCTATTTGTGAAACATAGCATGCTATGGCACCAGAAAGAAATAAGATCTTCCCTCACATAATGGCATACATTTTTCTCTGCAGTTGCACCCAAGAAAAGTATCACAAGGGTACGAATCAACAAGAGTAACATATTTCACTACAGTTAATTATCCTGATTTATCCCAAGAAACTAGGTTTTAGTCTGTAATCTGTGAGGAAATCTGCTGTTCTAGTCCTAAATCCTTTCCTCAGCCTGGTGATTATCAACTACATTTTTGTACAGGAGGGAATTAATGCCACATACAGCCTAAGCAGCTTTGAAGTGAAAAGGCCTAGACCTGTAATAACTTTTGTACAGTGTATTGATTCAGAGAGAGAGAAAAACCCTGTAGTCATTGGAGTTTCCAGTGGATTTCTATGCCCTCTTTTACCTTTAGTATTCTGTAGCACTTCTAAGACTACTATGAACCCTCATATTAATTCTCCACAGGAGACTCCAGGTAACTCTGCACTACTGTTAACACTGGCTGTATGTAAAATCATAGGTAAAAGGCTAGAATTATAATGAAACCTGATTTTTCCAGCTAGCAACAATCAATACAGCTTAGGAATTTGCTAACAAGGAACCTTTACAGAAAATAATAGTGTTTTCTGTGAAAGGCCATGTATAAGATAGTGGTAATTTTCCTGGGAGTGTATGTACCTTAGTTGTAGTAACATTTTCATTTACTTTGATTATTAAACACATCAATTTGGGGTTTTTTTATAGCGCTTTTAGTAGAACCCAAATAGGATGGAATCAGAAGGCTTTTGTTGGAAATGAAGAAGCAAACTGGGGAGGGAGGGGGAAACCTATCTAGAGCCATGAATTTATTCAAAAGCATTTCAATCTGTGTGCACATCTTCATCACTTCAGTGATAATTAAATCTCGGAATCACAGGTGATGTCCTCACATAGTCTCTTTGCCTGGCTCCCACTGGGCCAATGAAGCAAGCCTCCCTGTGAGGCCTGTTAGCACAGATCAGGTGGTAATGTGGAGGGACAGATGAGCTTCAGTTGACAGATGGCAGGATGACCTGGAAAACCTGCCCCCTTTTCTGGGATCAGGCAGCAGCTGACAGGTATTATTTCATAAAATAACGTCTAAAAGGAATCGCCAGGGTCTTCGCATTAATCTGAGGCTGCAACCAGCCATGTAACGTTTATGTCAGAACAAATCTGTCTCTATGCAGGAGAGGGAAAGTGGTTTTTGATGAAGTTGTTCATAAATTTTAATATAATATGCCTGATGGTGTCAGATATAGTCTCATATCTCTTTTATATTTAAAGGCTCTAGTGAAACATAGAAATATTCAATCTCCAACAGGCTAGTTTTAAATAACTAAAAAGTTAACCAAGGATACCTCACTGATTTTTTCTATTTTCAATAAAGAATTTGCATATATAATCTCCCCATTTTTAAATTAAAATGATTTCAATTGCGTGAAACCCCTTCTGTAATGTCACTAAACAAAGGCAGCACTAAAGGTTTTGCAACTTTTATAATAATAGACAAACAAATGAAACAGGAGAACAAGATAAAACTGCTTTTTGGGAACAGTTGAATGACAAACTTTTAAATCAAAAATATTTCTGTTTAAAAACCTGAACGATGTCTGTTTTGAGGAGTTAAATGTCCTCTCCACACACATGGCATTTGAAAGTTTAGGCACAGATGAATATTTAGGGAATTCAAACACCTGGATTGGATCTAAGCTTGCCAGCCCACTGGGTCTTTTGAAAACAAGTTAGAAAGCAAGATTGTGCTTTTCCTACCCCATGTCTTCCTATGCACAGCATAGTTTAGCTATAACCTAATAAATACAAGAGCTAGTAATCAGTATTAATATGCAAACAAATATCAATCCAAAATGGACTAAAGACAATAATTATAATGTTATATTCTTCTGAATGTCATGGGACAGATACATTTAGTACCAATATTCATGTCTCACCATCTTTGTGGGGCCACTTTACAGACCCCCTTTCCCTTTTTCCTCTTTTATAATCTTTCAGTTGAAGAAAATCACCTGCTTAAATATCTCTAAAGGATACTAGCAAAAAAACTCTCCATACATAACAGATGCACAAGTGAACCTTGAAATGAATGTATTATGGATACAGAACCATCGTCACACACCTCATAATCACATTTCACCTGCCCATCTGGTGCAGACCTGTGGCTTGTTAGTAATACACTTAGATACAGTAAAATGTGCTCATCTAAAAGGAACAACTACACAGAGCAATGCGGTGTGATGAAATTACTATGAATTCTGAAGAAACATTTTATAAGACAAAATGAAAGTCAGTAAAATCCACTCTTTTTTAAAGATTGTAATACATGCTTTTACATTTAAAAATGTTAAAATTAAAATTGCAAATAATTTAAGGCATGGAAAACCCCAACATTCATATGCAGTCCCAGACTGATACCCCTGTAGACTAAATTCCTCTGTTCAGAAGAGGCAGTGGCAATGCAAGCTTCCCAACAGTATTCTACAAAGTACCTCAACTCTGACCTGCAAAGATCACCTATAAGGTTGAGAGGTTAATTCAGTCTCCATGACCACTGAATCTTTGGTCTCTCTATTAACACTGCAAACAAGGGTACCATTTGTGATGGTGGCTTTCATTATGAGGACACATGTCCACTGGAAACTGAAGTGAAAACAGCCTGTCATTTCATAGTGGGCAAATGGTCATGACTTTTGAGCATCAGTAAAGTAAACTAAATTAAAACTGGTGAACTAAAGGGGAAAGACTTCATAGCCTAATAAAAGCATTGAATGATATATAATTTTGTTTCATTTGTCTTCCCTTAATTTCCCTCACTGATTATTGCATTATGTATCCCTTTTGTGTTCCTTATCTTATTGTATTCCAGGGAGAGCTAGAAGAGGTTCCTGCTAAACTCTGGGCACAGGATGATTTGTGGGCTATGCAGGAGGGTCTGTTCTTTTGAAGATATGGGAGTGAGACTACGTCTAGATTGCAGGCTTCTTTTGGAAGAAGCTTTTCCGGAAGAAATCTTCCAGAAAAACTTCTTTAGAAAGAGAGCATCCACACTGCTAAATCTCATCGAAAAAGGGATCTACTTTTTTGAAAGATAGCATCCATATCGAATGGACTCTATCTTGCATTTAAGCTGTGATTACTATTGACAGAGTGGCCAGCAGGGCACTTGTGCTTTTTCCTTTTTCCTCTTTTTGAATGAACTCCCTCTTCCCCATCCACACACGCCTTTTTCCGAAAGAGCTCTTTTGGAAAAAGGCTTCTTCCTCATAGAAAGAGGTTTACCAATGTCGGAAAAAACCCTCTGTTCTTTTGACTTTTTTTTTGAAAGAATACAATTGCAGTGTGGACATAACTGAAGTTTTCCTGGAAAAACTGTGCAGTGTAGACATACCCCGAGTTGCATGTCTAATTCCCATTATGCCAATTACCTAGCTGGATTTCTGCACTTCAGTGAGAGAATTTATTTACCCATGTTCATTAGCCTGTAAAGACTTTGTATCAAAGGACAAAAACAAACTCATTAATTACACAGTACTCTTGTGTGCCAGGTGATTATCATCGTACCCATTTTACAGAAAGATTACATGAGGTGCAGAGGTGTTAAAGGTTAGATATTTAAAATACTCAGTTCAGGAAGAGCTCCTACTGAGAACCTGCTTGGCACTGAGTTCTTTTGAAAACTCTGCAGCAGGCACATAAAGTTGCTCCTGTGTGTGAAAAATCTGGACCTTGCACTTTCTTTCATTGTTTTTCATCCCTCAACTGCCTAGCAAGAAGTAACTGTAAAGCGATTTCTTGTTGAATTTCCCTAAGATAAACTGTTTGTACTGTACTATTTTATTGAAACTGGATCTAATATTTTACAAAATGTATGAATTAATTTGTAGTCTTCACAGAAAAAGAGAAATCAAAACTTTAATTTACTAGAATTCATCTTTTTAGATGTAAAAATGCCACACATGTCAATGCTCAAATGCAACTTCAACTCACATACAGGGAACTCAATGATTTCAGAGAATTGTTTGTAGAGAATGAAATTCACCTTAACTGGAATTCATCTCTTCATCGATGATGTGAGTTTCAGCTTTTATGCTTTAAGAAAGCCATTTACAGGCAGTCCCCGGGTTACGTTCAAGATAGGGACTATAGGTTTGTTCTTAAGTTGAATTTGTATGTAAGTCAGAACTGGCTCCAGATTCAGCCGCTGCTGAAACTGATCAGTGGCTGACTACAGGAAGCCCTAGGCAGAGTTGCTCTGCCCCCGGCTTCCTGGAATCAGCCGCTGATCAGTTTCAACAGCGGCTGAATCTGGACTCCTGGGACAGAACAGCTGGGGCACTGCTGGGTAGGTCCCCGCAGGACCAACCTGGCAGCACCCCAGCTGCTCTACTCCAGGCATCCCGCAACAAAAGCCTGGTCTGCGGGGGGGGGGGGGAGGCGCACTAACTGCGCCCCCTCCCCCCCAGTAGACCAGGGAGACCCGAGCAAAGCCGCGGAGGCGCAGAGGTCCCGCCGCCTTTGCGGCTTTGCTCCTGTCTCCCTGCTGTGCTGAGGGAGTCCCCCCCAGCACAGCAGGGAGACCCAAGCAAAGCCGCACAGGCGGCGGGACCCCGCTGCCCGTGCGGCTTTGCTCCTTTGACCCGGAGCAAAGCCGCACAGGCGGCGGGGTCCCCCGCCTCTGCGGCTTTGCTCCTGTCTCCCTGCTGTACACAGTGGGATGTGCACAGCAGGGAGACAGGAGCAAAGCCGCAGAGGCGGGGGACCCCGCCGCCTGTGCGGCTTTGCTCCGGGGCAAAGGAGCAAAGCCGCACGGGCAGCGGGGTCCTGCCGCCTGTGCGGCTTTGCTCGGGTCTCCCTGCTGTGCTGGGGAGTCCCCCCCAGCACACCAGGGAGACCCGGAGCAGCTTTTCTCGCCCCGGAGGACACGGTGGTGGGACCGCTGCGCTCTGGGCAGTCCCGCCGCCCGTGAGCTCCGGGGTGAGAAAAGCCCCGTTTGTAAGTGCGGATCCAACGTAAGTCGGATCCACGTAAGTCGGGGACTGCCTGTATTTTTATGCTAAGTTATAAACTGGACAATGAAATTGAGTCTAGCTGAACAAAAACATTAAGAAGTCAAAGAAATGAATGAGTAGGAAATATATACTTATGCGGTTCAAATCGCTAAGACTGAGTTAAACTGTCGAAGATATAAGCCGTGATTCCATATGCTACAGAAATGATATTTTATACTGATGTGGGCTGCCGGTCTGTTAGCATTAATAGACATTGGGGCTACGGCTAGACTGGCATGATTTTCCGCAAATGCTTTCAACAGAAAAGTTTTTCCGTTAAAAGCATTTGTGAAAAAGAGCGTCTAGATTGGCACAGGCGCTTTTCCGCAAAAGCACTTTTTGCAGAAAAGCGTCCATGCCAATCTAGACGCGGTTTTGCGCAAGAAAGCCCCAATCGCGATCGGGGCTTTTTTGCGCTAAACAATACCACGTTGTCTACACTGGCCCTCTTGCGAAAAAGCATTTGCGCAAGAGGGCTTTTGCCCGAACGGGAGCAGCATAGTATTTCCGCAAGAACACTGACAATCGTACATGAGATCGTCAGTGTTCTTGCGGAAATTCAAGCGGCCAGTGTAGACAGCTGGCAAGTTTTTCTGAAAAAGCAACTGCTTTTGCGGAAAAACTTGCCAGTCTAGACGCAGCCTATGTGTGTGTCATGCATGTATTACAGCTCAGTATATGCCTAAGGACCTTCATAGTCCCCTAGCTACATTCATTACACCTGCTGTGAATAGTTGTCTCTGGCTGTCAGAATTAAAAGCACAGTAGCACATTACTCAGCTCTGTAACAGAAGTTTGAGAATCTCACTGTTATGTTATTACATAACCATGCACCTCATTTTCTTATTCACTGAAGAGTAATGCTAATGCCGAGACTCCTATGACTTAGGAAATCACTAACTCTCTAGTCCCCCAAAAAACCACTGAGATACATCATGGATGCATTCAGATAACCGTAATCAGACATAGTAAGCTTTTAGTTAAAAATATGCTGTATTATGGACATGCACTATGTATCTCAAATTCGAAAGATTAATTTTTAACTGACTTTTAGGTTTTTAAGAAAATTGGCTATTGTTAGATAAAACAAATCACTGACGTATTTTATGTATGGTACCAAAAACTCATAACGAAAAGAAATTCCAGAATTAGTGCTATAATAGTATCTTTAACTCAGTATTACAGTGTGCACTACACAACACCTTTCCCAGAGGCAGTTCTATCAAGTGAACTAATGAAAAACCTCATTGCAGCTAAAGCAATAATGCCATTAAGGTAACAAACTATATACCAACTTTCAGCCAAATTAGCTTCACATGGTTAACATCAGAATTTGAAATGTATGATTAATAATCCAGCTAGCCAGCCACTAGAATGGCTGCTACTGTATAAATAATATATGAACTAATCTGAAGAAGCAGTAATGACCCTTCATTGATACAATACCTGTAATCAGGGATGAATCTCCTTATGGTTAACAAATTAATTATTAACTGATTGTATACATTATAAACTAGCAAACAAAAATATGGATATTGCCCAATACACACCTACTTCTGTGGTGATACTTAACTACCATATAATAAATAGCAAACAGCTCTTCTACATAACATTTTAGGACATGAAGTGAAAAAAAACCTCACATGAATTTAATCCTACCTCAACTCAGGGGTTTGGCTTACATATCTTCAGGTCACTTCCAGTACTACAGTTCTATTATTATTTATTATCAGCATCATTCAAATACTAAGACAAAAGGGCCTTTCTGGCAGAGTTTCTTTTGTTTCCTTAACCTGTAAAAAAATTAATTTCCCTGTTCTCAGGATAGTTCCTTTAGTTTGTTTCTAGCAGTGAGCTAGCCAATGTTACAGTGTTGTATTACAGAATAACAATTAAAAAATACAAGGTATGAAAACTGCATTCTAAAAATGAACTAAGCAGATGGGATATGCAGTTCTAACTTAGTCCATTTACATGTGGGTTTTTTTCTCCCTATCTCTTTTTTAAGTTCTCAGAGATTTATCTAGAGGAAAAGGTCAGCCTGCAGCAGAAGGGAAAACAAACTCTAAGTCTTCCAGCTCCAGGGTAAGAAACTGCATAGCTGCTAAGGAAGAGGAGAGATTAGGCACATAACATCCTCACCTCCCACACTTGGCAACTCTCTGTGCCTGGAAGCTGCCATCCAGGGCAAGCAGCCCAGGGTTTTCTAGTCCTAAACTAAAGATCCTCCTTGCACAGTCTTCCACTTCTTGGATGAGGACCAGCACCCTATACTTAGCTGGGACATAGCTATGCCTTTACCCAGCTAGAACTTCAGTGCACTTGTACTATATCTTCCTTTCATCTCACTGACTAGCAACATCCTCTCAGAGTTCTGCCAGAGAAAATTTATCAGGCCGCAATATCAGTAAGAGCTGCATTCTGACTGGTCATTACATTAGTCCATAGGAGTAGGGATGCATTGGGACCCAGCCAATCCACTGCTTGGGGTGTAAGACCATTGTAGGTCTTGGAACAGAAGAGGAAATGTTCTCTTCCCCTGCTCCCCTTCATGTGCACAATGTCCTGCAGGGAGGAGTGGGAAGTAGGCAAGCCCATTTCTCAGACCCCTCTGCACCAACTCACAGTACTGGATGATTGAAAAATTCATGGAGTTAGTCCAAAATCTATTTTTGTAAGGGTTTACAGGATCTGGCCCTGCCTCTCCAGTTTAAAGAGTCTCTCAATTATTTTACATTTCTTAACATTCGATTTAACAGTCAGTTTGTCAAAAGATGAATATCTAAAAAAAAATCTGTAGATATTTTGTGTTAGTGTGGGCTCTACTATGCCTTTTAGGCACTACCCTATATAGAGGTTGGGAAGAATGCTCCCAATATTTCCTCTAGAGGGACATAGTATGTATCTCCTCCTGTGGTTGCTCAACTCTGCTGGCCATGTGGAAAAGGCAGGTCCATAATGTTGCTTCCTACCCTCTTTTAGCATTGATCACACAGCGTAACATGTGCAGACTCTGAGTTTAAAAAGGAAATAACAAAACATTTTTGAGTGATTATATTATTTGGTTCATTTTCACATAATGCACAGTCAATCTGTGGAACTCCTTGCCAGAGGATGTTGTGAACACCAAGCATGTAACAGGGTTTGAAAAAGAGCTAGATAATTTCATGGGGAATGAGACTATCAATGAGTATTAGACAGGATGGGCAGAGATGGTGGGCCTAGCCTATTTTCTAGAACCTGGGAATGGGCAACAGGGGATGGATCACTTGATGAATAGCTGTTCTGTTCATTCCTTCTGGGCCAACTATTTTTGGCCACTATTGGAAGACAGGACACTGGGCTCAATAGACTCAATGGGCTCAATATGGCTGTTTTTATGTCCTTATTTCTTCCAAGCAATAAAAGATATCTTCACCTTTCTTTCTTACTTTCCATTCCATAATGTCAAACTATAAAAGATTTTATCAGTAAAAAGATTTCTTGCAAGGGGGCTATTTTAAGGCATGTAAGTGGGGCATTACTTCCTATCTTTGGTTAAGTCTGGATCTCTTTTTCTCTTTTCTATTGCAACTCATAGAACAAGTTGACAATGCAGAAAAGTAAAATGCAAACAAAGAAGACAGCAGTCAGTGGCACTCTGGATCCCATGGGATATTCCAAATTGCTAAAAGCTGTCACCATGGCCTGAAGTATCAGGTGTGAGGAGCATGCTGTTGTTACTTGTTATATATAGTGCCACTGAGGGCTATTCCTAAAAACAAAACAATACACATCCACCATTCTCCAGAGCAGTAGGTTTCTGAAATGCAGCTCTGAGTGAATGGGTTCCCAGGGAAAAAAAAGAAAATAAAATTGTCTCACCAAAGTGAAAAGCAAATCAAAGCAAAGGTCCTGCCATAGAAATGGAGAGATTATCATAATCAATAGTTCAGGAAATGTCATCTGTGGCTCACAAGTGACCCATATAACATTTTTTGGTGGTGCACAGACAACTAGCTGTATTTTCCCTCACCTGCTAAATTGCATTGAAAAGGTCTTCCTAATATTAAATTTTCATATGGGCTACGTCTAGACTGCAAGCCTCTTTCGAAAGAGGCTTTTTTGAAAGATACTTTTGAAAAAGCCTCTTTCGAAAAAGAGCGTCTAGACTGCAAGCAGTACTTTCGAAAAAGCAGCTTGGATGCTCTCTTTCGAAAAAGCCCTGTTTGCATTCAAGAATGCCTTTTTTTGAAAGAGAACTTTCGAAAAAAGGCGTTCTTCCTCGTGAAATGAGGAGTACCGCCATCGAAAGAAAAGCCGCGTTCTTTCAATTTAATTTCAAAAGAACGCAGATGTAGTCTAGACACAGGAGAAGTTTTTTTGAAAAAGGGCTACTTTTTTCGAAAAAACCCTGCAGTCTAGACACAGCCGTACTAATTACACTTCTTACTAATTATATGATTTGGATTGCCATTGCGAGAGAGGTGATCCACAGAAAAGCAAATGGGAGGGCAATAGTGCACAAGATAGTACATTCAGATGGGTTCTATAAAAAAAGGGCTGGGGACCTTTGTGATGGATCTTATGTGTAGATATAGAGAATCATTTGAGGTCAGAGATTTTTCTCCATGACATATTGTGGGAACAATTGTAGAATCAGGATAGACGGTCAGAAGTTTTATTAAAACTGAAAACATATTGAGTTTCTGGAATGAGAGGCAGAAGGGGAAATGGCTGGGCTGTTGCAGATGGCTGTGGATAGAGGAGAGGGGACAGTCCCAGTCCAGAGAGACAGAGGTGTTCATAAAACAACGTGTAAATATACAACATACACACATTTCCCCCACCATCAAGAACTAGTCAAGCAACAACAGCTGTAAAAATGGAAATGTTCAGGAAGTGTAGGATTCCTCAAGCATCTGTTGGTGCTATTAAGAGTCAGAAGTAAATCCACACTGGCAGTACTTAAGAATTATTTTTCTACATTAAACCTGACAACAACTGTAAAGTTCTTTGTTCATTTGCCACACAAATATTCTTTGAGGGGCACAGAAGCCAAAGCCAACTGAGAAACCAACTATTGATGGAAAAATCAGGATCAAGACAATTTAATAAAAGACACAAAATAGCCACTATGATTAAGACAAAGGCATGCAAACACAGAGAAAAAAACACTCATGTGTTAAGACTTCTATAAAAATACTGGTAAAACTAGATGATGCAGAGTTTTAATCTTTAGTATATCCCTACAAATGAAACATACATACATCAAAATAATCCTGTGTATGTTACTAATGCATGTGCTTCCACTCCATTGAAAATAACTGACTCGTTTTTGGCATTTAGCCATAGCTCTACAGGAGATGTGATGATGCCGAGCCATTGTTGCAAACTCAAGGAGGGTATGTCTACACTACCACCCTAGTTCGAACTAGGGTGGTTTATGTAGGCAACCGGAGTTGCAAATGAAGCCCGGGATTTGACTTTCCCGGGCTTCATTTGCATATTTCCAGGCGCCATTTTTAAATGTCCGCTAGTTCGGACTCCGTGCCCATGGCTACACGCGGCACGAACTAGGTAGTTCGGATTAGGCTTCCTATTCCGAACTACTGTTACTCCTCGTGGAACGAGGTGTACCGGTAGTTCGGAATAGGAAGCCTAATCCGAACTACCTAGTTCGTGCCGCGTGTAGCCGCGGGCACGGAGTCCGAACTAGCGGATATTTAAAAATGGTGGCGCCCAGCAATATGCAAATGAAGCCCAGGAAATTCAAATCCCGGGCTTCATTTGCAATTCTGGTTGCCTACATTAACCACCCTAGTTCGAACTAGGGTGGTAGTGTAGACATACCTGGAGGGAGGCACAATCCCTTCTTGAATCCAACAGCATTACAATGCTACAGCCCTGCATCCTCCTGGACACCCTTTCCCCTGTTACGTTTTGGGGTTATTTGCACTGCTGAAGATTCAAGTCAGAATTGCTTCCTGCATCCCACTGAGCATAGTAGCTTTAATTACCTATGAATCTCCATGGAGATGAGATGCTTCTTAAAATTCCTTGCTAAGACAAAGGTCAAACTGTCCAAAGATACTCAACTAAAAGCTAGGTTAGTAAAAATTACCATCACTGAGCTCTTTAAAAGCTAATATAGTTTAGTATTACAATAAACATTCATTCCCCCTGCCATATGATAATCAAAGCATACTTAAAGCAGACGAAGTAAAGCACTTGGGTCTATCTTTTGCTTCATGATGCATGCTCCATATGGATCTCTTGGCCATATTGTGTCTTACTGCTTAAGCAACACCTAAGTGTCACATCTCTGTGGTGCTCATTTCTAGGTCATGCCAGTTTCTTTATGCATCAAAAGCTAGGGTTTCCTAATTATTTTTTCAAGGCAAGACTGCACACAAAATCTGTCTTTTGTATTACTGGTCTCACTCTGCTGTTCTCCTTGGTGCGCTCCTGGCTGTTCTCTTCTTTGTTCCAGATAGAAAAGAGAGTATCCTAAAACTATTCTGTATTTTCTAAAGAGTTCCCACCCCTTTGTTTTGCTTTCCATAAGAAATGTTCTTCTGATAATACATTTATTTAGAAAATAGAGGCCCGTTTTTTTTAAAAAAAAACCCTTCAGTTCAGGCTGTCTGAGGGATACAAGCAAAATTTGGTCCCTATTATCAGTTGGATAACTGGCTGTAATGATAATTTCTTGATAAAACAAAATACATTTTCTGCTGAACAGCTACAAAACAAATTCATTTGTTTAAAATCAATATAACGTTTGTGTACGCTTATTTGTACTATCTTTATATCTGGAATGAAAGTCTATAAATAGCCCAAACTCACTCATTATAAAATCTTGGTAAGTTGATTAGTTCTGTGTGGGATACAGTAAGTAACACAAAGCTGCCTTCCACCCATGAGACCTACTAAACACTATGGCTGTGTCTAGACTGGCCAGTTTTTCCAGAAAATCATCCGCTTTTCCAGAAACACTTGCCATCTGTCTACACTGGCCACTTGAATTAATGCAAAAGCACTGACAATATCATGTAAGATTGTCAGTGTTCTTGCGGAAATACTATGCTGTTCCCGTTCGGGCAAAAGTCCTTTTGCGCAAAACTTTTGCAAAGTTTGGGAAAAGGCCAACTCTCGTATACACGTTTTGCCCAGGAGAACAATAGGGAAGATGTTGGTAACAGCACCCATCATGCTCAGTTGTCACATAGGGGTCTTGGTATCCCACAGTCATACCACAACTGTTGAATATGAATGTAGGGGACAGTGGTCATAGCCTACTGCTCTTCTTCATCGTAAAGGGTATGTTCTTTTGGCCAGTAAATACATGTTCTTCATAGGCCTACTAGCCATGATCCATGCTTTCCCTAAACCTATGCATGCAGAGCAGCACTTAGCTGCAGCAGAAGTCATGATTATGACCCTCTGCAGCATACAGAATCCACTCTAGGTGCTTCCATTGCACTTGGAGACCTGATTCAGTGCCTGGGGAGGGTAGGGATTAGAGTGCTTGCTAGCTGTGACTCAGTCTAGGTAACAATAAGGTGATGTTGGTTGTCGGGGGAAAGTAATCAGAAGATACAACGCATGCAATGAAAATTATATCTGCCCATGGGTATATCTAGACTACATGGCTCCATTGACAGAGCCATGGAGATGAGTTTACTAGACATAGCAAAATGAAGTGGCGATTTAAATAATCGCCGCTTCATTCACATCAAAATTGCCACCATGCTGTGCCAAAGATCAGCTGATCAGCACAGCGGGGCAGTCTAGATGCACCGCGGTCGACAAAGGAAGCCTTTGTCGACCACTCCGGTATGCCTCGTGAAATGATTATTTAAATCGCCGCTTCATTTTGCTATGTCTAGTAAACTCATCTACATGGCTCCGTTGATGGAGCCATGTAGTCTAGACATACCCCATGTGACTGAGGGGAAGAAATTATATAATTGTATTCTCAGGTATCAGCAACAGATGTAATAAAGGGAGGAAACACAGGAGATGAGTTAAGAAAATGACCTTTATTCTCTAGGTTAAATCATATGACATACATTAGGGTTATTAGAGTTGGTTACACCATCACCTAGGAGGGATCCACTGAACAAAGTGGCTACTGTTACTATACCCTAGATAGCATTTTATAATGTTGCTTAAAGCAGAATATTGTCATTGAGCCTTTTAGACATAGACTTAGCGATTATATTCAATTATATGCTTCTGTCACCTGATCACAAGGCTACTGAAGCATATTCTGCTGCTTAAGGGTTATCCCACTATAATCACATTACAACTGTATTCCATGATCTGCCTTAGGTCCCCGCTGGTTTCCAAGTAGTGTCAGTTTGTTGGTTTTGACCTAAAAACCCTAAATGGTATGAGATCTGTCTCAGCTCTGACCATTGAGGGTGCATGAGGTGCTTCCTCAGTTTTGGAGTACACGTCCCTTCTAGTTTGAAATTGTCCAAATTCAATGATTTTTGGGGCTCTGCTATTATGAGTGGGGAAGGCGGGAAGAGTTCATATGCCAGGAGAAAGTGGAAGTTTTTATTTAATTTGATTACTTGCTTATTTTTGTATGGAAGGGAGTCCTAAGCTACTGAATTTGTATATCCATAATATTTTACAAAATTCTATAAAATATATATCTATAGCATGGGATAAGTGCTTTATCAATGATCAGCCAAAAGAAACCAAACAGATAATTTTTTGGGCAATGAACAGTAGTACTCACATGAGATCTGATGGTGTAGATTTCAAGTGCATTGATTCCTCAAGCATGTTAGAAAATATGTGTCTATAACCCTATACCACAGAGAAATATTTTGGCACAATTATGGCTGTTTAAAAAAAATCAACATATTCATCTGTTAAATGACAATAACACTCTTAAAATATGGCCATGTTAGTGTCCATTCCTGATAATCTTGCTATTGTGACTAATTTTTGCTCAGATAGTTTCATTAAAAGTCAATGGCCCCATTCATGTCAGTAAGGATCCCTAATGAGGATATTTTATGTAATTACATCACTTTCCCCCTAAAAATACTTTAAAATGTACTTGTATTTTTTGACACTATACATAAAAAAGCCATTCGATTCTATTGTAAACGCTCAGAAAAAAGAATTTTAGACAATATATTAAATGGGCCAATCCCAAAATGTCCATATTAAAAGTGAGGGAGGAAGAAGGCAGGTTTTATGTACAGAGCTAACATTAAATTAGAAGCAGAGAGGCTGTGATTCTGCTATGAGATCAGAATGGGCAAATTCATAACTACATGGACTCCCACTAAAATCAGTACCCACCAATGTGAACCCTATTGCAGGATTAGTACTTTATTTTGAAAAAAAGAAGAAGAGAAAGTAGACGGAGTGGCAAATATTGGAACAGTTTATACCCCTAATAAAAGACACTGCAAATAGAATCGTGTATAATTTTAAGCATGTGAGTAATTCCTTTGCCATTAAAATTAAAACGTATGTGTTTGGATGAGTGTTAATTTAGTGAACGAGGAGACCCAGAAAGACCATAGGCCAGATGAGTGAGCTCTACATTCCTAGAACAAAACCATGGAGAGGAACACTGTGAAGAATAGTAAACTGTGAACTACCACTCTCCACTTTTTATTGCAAAGCACAACCTTCAATATACTTGCCATTAGATACAACAAAATCATTGATTTCACAGTCATTGCAATATCTGTATACTTTGTTTTATAAGTACAATTTTTTAAAATTAAAAGCTATAATTTTTCTTTTTTCACTGAAGAAAATATGCCTGACTTCATATTTTTGTAGCAATATTCTTATTTGAAAATAGGTAAAATAAGTGCCCTTTTATACATATGTTTCTTCTTTCATAAGCTCTGGATTGCATTTAATTGATTATGCTGTTTTATATCATTATTTTGCATCACACTCTTTGTTAATTGAATGTGAAGAAATAAGATGTGAGGAGTGGATAGCATGTAATGTCATTAATTGGATTATTTTCTCAACATCCCCTCCCCCATATGTAACGTCTGGAATTGATATTTGTTTGGACTTATGAAAGAACTCTTAAAAAAAGTTACTCTGAGTGGCCAATCCAGAAATACTTTAGAGAGCAATCCAGGAAGTTACAAGACCAATTACAAATTTGGAATATAAATTCTTTTTATTTGTATTTCACAATATTTGCCCACATTTCAAGAAGACCTAATCTTATGAAATGTCATGACTGCAAAACTGGCATTTTATAGTATTTTCTGACTTGCAGATCAAAGAAACAAAAACAAAAAATAGCAATCACTGTAAATGGTTTCCAGAATGTACACATTTGCTATTGTTTTCATAAGGTAGAATAAACTCATGTTACATAACTGCACTACTAACCACATTTTTTACAGACTATAGGATTGATTTTGTTGTCACCGAAGTCAATCTTGACATTCCTATCCTCATCAGTTTTAACAAGGTTAGGACCTTTCAGAGGTCCTTAATAAATAGTGCATATTAAGCTGAAGACCCAATTAAAAAAATAAGCGTCTATATACTTTTATTGGTTTCAAAATTCAAATAAACAAATCAGTAGATCTTTTTAATATTTCTCACATTCCTGTATTTTCCTGAATTTATTTTTTGATGACAAGAGGTATATTTAACTTTGTTAGGGTACGTCTACACTTGCTCCCTAGTTTGGCTGAAATTGCTAATGAAGTGGGAATTTAAATATCCTGTGCTTCATTAGCATAATTTCACTGGCATGATCGCTCCTCAAAAAATGAGGAGTAACATTAGTTCGAACCAAGGAGTTTGGTTTGAACTAACGCATCCCGGCGCGCACTTTCACTTTTGAAACAGCTGTTGAGCAGAGTAACGCGCTGGCGAGATCATGCTAATGAAGCACGGGATATTTAAATCACCACTTCATTAGGAATTTCAGTCACCTACATTTGCATTCCTCGTTCGAACTAGGGAGCAAGTGTAGATGTACCCTAAGTTATTTTCTCCATTAGCACATCCATGTTTGGGAGGAGCAATGGAAGACAGAACAGCTAATTGGAGCCAGTATACTGGAGCCTGAACATTCACCTGAGTGTAGATCACTTCACAGTAGTTCACTTTACCTGTGCAAGACATGCTCCAATGCCCCTGTTCTCACCTTTTGGGATGATCTCTTTTCAGAATGCTAAAGCAATCAAGTGGTCAATGTTTCAAAAGTTACCAGTCAAAATGCTTAAATATTGCTTTTGGGATTAATATGTGATGTACACTGAAATATGTGAACCAAACAGGCATATCTTCATTTACTTATAGGTACAATTGCTTCAGGGGAGGGAGAGGGGTTCATGGATGATTTGTGGATCAATGCTATCCCATAGCTATTTATTAGATATAAATAATATAAATAGATATAGAGATAATAGTATAGATATAGATAGAAGATCATATGCTGTCAATGTTAAAGACCACAGAACATAGTATTTCAGTTACCTACAGCATTTCAAATGTCACGCAATTGGGGGGCACGTACAACAAACATAAGAGCAAATGATTTTCCTTTTACTCTATCCTATATCCATCCCTAGCAATGTGTACCATTGGTTTTATTGGCATTGGTTAAAATTTATTGGTCAAATCCGATGGTCCTTATGCAGCCTAATCAAACAAATAGAAACTCTGGGACCAAAAATGAGCCATGATGTGTAATTAGGTCAGATAATAAGTAAAGTGGAATACACAGCCCCTGGAAGTTCAACCCCAGTAACAACTGGATGTTTAACATGAAAACACTCAAATATGAGGAGTCTGAAACCATTTGGTTTTTATTTTCAAAATAATCTGGAAGAACTGTTATCTACATCAATGTTTTGGTCATCCAGGACAGTAGGTCTGCTGTATCCAAAAAGATCTGTCAACTCAGCTGGAAAAATCAGTGGAGAAGCAAGGTGCCTGAACACTACCACCATTCCTAATTTAAACTCAAACTGGATTTCTAACATGAGAAAGACAAATTAACCACAATTTATATATAAATCAATGTCATCTCTTCTATGACCCTCTCTTGGATGTGGGCTTAATCAAATAAAAGTCAGGAGATTCTAGGCTAATAAAGACTCTAACCAATCATCCAGTCAGGTTTTAGTTACACCAGTAAATGTATTTATACAAAAATAAATATCTGGCTGAAATTGGATTTATAATCATCTTTATTCATACTCAATCTCAATAAGTTTTATCTTTGTGTGTGTCTGTTTAGGAACCAAAGTGCTGCAACATGTCTCTGAATAGTTAAATTTTAAGTTATTACATATGTATAGTCAGAAATGTATGTATCACATCACTCACTCCCTTTGTATGCATGTTGAACTGTAAAACATTAAATAATATATATGGGAAGTACGCCAACTCTGAGTGGCATGGAAACCCTGGAGATTGGTTAATAATATATAAAACCATTTCTTTGTTAGCAGCACGTGTCCTGGCTCACTGAGTCTTGCGCTGCTATCTCACTTTTAGGAATTCACAATGTCAATCAAACTTAAAAATCCTTCCCAAACTTTCTCCCACTCTTTTGCAAAAGAACAATCAGACAAAAACTAAACTTCCAAGATTGAAACAAGACCTTTACTTACATCTCTACAGGGGGAATGAAAGCCTGACAGTCTGAATTTATGGTACGCAAGAATTACAATATGCAAATCATACCAAAACGTTTTAAAACATAGAAAGAGCAGATAAGTACATAGAGCCTGCTGAATAAACCAAGAACCTGACTTCAGGCCAAATCTAACCACTGGATGTTTTTACTATAGGAGACTGCGGGTTTTGTGCACACCAGAGAGGTGAAGTTCTCAATACATGTAAGGAGATGTAGACTACATTAACCTCTAGTAATCCTTAGTAACTGTCCACACTGTCATCAGAGGCTTTAGTAGATCAGTAGTTATTACACACAAAGGACTGCTGGTTTTAGAAGTGAGGCTGAAATGAGAAAAATAACATTCCCACTGCATGGAACAGTTAACCATTCCCAGTACCACTAGGATCATTTTAATATACCTTAAAAGGAAGAATGCAAAGAAAAAAATCACCTAAGCATATAGAGATCACCTTTAAAAGTTGATGTGATGATTGGTGCCATCCAAGCACACGATGATGATAAAGAAGTTACAGGGACCTAATATGTGCTGTGTACATAAACAATAATGGCATCACAGGTTTAATCAAAACAGATTAAAATATTGGAAAAGCAATGAGATATTGATCCTTTGGAAAAAAGGCTTCTGAGAGAAATTGTCAGAGAACATGTTTATATAATAACAAATTTTTGAAAAAAATTACAGGAGGGTACCTTTGAGTAATTGTTGTGAAAATATGGTGATGATAGATGATAAAGGAGGTATTTTATCAGAACAACTGTAAACGTCACAATTGAGAGAACTGAGGAAATAAATAGCAAAGGGAGGTATGACCTGGGACTCACTGTATTAATATTATAAACAGAACAATCTATTTATTGATGTGAAATATAGGACTATCTCTTAATACAAGGCATGAAGAAAGGCAGGACCTTCTGATAAGGTGGAAAACCTGTGGCAACAGTAGGGCTGAAGTAAAGAGGGGCTTCACAGTGATGCAGTTATTATTATGAAAGTTCATTGTAATCCTCACTCCACCTACATGTGGTGAGCATAACAGCCACTTGAACACTCAGGCTCTCTTCTGGGAAAAAGGAAAAAGGAGAAAAGAAAGAAGTATTTCATGTCAATGACAGCCAGAAAGAAGAGAAAAAAAGTGATCAAATGCTGACCCCAGTTAGAGACCCATGTATTCATTCCTCCTTTGCTTGACTATGGGATTGGCCTATAGAATTTGAGAGGGAAAAAAACTATAGAATGCTTTCTAAATATTATAGAATTCTGAGAATCTATACATTTAACAGAGAATGGATATCGTTTAATAGTTTCTTTAGGTTAAGAGTTTCCAAACTATTTTACCCCTTTCGAGAGTCTGATTTGTCTTTCATACCCCCAAGTTTCACTTCACTTAAAAATTACCTGCTTATAAAATCAGAAATAAAACTACAAGTGTCACAATGTCCCAGAACTGAAATATCGATTACTTTCTCATTTGTACAATATAATTATAAATCAATTTGAATACAAAATTGTTTTTACATTTCAGTGTATACGATAGAGAGCAGCATAAACAAGTCATTGAAATTTTAATTTGTATGGACTTTGCAAGGGTTTTTCATGCATCCTGTTGTAAAATTAGGCAAATATCTAGATGAGTTGATGTACACCTTCTCAAATATCTAGATGAGTTGGAAGACCTCTGCATACCTCCAGTAATATGCAGTTAAGAATCACTGCTCTAGAATTCTATAGCAGGAATATAATTATCTGACTCTTACACAGCCTACTAAATCTGTTAGGATGATTTCTAACTATTAGGATGTATTTTTCTCAGTTTCATCTCAAAACCTTTTCCATATATTCCCATATGGATCCCATGGACCACTGTGGACAGGGGACCTCTCTCTTAGCCTGGTTTCAGTAGGGCTGCATTGCTACAGACAGGGGACATAGTTGAAATGGAAACACACAGGGTCACTCTATAGAACCCCACAGTTCACTGGAAAGCTAGCAGGTTTCAAGATATAGTCTGAACCAGGGCTACTCAACACGTGGCCTTCAGGCCAGCCTATCTGTTTGCAACCCGCAGTGTGGTTTGGGTTTATGCAGGGGTCAATACACTGCCCGTGGGTGGAGTCCTTTGAACACGACTCCACTGGGAACACGCTCCACAACAGCAAGTCAATATAATGGTCTCCTGTTGATATGCGTTTTAGTAGTTAAATTCCTAAACTGTCATTGCTCATTAAAAGCGTTGTCATTTAGGTGGAAATTGGGTAAATATTGCATTTTATTAATATCAGCAGAACAGACTTAAATGGGGCCTGTATGTTGTGTAGTCTTGCCTTAATCTTTGTATTCATGCCTGTCAGTATGAAAGAAGCTATTTGCATGTATTTGCACATATATATTTCCACATATATGCAACCACAGTTAAGTTGTGGCCCTCAGCATGTGCTGTGAGAATCATTGTGTCCCCCGGGGCTTCCAGAGTTGAATAGCCTTGGTCTAAACCCTTTTCTGTGGTCTGGTCATAACTCCTCCCTATTGTGATGGAATGGGAAAATCAGCACAAAGGAATCCCCTGGACATTTTGAGTGAGACAACTTCCTGTGACTCACATAATTTAAGTTCTCCACAGTTGTGGTTTCAATTGGTGTGACAGAAAAATCAGTCCTCAGATTTTACCATTTCTTTTGAATAAAATAAAGAGCACAGTTGAAATAATGAGAGAGCATATAGCAGGGGTAGGTAATAAATTCTAATGGTGGGTCACTCCAAGACTTTGGCAAGTAGTCAAGGGCTGCACTTCTATGGAGGGGGTGCAGGGTCTGGGATGGACGTTGGGTGCAGAAGTGAGCTTTGGGCAGGGAAATAGGGTCCAGGAGGGGGTATAGGGTCTAAGAGGGAGTTTGAGTGAAGGAGGGGGTTGTGACTGGGGGCAGGAACTTGGGGTGCAGAGTCTAGGAGAATGTAAGGGTGCAGAAGAAGTTTCTGGTCAGGGAGAGGGGCTCTAGGAGAGAGAGCAGGGTCTGGGAGGCAATTGTGACCCGGAAGAAAGGGGTACAGAGAATTTGGGTGGTGACCTGGGGCAGTAGTTGGGGGGAGAGAGGAGGTGGGGTGCCAGAGACAGGCTCTGGCTGAGAGGTACTTAACTAGGCTAGCTCCCAGCTAGCACCCTACAGAAACCTGAAACAGGCTCTTTGCTGAAGTATCAGTTGGCTGGCTGCTCCAGATGGCTCTGTTCCAGGCATAGTGGGGAGGGGGAGAGGAAGGGAGGGAGGCTTCACATGCTGCCCCTGCCCCCAGCAAAATTTCTCAGCTCCTATTGGCTGGAAAGAAATCTGAGAGCTTTTGCTCATGGGGAAGGGTGGAGGTTAGGGGAAAGAGGTGGGAGCAGAGTCCAAAGCCTCCCTCCTCTCTGCCCAGTGGTCCTGAGCAGAGAGAATAAGGTTGTTTAAAGCATGAGCTGCTCTCTATCTAGGTGTTCCGGTGAGGCCTGCTGAAAGCCTCTTGCCAAACCCTGGCCAATAGCCACTAGGATAAAACTTCGACCATCACACAATGGGCTTGCAACTAACAAAATATTGGCAAATAAAATATCATTACATTTTTGGAAGAAGACTGGAAATGTAGAATAGAAATTAATGATCTAAAGAAGTGGAAGAAAAGCAGGTGATGGACAAAAAGAAAGCCTTCTCCAAAGTAAATTAAAGCACAAATAAGATAATGTGTTCTATCAATCCAGTAATAAATATCAGCAGTTAAAGAAGGCCAATTATGATGAGCAAGGATGTTCAGAATGATCAACAGAGACATATGCGGGGTAAATAATATCAGCTAGTGAAGGGAATAGAAAGATTATAGAATGAACTTGAGAGTGTAAAAATGATAAGAAAGAAAAGGTGGAGAATGAAAGGAAGACTGCTTAAGATGATAAATAAAGAAATACATTTTTCAAGTACATATACACCAAAAAGTCAGCAAAGGAGACAGAAGATCTTCTAAGAGATGGCATAATAATTGGCAGCAGTAGACACAGATAACAAAAATTGAATACTTCCTCCACTGTTCACAAAGTAGTTTGGAGACAACACGGCAGAAACAGACATATTGTCCATTTCCCAAGGGAAGAAAATGACACAGTGAAGGAAATTAAGACAAGTATATAATAGGTGATTGTCCACAGGCTGATAACACTATGGCTATGTCTAGACTGAAAGCCTCTTTTGAAAGAGGCTTTTTAGAAACATACTTTCGAAAAAGCCTCTTTTGAAAAAGAGCATCTAGACTACAACCAGTACTTTCGAAAAAGCAAGCCACTTTTTCAAAAGAGAGCACTCAGGCAGTCTGGATGCTCTCTTTCGAAAAAGCACAGTTTGCATTACATATCGCCTTTTTTGAAAGAGCACTTCTGAAAAAAAGGTGTGCTTGCTCGTAAAATGAGGTTTTCTGTGGTCAAAAAAACCCTGCCACATTCTTTCAATTTACTTTCGAAAGAACACGACAGCAGTATAGACACAGGGGAAATTTTTTTCGAAAAAAGGCCACTTTTTTTGAAAAAAACCCTATTGTCTCAACACACCCTATGAGACAGGATTCTGAAGACACTGGTGAAGAAAAAGAAAAGCTTTCTTAGATTATGTTTAAAAGTTCTTTTGTAAAGGAAAAATCAAATAAAGTATAGGGGCAAATTTTGAACACTTATATGCATGGACAGTTCCCACTGAATGAAATGGAGCTACTTGAATGCATCTAAGAGCAGAAATTAACCCATAATGGGAAGCAATTAAAATGAGCTACTATGGAGTCTCTGGAAACATCAGAGTTACCAATCGCCCGAAGAAAGATAAACATAAGAGTGGCTATTACACACTTAAGCTGAGATCTAGGAAACTCCCAAGAAAATACAGACAAGTAAATTTGCCTTCAGCAAACACTGAAAAAGAAATGGGTGAAGGATCAAATCATACCTAACATTTACAAGTAGTCCTATGATTCTTAAAGGGATTACTCACTCCCACAGAAAAGCACGCAGGATTTAGCTACCTCAATTTATTAAAAATATCAGTAATATTATACACTTTCATTATTAACCAATATATTAAATATTCTCAAAATCAAGCAATTGTAACTATGCAATATATTAATTTACATTTCCTACTTAACAGTATCTTTAGAAGACTATATTGATATACTGATTTAAAAACACTAAAAATTCTTCATAACACAGTCCCAATAATTAAGGGGCCAGAGTTATGGGTGTGATGTTATGCTCAAAAATTAATTTCATTGTACTTGGTAACAACATTTATTATATGCTGATTGTAAAATTTATTATGTCCTTAACTGCTCATTTATTTTATTACTTTATTATTTTAGAGTTGTAAATGATGTGATAGATAATTCCAGATGCAACCTTAAATGATTTTAAATATATCTTTTGTTTTCAAAATATGAAAATGTACAGTCTCCATTCTTTCAGGGTGCTGTAGTTTAGAGGAACTATGCACATATTTAAAGTTAAGTATCTGCTTGAATGTTTTAATGCACCTGGGCCAGAAAGTTTAGATCCTTGTAGAGTGTGTGTATATATATATATATATATATATATATATATATATATATATATATATATATATATATATCACATTTAAAATGTATTAAATTATGTGTGTGTGTATATGTGTACACACACATACACAATTTTATACATAACACTATATTGCTGTAACTTTTTACGTGTGGCATCCTTTTCTATCAGATATTTGCATTAAACAGATGGCACATCCATTTCCCCTTTATTATAGTTGAATAGGAGTTGTCTGTTTGCACAATATTTTTTTGAGATTATGTTTTAGGGGTATAATATCTTGGTTTGAAGGAGACCAGATATTTAGTGTGAGAGAGAGAGAGAGAGCGCAATAAGTCATGCTATGTTTCTATGTTTATTATATTCAATGATTATTTTTTCAATGTTTCAACATTATACTACTTATGATATACCTTTTAATATATAATAACAAGACTAATGTTCACTCCATTTGAAGTTAATTAAGCAATTAATTAAATTAATCATAATCATGCTATGAGCTAAAAGTCTATATAAATATTTTAAAAAATCCCCTTATATACACCCTTACCGGCAGGTGCTTATAACAATAAAGCTATTTTCCTTCTCAACATGAAATGTCAGCCTCTTTTTTTAAATCTATATCTTGCAGTCAAAAGAAATGAAAGTTCATTTAAAATAAGTCCTTTTTTTTTGCACACAAGTATATTAAATGTGTCTTAATTATTGGTTTTGATTATTTTTGTATTTAGATGGCATACACATTTTCAATCATGTCTTAATTACTTTTAAAAATGCTGCTCTGGCTTAGGGACAAGACAGATAACTTGTTAAGCATTTGAAATTTCTGAGCTGTTTTCTCAGTTCTGGCAGTCAATACCCAAGTCCAGATTGTAACCTCCTTTCTGCCTCCAAAGCCTGCCTTGGCTGCGTGTCCAGTGAGGGATTATGGATTTATCAAGGAAGGTAAGTGTGACTACAAGCATTGGCTCACCATCTGCTCCCCAGCAGAGTTTGGGCCAACCTGCATAGCCTGCAGCAAGACCAGGGCACTGTTCTCAATCCAGCCCTTTCCAACCTGGCTCAAGAAACACATCACATTCAGTCAGATGATTAGGTCTAAGTAGTCCATATGTAACAGAATATTTTTCCTAAATACCAAAATGAAAACAAAATGAATGCCATTTTTTAATTCTCCTTACTCGATACATCAAATTTTACACAAATAAATACTCTCTTAAGGTTTATGCAAATTATAGAAAAATAAAACTATGCATTATTTAGCAGTTCTCCCATTTCAAGATCTAACAGACTTTATTCACAGCATGTTTTTCCCTAGTTTATGTTAGCCTTCTTTTCTGATTCTACTTTTTAATTCATCTTTTTAAATTATTCCTTTTTAAATCATTAGCTTATGTGTCTTCATAGATTTTCATATATTAATCTATTATTAATCTTTTACTATATTCAACTTAATCTTAAATTGTTTAAATCTCTGTTAAGTGTAAACACTGGTACATGGATAGCTTTTAGAAATACCCTGCTCTTTAACATTTGGAGCATTTATGTTTGCAGCTTATAACATCATTCAAAAACTTCTTATCAGATATGTTCTTTTTTCTTAGAGGTACCTTAAACAGAATAACCAGGCACCACATGGGAAAGTACCAGTGCTGTATTCAAAATAAAAAATAAATTGTTGGTAAAGATTTTGTCTTGTTGAACAAAAGAAATATGTACTGTACATTCAAACATTGACATCTGCCCGGTGAATGTAAAACTAGATTAACACTATTTCTTATATTTATTCCATTTTCTTTATGTTGATTCAGGTCAAGATTTTTATCTTCATGCACAGCTCCAAACAAGGCAGCTTTTTTTCCTTTGTGCAGCTCAGCAATGAAAATAAACTGAATAAACATCTTACCCTTTTTAGTTAAACTGTTGTCTGCCCAACTGCTGAATGCACACAGAAAACAATCTAAAATTGTACAACCTATAATACAGTATATTAAATTACAACACTGGTCAGTAATGGAAACTTATTCCCAGATATGAATTATTTACAGCCCATTTAAGTAATCCATATTCAGGTGTGGCAATGAAAAAAAAAAGTGCAACATAAATCTTTAATGTTGACCGGTTGAGAGAGCAGAGCTGAGGATTACAGACATTTTAAAGAAGAAAAAAAACCTAAACGAATTGATATAGCCTGTTCAGTGGCTTACTGCACCAGTGTGCTAATAAATTGACGGATGGCATGTCAGGGTATGAGTTGAAATCCCAGCATTTCTAACTAGGGTGGGATCTAATAGCAGTGTACCAAAATAAAGAGTTTCTGGACCTTGATGTCACAGGACACACTCTGTGCCTCATTTAGTATATCCTGCAGGAGGTTGGCATATTGTATTGCAACACAAAAAGTCCACACTTTTTCTTTTAACCCCATAACTGCATTAGTCACTTTCCAAAGCCATTTTTCAGTGTGTTGCAATAGGAGGAAGGATTATTTAATATAAGCTTTTATTTTATTTTTCTTGAGTGTCGTTTTAAGGTATTTTATGTATTACCATCCAAATCTAACATAAATCCACATGATTATAATCCAGATTTCTAAGTGAGGAACACAACGCATGCATTGTAACACAAGGGGTGGAAACTATAAATTGTGGCAAATACTACTGTTATATGTTTGCTTATATTTTCTTTTGTTTGGTTGCAGTTTTTTCCCTGAAATCATGTAAATTGCAAGTAACTTCAAAATGAGGTAAGAAAGATGATGGTGGAGAAACAGCTCTTATACAACAATTTCTTTTGTTTCCTGGAGCAGCACCTATATTAATTCATCTTACAAAGATCATTGCTCAAGAACTAAATTTTGCATACATTAGGAAGCAGAATTAGCATTGCACTGTGTACAACATTCCATGCTAACTTCTCTCCAAGCAACCATTAAAGGTCATGTTTTGACGACTGAATGGCATGTCGGCACCTTGGTTCCCTAGAGAGGCATTCCCCAGGTACAGGCAAAAGGTTATTAAATTACCTTCCAAGCAACACTATCTCCTCGGATGAAAATAATTACAGGCTTTTAGAGGCATCAGAATGCTTTCTATTTTTTTAAATAAGATGAAGATGCAGTACCTAATGACCATTTTTGTGTGTGAGTCATAGAGCCTGTCAGCAGTGACAGGACAAATGAGCATAATGGCATAGCTTAAAGGGGAAAGGTTCATTTTAAATAGTGACAAATAATATTTAAATGGCATTGTTGGAGACCCATCATGCTTGTAAAATGTAGTTTGTATCTCTTCTTCATCCTTTAATTTCATCACTGTCAAATGGTATTAGCTGTTAACATGCAACATCAGGTGCAGATATAATTTTTAACTATTAAATGTGCCCATAACCAAACACAATGCATCTTGATTGTTCATATATTTTGTGGTAGAATAAATAACTTATTTGATAATTCACAATTTGCTCTGTTAAACTGCTTTGCCATATAATGGAGATTTTTACTAAATGAGAATGGGAGGAGGGAAAAGGTTTAAAGAGTGATACCTCAAACGGATTTCTTGTTGCCAACATGCTAAAATGGAAATTACTTTCTTTTTAGACTAATGTAATTCACAGGTTTGAAGTGCCCAGGGCAAGATTGTCAAAAGTAGTAATTTGGTCAAAACAATCATGAGCAAAGCAATACAATGACATATAAATAGTACATGCTTCAGTTAAGAGGGGCTGACATTAAACTTATTCATCCTTCCAAAGGCACTTGGTCCTACCAGAAAATGTCTGAATCTGAATTGTCCCTGTGACATCAGACATCGCTTAGGGCATGAACAGTAAATGGCTACTTTAAAATATTTAGTAACAATCATTAAGCAAACACTGCAGAACTAGAAAACGCCAGCACAAATGCAATTATATAACTTGAAAAAAAGTTAATCAAAAGTCAACCCTATACCTGCTAAATATGACATAAGTGATTGCCAAGTCACAACAGTACAGGAAATAAAATCATGACTCTGTGAATACACTTACGTATAAAATTACAAGTTCTGGAACTCAAACTTTCATAAAGAGGCTTCTCATTTTTAAATATTTTTGCACAGCTCTGTCACATTTATTGCTACTTTATTTTCAGAACACTTAAGCCAAAAATGTAGACAGTTTAGGTACCTTTGAGTTGTTAAAAGTTATAGCCAATTTTGTGAAAAATTATACCAGCTAAAAACACAACATTAAATATTTACCCTGTTGGATGTTAAAAAACGCTTACAATGACAAATGTTCACATATTGACTATTCAAAATGGCCTTCACTTTGAAATTGTGAAATGGAAAGGATTGCAGATGTACAAGAATAAATATAAAAACAAATGAGTTGACTTGAAGTGTTGCCGGCTTTCATAAACATGCTACTGCAATAACATGTGACATTAATATTTAATTACAAAAGCACTGCTGCAAAATCTTTGAAATTAATGTTTTGCAAAATTAACATTCAGTGCACAGAAGCAAAGTCGTTCCAGGCGCGACTGTGATTAACAATGCCATTCACTTTACATATTATATTAATATATTATTCAAGCTAAGAATTAACACCTCCTAATTTAAATAAGGTGCTACATATCATGATGAGCTAAAATGCTTTTTCTTAAAATGGTCCATCTGATTTCAAGCAATCTGTGTTTATCATTTAATATTTTGTTACCGAATACTGTTCTCTGTGAAAACTCCTTTCACTTTAATTTCAGGATGAAGAAATCTCATTAAACTGGTGCCTTCAGATTCCAGGATTACTAAACGAGTGGAGCTTTGTTTTGTTTCCTGTTTGCTAGTACACCTGGTATTACTACTCTATTCCATTCTATTCAGGTTTTCAATCCATACCCATTTTTGTAGTCCCTGAATGCCTACTAAAGAGTTAAACATGTATTTTTCCTAAGGAATTATGGGACAGATCTTCAACCAATGTAAATGAGCATAATTCCCTTAAAGTCAATGGACCTACATTGATTTATACTAGCTCAGGATCTAGCATATTTCGTAAATATTACTTTTAATTGTATGTTTTGGAGGGAGGAATAATCTCTATGACATGCTTTTTGTGGTGGTGTTTTCAAATAACTTGTTTCTACTGATATATCTATTCTTGAGTTGCAGGCCGTGGTATTTTCCCTACAAGGAGGAAAAGACAGATCAAGGTCTCAGGGGAAGTGGCTGGTTTAGCACTCCAAATACTTAGTAGACAGACCTGTCTGCCCTCCAGCTCTATGTTACAGTATAAAGAAATTCAGACTTGTATTGAATTTCTGTGGAGAACTGTAACTTCTGGTTGAGCACCACTGCTAAGTAATCAGACCTGGAGGACTATAAACAGGTTAACATATTCTATAGCAGGTCAGGCAAAGTAGTTATTTTGGTTTGAGGGAAATATTGATAAGACAGATGAGTACATCACTTCAGTTTAATGGCTCCGAACTTCATTTGCCATCTTTAATCTACTGGAATTGTTTGATTCTCTTATTTTTAAATCAGTGAAGAAATACATAACTATCTTTAAAGGACTGACAGGTTTAAGTGATCAAAATTCCATAATCATTTTAAGTATTAATGCTTACTGGTTATAATTTCACACCTTCCTTCTCTTAATTCTAGAAGGCAGCAACAAAATACCAAAAATCTTTCATCCTTTCTAGTCAGCCAACAGAGGTGTATAACACCTCATGAACTGAGAATTCAATAATTAAAGTTATGTCTATTTAGCTATTAAATCTCTCCAGTTGTTATATTAAAACCTTCAATCATCAGCAATTTCCTGTTGAAAATTATCTTATAAAATCAATAAAGGGCATTTGATTCCTGAGTTTATAGGTTCTTAGTGGTGAACATGGAGCGAAGATACTTTTCTGTATTTTGTGTGTGTGTATTCCTTCATAGATATGATACTGATATAAACAGTCTAGGTCAGCATCAAGGTCAGTAACCAGGAAATCCTCCAGTCGCTATGCAACACTTATCCAGACAAAAATATAATCAAAATCGTTAGCTTTGATTCAGATCTAAATGAGAGAAGGAGACAGTTATACATGACAGTTATGCTGTGTATGATATGCCTTTTGTGGTGTTGTTTTCAATAATAACTTGTTTCTACTGATATATCTATTCTTGCATTGCAGGCCATAGTGTTCTCCCTACGAGAGAGGAAAAGACAGAGAGAGGGATCGGGAGATTTAGACTTCACCCAATATTATCAGTGTCCTACACCTGTGTGCAGAGGCTTTTAGTAAGGATCTAGGCAAAAAAGAAAGCCACAAGAGTCTATACTGAATCACAGGCTGTGCAGGTTTTTGGCTGCAGTCATGCTTCTCTCTAAACCCTTTGAATAGCTGTTGAGCAGACTATCTACAACAGGAAGCATACAAGAAGCCCTTTACAGAATAAAGCCTCAGAGAAAGCTTTTACACTTTCACTCATGGTGCAAGAATGGCCACACACATAAATTACTCAAGGTCATGGCAGCCAAAATCAGTATGGGGGGAAGCCTTGCTATCAGAATGCAAGCATATTCTATACTGCTTTTGGAAGCATCGATCTGTGCCCATTCCAAGACATAGCAATGGAAAGCCTACATTTGTTTCCTTGAGTTGATATTAAATTGGCTTCAGGCTCAATTTATTACACTAGTTTGAGCACTGTATGCTGCGTCATTTGTTTTCCATAGAACTGGACTGAATAAATTGATGGCAAAATATTGTCTTGATTACAAGGCATTAAAAAACTCCATCCTAGACTAAAAAAAAACCCTTAAAAATTAGTGGTCCTGTAGCATCTTAGGGTGTGCCTACACTGCCCCATTATTTCAAGATAACATTATTTTGAAATAACAATATGAGCATCTACAAAGCCATTCTCTTAGAGTATGTCTACACTGCATTCCTCTTTCGAGAGAGGAATGCAAAATGCGGCCTAGCAAAAATTGCAAATGAAGTGCAAATTTACAAATCTCATGCTTGATTTGCATAATGGCATCTGGGTGCTTTTTCTAAATACCCTATTTTGAAAAGGAAAACAGTGTCTAGATGGGGTTATTTCAAGAAAAAACCCTTCTTTCAAAATAACCCTTGCTCTTTAAAAAATGAGGTTTAAGGGTTATTTTGAAAGAAGGGTTTTTTTTTCTCAAAATAACTCCATTTAGTCAACTTTTTTTTTCAAAATAGGGTATTTCGAAAAAGCGCCCGGACGCCATTATGCAAATGAAATGCAAGATTTGTAAATTCATGCTTCATTTGCAATTTTACTAGGCTGGATTTGTATTCCTCTCTTGAAAGAGGAATGCAGTGTAGACACACCCTTATTTCGAAATAATTTTGAAATAACGGGTGGCTTATTCCGAAATCTAAATCTCATTCTACAAAGAATAACACCTATTCCAAAATAGCTATTTCGAAACAAGGTGTGTGTAGAAACTTCTTTGCTTCTATTTCAAAATAGCCCCTCATCAGGGCCATTCTAAGCTATTCCTCCCCAGTACCTCCTGGGGCTCTAAATCAACATAGCACATCTACATTAGGGAAGCCTGCCTCAGACTAATTTTCAGGTTTCCCTGAAGTGTAGATGTGCTATTTTGAAATAAACTATTTTTGAATAACTATTCCGGAATAGCTTATTTCGTAATAGCCGTGCAGTGTAGACGTACCCTCAGAGACTAACCAAAAATATAAATAGTATAATGAGTTTTGTGGGCACAACCCACTGCTTCTGATGTATCATTACCTACAGGCCCTTTTCTCCTTTGTGATTTTGTGTATCATCTAGAATTTTGCTGGCACTGAGGATATTTAAAGAGAAAAACATTAGCGCACAAAAATTTCTACCTTACCATAGGTCATTTTCTTGTTAAATGTCCCATTACAACATGTAACACACTGGTCATAATCAAGGACTAGCTAAACACTGTATCTCATAAGTTGGATAGCCTTAGCTTTCTAATTAAAAAAAACAAAACGTTTTTTTAAGAAGCCATTTTGTTCACTAAAGGGAATAATGATTCATTTGGTGTTTTCAAAACAATTTTTTTAGGAATTATCCTTATTTAAAAGCCTGAACAAATATTTTAATATTTGAGTACTAAATTTGAACAAAATGACAACATGACCAAGATTTTCAGCTCAAAAAACATGTGGCACCATAATTATGACTAAAGAAACTGCCTACCCCTCTGAGACCCCCCCCTTCTCCCAACATTGCTAAAATAAAATACTCTATTACTCATTTGGTAGCATGTTTTAAAATTCCACATAAGGCTGCACATACGGTGTCCAAGTGGATTTTTTAAAATCTCATTTTATTTGACTAAAACATAGCATTTCAAAATGAAAAAAGAGAAAGATAGAAGGTAAATTTAATAAATGGTGACATATTAGGATAGTATCAAATATTACTCACTCTGAGTATAGTATTTAGAATATTTACAGTAACATGATACACAATTAGTCTCACTTTTTATAAAATAAGGAAAGTTAATTCCAATAAATAAATATAAACATACCATAAACATTCCCCCTGTTAGTATTTCATTAATCTTTTCATTAAAGGTGGGAAAGCACAGGAAAACCATACTACAGCACTTCAAATATCAATGTTACCATTTTTGGAAACACTGAAGTAACCACACAAACCAAAGTCTGGGAAAAGGTGTAAAGAAAACCCTTAGGAACTACTGATCCTGTAGTATTTGTGCTAACACTCTCCCACTCACTATTTGAGAGTTTTGCCAACATGAGGGCTTACGGATCCAATCAGACAAGTTGTTTCACAACTTGAAGAAGGCACTGGACTTTATTTTTTATCATAGGCAGTGGTGAATATCTTTTTTTGGAGAGGCTGATCAGGGCCATAGCCATGGATACAGCATGGCCCATCCAATTACCCAAATCTGAGCATGAGGCACAGTGCTCAAAGTGAGGGGGATGCAGGAGTGCAGTCCCAGGGGAAAAATATAAGGATTGAACCAAGCTGCTGAGAATGCAGTCTTTTAGTAACGCTGCTGTTGCACTGTGCCACTTTACCGGACTTTGCTTCTCCATCAATTCAGACTATAATTCTCACCCACTCAATCCAACTCCAGTTACTGCCACCCCATTTGCTGATTTTTTAGGAGCTGAGAGCCAATCAGGTTTAAGCCAATTCCTCACCTCCTTTCAGTGGGAGGGGGGAAGACCCAGTGGGCAGGAAATAATCAGAGCTGGGTGGCATGGGACTGAGCCGGAGCCTGTGGTGACTTCTAAAATTGAGCTAGTGCATTAAACACAAGAAAGAAGCATTCAGGTAGCAACTTGAGTTAACTGCCCAGATCTCCAGCATACACCCTTGATGACTGGCCCAAGGTGCCACCTGTGCTGTCCTGACTACACAAGATTTGCTTAAGCTAGCATAGGCAAAGGTATGAAAGCTGAGAATCACACATCCTAGCTCCAGTATAGACATGGCTTTTTGTCCTTGGGGAGTGGTGCAGAGCCCAGAACTTGGACAGGTGCCCATGGACTACATCATAACATCAGTCATTGGTCCAACTACCTTGCCATCCTTCACAGCAAAGTTTCCTTCGCCCTACCCCTGCCCTAGGAGGAGTGCATGGCACCTTAGAAGCTCTGTGCACTCCTGGCAGGGTGAGAGGAGGCTTCTCATGCTCCACTGCCCCTAGGCTCTGATTGGCCTGAGAGCAGGGGAGCACGGGAAGGTCCACTTGTGAAGGTCTACTTCTTGTGAAGGTCCACTAGCATGATGGCCAAACACCAACCACTCTGCACTTGTACCTCATGAGAGCTCATTGTAGTCGCACTGAAAATGTTGTTTTCATGTTGAGAATGGTGTTCTGATGCTCTGACAAAGTAATATAATAAACTACATAATCGTTTTCCATAGTTTTATCCTTCCTTTCCCAAGATGTACAAGGCCCGATTTCACTGCAGCAACCATAGAGGACAAAAACAGGAATTTAAAGGGCAAATAACATAAAAGGAACAATCTCTGCTCTTCATAGCAAATTAAGCTCCAATCCCTTTCAAATAGGAAGAGAGAAATCAATGACTGAGAAGAAAGAAAGAAAGAAAGAAAGAAAGAAAGAAAGAAAGAAAGAAAGAAAGAAAGAAAGAAAGAAAGAAAGAAAGAAAGAAAGAAACAAACTTTTTTCCACATTTCTGATGTAAACCCTCTCTAAGGGTACGTCTAGACTACATGCCTCTGTCGCCAGAGGCATGTAGATTAGGCTACCCGACAGAGTAAAATGAAGCGGCGATTTAAATAATCGCCGCTTCATTTAAATTTACATGGCTGCCGCGTTGAGCCGACAAACAGCTGATCAGCTGTTTGTCGGCTCAACGCGGCAGCCATGTAAATTTAAATGAAGCGGCGATTATTTAAATCGCCGCTTCATTTTACTCTGTCGGGTAGCCTAATCTACATGCCTCTGGCGACAGAGGCATGTAGTCTAGACGTACCCTAAGGGTCACTGCTTGAACTAAAGACACTACAATCATGCATGTCTAACAATGACTCATCAGATTCTCTGCCTTTATTTCTTTAGCCTTTGGACAAACCTGAGTCCAGAAATGATGGCAACTCCTACTGATTCAAAGGGGAATTGTATCTGCTTACATGAGCACTTGATTTAGATTTCCATGTATAACACCTGTTGTAATTTGTTATTAGTATTATAAATCACTGCATACAGAGTGCAGCCATTTATCGTTTGCTAGTGGAAGAAGAGAAACAGAAATTGGGCTGTAGGTATAACTTAATAGAAACTTAATAGAAGCAACAGTAGAAGCACATACAGTATCAGTAACTTCAATGTTCTTTAATGGCTGATGTTGCAGAATCTTCTGTGTAGCTGTGGGACCCTCTACGAGTCTCTCCAGCTATTAATTTTCATGTTTAAGGTTTGAACATATCTATATTTCAGACCTGTTATTCAAAATAGTGATCTTCAAACTGTAAACATCGCTGAGAAACAAAACATGACCAAGTATGGAAATTGCAATGACATAGATGTGCTGGTAGACAAATGAAATTCTTCACTAATATACTATGTATCCATATATAGGATACTCAATGAACAGTGGTCTCCCATGAAAAGTCAATGGAGTTGCATTGATTTAACATCAGTGACAAATAATGGATTTGGCCCAGTGTATCAGAAAGTTTGCAATCAGTACAACTACTGGTTCTTAACATCACAACAAAAAATAACATAAGTATCTTATTAATATGAATGTAAAATGAAATTATATGGCCCTTTGTAACCACCAAAACAAGTTTTAAATATTGTACAAAATGAAAGATTTCTGCATTGTCCATTGAGAATACAGTGCAACTCTCCTGGTTGCTGTGTTCTAGAGATGAAAAACCAAAACACTCCCCGCCCTCCAAAATGTAAGAAAACTACAATTTGTTTAAAATAAGCTGCTGACCTCTATAATCGTGCATATTTTGTGACACTGTATGTGATTTCTGTCAAGATCGCATAACAGTTTTCATTACTTCAAGAACTCATAGCATGGCATATTAACATCATAATTAATGCATGCTAGCACTATACTTTTCTTTCTTCATATAGACAACACTTCTGCCGACACCCAGATGTTTCGGGTCTTTATAGAGCTGTACCTTGTCAATACAACCAAGTCTCTTCTATAGACCCAACATACGTTAATGTATTAAACCAGCAATTTTACAGTGTTTTATCATCCTTCTTTTTCAAGTGAAATTAAGCGTATGCTACACATTTCAGATCTAAATTCAGATCTGAAGTTCTACAAAACCCAAGAAAATTCAGCTCATGTCCCAATCAAGGCCAACGCTAAACACAATTTGGTAAAATAGAGAAGATAAAAGAAAAGATTTGAATGTACTGCTTTGTTATTATTTTAAGGCTTTCTTACTAAGGTCATAAAAACAATGATACAACTTACAATATTAAATCTCTTCGGGGGAAATGATATGATTAAATTTCTATTGTGCTTGCTAAGCCTTATTCTTGGATTGCTGATTAATCACAAATCATAGGGTAAAATTGTTACATGATTCATCTTTTTCTAAAGGCTACGGTTCTTGAGTCTTAATATTCATTCTCAACTCCCAATGACAAGAAAGGGAACATTCATGAAAACAGCACAAGACAGGGCTATGTCTATATTCTCTCCCTTACTGATATAATCTTAGTTCATACACACAGTTCAGGACTAGAAAGTAAGAGCTTGATTTAGCCCTTTAAACCTCATTAACAGCTTTTAACAAAATAAGCCATTTTAAAGGAGTAGCAAGTTTATCGCACAGAGTTTCTCCTCATGCCACTTTTGAGCAATCCTGCCCAAAATTGCATGGTAGCTCTGGTAAATGTCATGTGGTTGACCTGGCACTGTTCCTTGCCCTTTTAAAATTAAATATTAATTTATCCCATCACAGTAGGATCTGAGTTACTCCCATCTACAACAAATAAATGAGGCAGGGTTTAGCCCTTTCACTGCCTATGCTTTGGATGGGATCGTTTGCCAGAGGTAGGCTGTGTTGTATATCTTGTTACAAACCTAATAAAACGCAGCTTAGGAAAAAATGACCCTCTTCACCATTTAAAACTAAACATTCTATGAAGTTTCTGAAATGTAGTGTTTCCATTCCATCGCACGGGGAGATAAGAAGGTCCCAAAATTCCCCCTCTACTCTTCTGTGATCTAGTGGCAGGGGTCTTATGGGATAAATGTAGTGCCAAACTACTTCAATCCAATTTCCATGTCTCCTTGTTCAGGGCAATGAAGTAGCTTCAGCCACCAAATCTTCACACCCATCTCCAAATGACTGTAAGAGATTTCCAGGCAGCTTACTCTCCTTCATCTATTTCAGTTTGCCTTCCCTTTCCATTGGTACTACCAAATGGCCCATCATTAAGCCTTTTTCATCTACTTCATCTTGTGGAGGCAACCAGAACGCTTGGTTGTCAGATGTTATATTGGGGAGAAGATTGCAGCAGGACACAAAGTCTCTTCTCCAATAAGACCTACCACCAGCATTCCTTAGAATATTACAAATTACAAAGGAAGATTAATATTGATTTAAGGGTATCTGGAACCCTCCCCCCACCATAGAGTACATTTCACTTATGCTACCAACATGCATTTACGCTGATATCTTTCACATTTTCATCCATATGAAATCTTGTAAAACTATTAATGCAGATAATGAGTACAACATTTAAAAATCACTATATTCTCTATGTATGGTTAAAGTGACACATTAGCTTATGTTTTATGCATGAAAAAGCATATATGGTCATCCTCAGATATTTAAACAAACAAGAAAACTCCATTTGCAATATCTACCTCCATTCCCAAATTGTGTTAAAAAAGAGTTAAAATATCAAATAAAATTATAAAGCCACTGATGATATTTTTATAACAGAGCTATTGCTAGTAAGCTGTATTTCAGAGAAACACTGCACATTTTGATGACTGTCAAAATTTACATAACTTACTCTACATGAATTAAGTATGAGGTATAAAATGCAACTTTGGCTAAATAAACCCACAGCAATTGTAAAGCAGTATTTCAGGCATTGCTAGAATAATAGAAGATGAAACCATCAACCAAAAAACGAATGTTGTGCAGTGTGAGCTTCCCAACATTTAGTTATTATCTGGAAATAAATTGATAGAAGAAGATAATCTTTAGAAAAAACAGATCACAATTCTGCAGTTGCTATAGTACTTTTTATTTTAATTTTAATTTGATGTCTACAGTCACAACTCTGACATATTAAGGTAATGAACTGGATCCGGGAATTACAAGAAAACACATAAATACTAGAATTTCTTTAAAATATTAAGTGTTAAGAGAAACAAATTTCAGTCTTTAACATCTGTCCTACGGATTCTTACCATTTATCTGCTGATCAAAAATTCAAATGGTGCCAAAAAAAATCACGAAGTCAAAAGGACTTGGTGGGGGGATCTTTGTTTCTCTCTAAAAGCCTAAAAGTTATACTCAACTGCAGTACAAAGAGTAAAGAGGTTGTTATTCATATTAACTACATTTACATTCCTATCGCAACATCCAGAGAGCTAATAGTGGGGTTATTAACATAACAAACGTAAATGTTCTATATAAATAATACTGTTTCAGGCCAGCAACCGCTCATCTGACAGCATTTAGGCACAGGCTCAACATCTGTTTATGAACACTTTGCCTAATGATATCATCAGATATCATTAAGTGCGGCAGAATACAGCACAGAGGCAGGTGCAGCTGCCTTCAGTACCCATCACAGAGGAAGAAAAGAGCTGCATTCCCGATCCGAAAACCCATCATTAGGACAATTTTCTTCGACAAACCAGCCCTGTGATTTCAATCTGTATATCACCTGTAATTGTAGTTTTTAGCAAGAAGCTGATTCTATACATTTAGCGACGAATCACGTTGATGGCCTGAATACTGGAAACACATTTGTGGTACCAGCTGCGGCAGCTTTTTTTAGAGCCTGTGTTAACAAAATACTGCTAACAAGGCAATGCTTGGAGTGCAGCTTTGTTTCTCTTTCTTGTTCATAGTGTTTAGATGTGCATAATTATGGAGATTAGCAATTGATTGCTTCTCAATAATAATTGATTATTGGTCACTGAACCTTCTCCAAAGCACTTCACTGGAGGTGAGGGCAGGTGAGAAGTGCATTCACATTAGTTCTAGAAAATATAAAGGAAGGGTCCAAAAGAACCTCCAATTTGTACATCAGTTTCCATGATAAATAGACCAAAGGGATAATAGAATATCCCAAAGCCTCATTTGCCCGGAGGCAAATTGTAGAGATCATAGCAAGCCTGAAGAATTCTCCCTGTGGACTATGTAAGAAACATACATCATTTTTATATATGTCAGTTGTTCTTTGATTTGAAAATATTTCTACCCATTTAATTTATCTTTTTCAGACAGTTTTCTTAAATTGTACAATTTAACAGTTATATCAAAGAATGAATACCAATTCTGAATATCCCTTCAATTGAAACAAACTGACAAAATACTGCAAACCTTTCCCAGACCAGTGTAGGTTTACTAACAGAAGTTGATCCAATAAAAGATATATCCTCACCTACTTTGCCTTGATGCAATATAACATAATGTTGGAAATATAGCATAATACCACAGAGAAAATTTAAAGGAGACTGCTCTTATTTTTGCTTTAATTACACACAGTCAGTTTGGACAGCAAATATCCAATTTAAATTTACTCAAGCGCATTCAAACGATGAAGTATTTATAGTATTTGTAAAATGGTAAATATAATTTCTTGCTGGCTATTTAAAATGATCAGAATGTTATTTCTGACCCTTTTATGTTAACAGGAAAATATAATTGTAAGTCTGGATATCATTCTACCCATTGTTAGATACGTTTTTCTGTTAAATCATGAATTTTACAAAAAAAAGTCTCCTAGGTCGCAGTGAACTTCATAACCTGATTCATGAAAAATGCAACTTGTTTAAAGTTAGCTTGCTCTATTTCCAAATTTTTATGCTAGAATGGGAAACAGATTTCACAAGCACAATTGAAAAGGAAAAACCCAAGATATAGGGATGAGGTTTAAGCAAGAATAAATGCTTGGGATCTAAGTCAGTGCTCTCTTCTGCTCAAAGAACAGTTTCTCACATGATGAACAGTCACAATTCTCAAGGAACATCTTCCAGTCATAAAGCAGACACTTTTTTTTGTCTTCTTTCCCCAATAACAACACAGTGCTAAAATTGTGACAGGAAATACTCAAAATTAACATTACACTTAGGACCCAATCCAGCCCAGAGATATTCAGAGCTTGTCCCCTTCCTCCTCCTCCTAGCTTCTATCTACAAAGCACACAAAATATAGAAGAAGGTTTGGAAGTTCACTACTTGCCTGCCACCACTCTGGGGCCAAGTCTACACTGAAGGTCAACTTAAGGTATGCAACTCCAGCCATAAAAATGCGAGGCTGAAATTGTCTTACCTTAGAATCTTAGAATCATAGAGCTGGAAGAGACCTTAGAAGGTCATCAAGTCCAGCCCCCTGCCCAAAGCAGGACCAATCCCAATTGAATCATCCCAGCCAGGGCTTTGTCAAGCCAGGACTTAAACATCTCTAGGGATGGAGACTCCACTACTTCCCTAGATAACCCATTCAAGTGCTTTATCACCTTCCTAGTGAAATAGTTTTTCCTAATATCCAACCTGGACCTCTCTCACTGCAACTTGAGACCATTGTTCCTTATTCTGTCATCCATCACTACTGTGAACAGTCTTTCTCCAGCCTCTTTTGAACCTCCCTTCAGGAAGTTGAAGGCTGCTATCAAATCCCCCCTCACTCTTCTCTTCTGCAGACTAAATATACCCAACTCCCTCAGCCTCTCCTCGTAGGTCATTTACTCCAGCCCCCTAATCATTTTGGTCGCCCTCCGCTGGACCCTCTCCAATGCATCCAGATCCTTCCTGTAATTGGGGGCCCAGAACTGGACACAATACTCCAGGGCTGTGTCTAGACTGGCCAGTTTTTCCGGAAAATCAGCCACTTTTGCGGAAAAACTTGCCAGCTATCTACACTGGCTGCTTGAATTTCTGCAAAAGCACTGACGATCTCATGTAAGATTGTCAGTGTTTTTGCGGAAATACTATGCCGCTCCCGTTCGGGCAGCCTGCCTAACCCTTGGCTCATATGTGTAAGAGTAGTTGGAAAGTGTGTAGTGAATGAGGCAAGAAATCTGTAAGAAGAGAAAGGATGGGATCGCAGTTAAGGGTTTTGAATGTGGCCCTGCAGAACTGGAGCCTTATGTCTCTGTCAAGCCAGTCCCAATTCAATTCCCACTGCATAGCTTTTTTTTTAGTGCTCTATCTCCTCCCATGCACTGTGCTTCATGTTAATTCCCAGTATCAATCTGTTTGTTCAGCCAATCTCAATCTATCCCCATTGTCAATTCTCCCAGGTCCTTGTTCAAACTCCATCTTTTCTCTTCAGCCAACTGGCCCTTCCTCCCCCTCCTGCCATTTTCTTTCACCGGCTCCATGTCTCAGTCCTGGCTCCTGTCCCAAACTCTGAATTGATGGAGAATGCTTAGTCTCTATGTGGGAATGGTGCATCTGCAGTATGGTCAAACCTATGAACCAAGAGAGACTTATTCATGGTCTGTGAAGTTAGAATCTTTAGAGTTTTTAAATATTTGAATTGAAGAAGTCTCTACTGAGTATGTACAAACTTCTGCTTCGGCCTGCACTTCAGCAGGAACTAGGGTCAGGGCTTACTCTGCTCTCCTCCAGCACTTCAGCCGGAGAGCAAGGTTGGGGCTTAGCCCCTGCTCATCCCTCCTATACCACTCCTCCTGTCCTGAGTTCTTGCCCATTCATCTGAAGTCAGGGCCTGCCCAAGTCTCTGTTTCTCACACAAAAGCCACCCTTGCTACATTTCAAATCCCTGCTCCAAGGCATACAGGCAGTAGAGTTATTCCAATAAAATTTTTTTTTGACATGGGCAACATATTTTCCCCTACTTTCATTCTCAGAAATGGATGAACTATTTTGGCTGAAGTTTTTAGAAGAATTCACTCTGAAGCTGACACCTTATGTTTCTTTTAAATCTGCTGTCTATTAATTTCATTGGATGACCCCTGGTTTGTGTGTTTTGTGAAAGGGTAAATAGTACTACTTTCTCCACTTTCTCCACACCATTCAGATTTTTATATGTATCTATCATGTCCCCCTTCAATCATCTTTGTTCAAAGCTAAACAGTTCCAGTCTTCTTAAAATCTTCTCAAATCTGTTCCATGCCTCTAGTCACATTTATGACTCTTCTTGGCTTGAAGGCTACACCCTTACCATACTTTTTGTAATTCTAATACATATTTTTGTGGAAGGGAAACCAAACATACATTATTCAAGATGTGGGCATACCATGGATTTATGTGGTGGTGCTATGATAATTTCTGCCTTATTGTCTATCCTTTCATAATGGTTCCTTACTTTTTGTTACCACTGCACATTGAGCAGATGTTTTCAGAGAACTATCTAGAAAGACTCCAAGATACTTTCTAGAGTGGCAAAAATTAATTTAGATCCCATCATTTTATAAATACAATTGACATTATGTTTTCCAAGGTTCATTACTTTACATTTATCAACATTGAATTTCACCTGCCATTTTGCCATCTATTCACAGTTTCCTTTGTAATACCTTGAAGTCTCCTTTGGACTTATCTATCTTGAGTAATTTTGTATCCTCTGAAAAATTTGACACCTCCAGTTTTCCCTTTTTCAGATAATTTACAAATATATTGAACAGCATTGGTCCCAGTACAGACCCTTGGGGGACTCCAATATGAACCTCTCTCCTCTGTGAAAATTCTTAATTCCTACTCCTTTTACCCATATTTTAAGCTGTTACTAATCCCTTTTATCCCATGACTCTGTACTTTGCTTAACAGCCATGTTGATTCTCGATCAACCTATCATGCTCATCTATGCATCTAATGATTCTGGTTGCACTATAGTTTCAAATCATTCACCTGGCACTGAAGTTAGGCTTAATGTATAGTAATTACTTCTGTAGCTTTTTTGAATAATTGGCATCATATTAGCTGTCAACCAGTCATCTAGTACAAAAGTTGATTAAGTGATAGATTACAGCCCACAGTTACTAGGTCTGCAATTTCATATTTGAGATCCATCAGAACTCTTGGGTGAATACCAACTTTGTCTTCGATTTTTTTAAATGTATTAATTTGTTCTAAAACCTCCTCTATTCACACCTCAAACCGGGACATTTCCTTAGATCTGTCACCTAAGTAGTATGGTTGAAGTGTGGCAATCTCCCTCACGTTCTTTGCAGCGAAGACCAATATAAACATTTCATTTAGCTTTTCTACAATGGTGTAGTCTTCTTCTAGTGCTTCTTTAGCACCTTGATCATCCCACTAATTCTTTTGCAAGTTTTCTGCTTCTGATATACTTACGAAAATTGATGATAGTTTTTGTCTTTTACTAGTCTCTCTTCACATTCCTTTTTGGCCTGCCTAATTACACTTTTATACTCGACTTGCCAGAATTTTTGGTCCTTTTCATTGTCCTCAGTAGGATGTGATTACCAATTTTTAAAGGATGATTTGACTTTATCCATCTTTTTTACTCTGTTTAGCTGTGGTGTTTTTGGTCCTCCTTGTGGATTTTTTTTTCTAATTTAAAGTATACATACAGTTTAAGCTCCTCTGATGGTGTTTTTTTTAAACATTTCCATGCAACATGAAGGCATTTCACTCCTATGACTGTTCCTTTTAATTTTTGTTTAAATCCAACTCATTTTTGTGTAGGTCCTCTTTTTGAAGGTAAATGCTATTGGTGGGTTTCTTGGGTAACACCCCCAACAATTGTTACAGTTAGGGCACATAAATAATACATGGAAGATCTACATTGCCATGGTCAATCTTCTGGGGTTCTATTTAGCAGGTGTTGTACAGACCTATTAGATGGAACTCAAAGGGCCCTGCTGTTGGCACCGGTATTTCTGCTCCTCACAAGGAGTAAGGGAAGCCAATAGGAGCATTTTCTCCCTTCACCCTCCCACTGTGTGGACGCCATGGGAACACAATGTAAGATACGTTGACTCCAGCTATGTAATTTATGTAGCTGGAGTTGCATACCTTACTTTGACCTTCCATCTAGTGTAGCCGAGGCCATTAAGGTCAATATTACCAACCAAGAAATTTAGCTATATTGACTTCTTGGATGTACCTGTGCAACAAGTGGTGCTAAATCAAATATTTCTTCTCCTCTTATGGGTTCCAGGACTAACTACTCCAAGAATAGGTCATTGAGGGTATCTAGAAATTTTACCACTACATCTTGTTCTGAGGTAACATTTCTCTTTTTCTCCTCTCCTACAATGTCTGTATTCCCCTTCTTTCCTTTTCCTTTCTTCCTGTTAACTTACCTCCTTTGTCCATTTCTCCATGCCTTATCTATACCCTATAATAAATAAAGATGTAAGCTATATGACTGATCCCTTTCATTTTCTTTTATGAGCATTTCATCTTCCTTACCATTAGCCTACCTGGCTCACCCAACCCTCTCTTTGAGGACTGCATGTAATCTTTTCAGGATAGCAAATGGGTCTCTGCATGTGTATCTAAGAAGTGACTGGTATATCTTGACTGTTATTGCCATATAAACAAATAATAGTTACTAACTTTATTTATACTTGCTGCATATATACTGTGTATGAAAACATTAGCTATGTACTCCGTGATTTCATGACAAGACTTCTTTCAGCTAATTTAGCTATGCTAGCTATCGAGACAGTAGGAGAGTAGTCTCATTTGGTCAATTTACCTTTTTTAATTGATAGCTTATAGTATGTTGTTCTAAGAGAGTCCATTTAAAAGCATTACTTAGCATTTGCAACATTTACCACCTGCTCCTCATGCTTTGCTCACATGCTGTACAAGATAGCTGTGAATGCAATAGAACATAGGAAACCAAAATACTTCCATTGTGGATGTTTGCCGTATTAATCACTGTTTTTAGTCTTATGAGGGTTTTTTTTTTGTTCTAATTCTTTAAGTTGAACTTCATTATCTTTTGCCCTTAAAATTAAATGTCAAAACATATAATCTAATACTGAATATTGCATAGTACATAAATACTTTTGTTCTCTATCTGTTGTGTATGCGTGCCTTATAAAAGTTATATAATTAGAAAGTGACAGATCTATCATGCGTCTAAGGAATAAAGCCATATAATATAGGCTTTTATAGGATCTTGAGTTTTATATATGATGCCAGAAACAATAAAAACAAACACACACAAAAACCCCAACCCCACAACTTTTATTGAAGATCATTTTCAGGTCTCAAATTGGAAGTACTGTTTATGACCGTCATCGTCTTCTATAGACGTTCTTATTCTTTCATTAAAATAAAGTTTCTAGCCATTATCGTGGTGAAGAAAACTTTGAAAATGAGCAACATGCATCAACCAAAGGCACGATGTCAATCTGAGTCTAGACAGACCCTGAAACAACAACTCTGAGAGGTGCCAAGTGCTCCATACCTCTTTACATCCAACGATGAGCAACTTAGATGTCCAGTGATGACAATTTAAATGTCAACATTATTAGGCATTTCTTTGCTATCATAACTGTTAAAAAAAGGAGATGGAGGATCTACTCCATCTACTTTGTACAATCTACTAGGAGTAGCTTCTCATTTTCATTTAGTGAGTGAACTTGGAAGACAACACTGTTTCTTTCTACTGGGGCCTAGAAGAGCATCCAAGTCCTACTAGCCTGACAATGTCCTCATCTTTGTACCAGGTCTCCTACAGGGTAGCTCTTGGGCAGTTTCCTCCCTGGTGCTAGTGGCTGCTGCTTTTCCCTCTGCTTCAGGATTTCTGAATACTCAAGAGGACATTATCACTTTAACTACTCCCAGTTCACATTTTCAAGCTTTTCTTCACAACCAAAAAGTCTAGAAAATGGAGATTCTGATTTCATCACATGATCTAATACCCGAGATATATATTTACTATGGATATGATTTACCTGAAACTCAAGAGCAAGCCTTGCCTGAGGAGCCTAGAAGAGCACATGTGCTCATATCTACATTGTCTGTTGCAAGTGGTGTCATTTCATTTTGGCATCATGAGGAGGTGAAACTTGGCTCCTAGCCCAGTTTGAGTCCAGACACTATTAAGAAAAAGATAATCTGAAATATAAATAGAAATGGGTCCAAACAAAAAACTTGGATCTAAATATTTAAAAATTTGGCTGTGCTTTAAATGTGCACTTGACTCTGGATATGAATTTTCACATTGAATCCTTTCCCATTTGTAATCATATATATAGTGTAATATTAGAAAGGATAATATTCCTCTTAAAACTCTCAGGGCTGTAGCAGAGTCACAGACCAAATGAGATACCGGAACAAGGATCAAGCCTTGGTTTTTAAAGGGAATTTTCATTTTTGAACACAACATGCCTTTAAATGTGTCTAGACTGACTTTCATTGGCTAAACAAGGATAGAGGAAGTAGATGAAGATAAGCAATTACAAATACATTTAGTTAGTCTGTGACAGAAATTGGTGTTGCATGAACATTTGAATACTCACAGTAAGTTTTTCTGGGGTTGGTTTTTTTTTGTATAACAGTATTATTTTTTTAAAATGATATATTTTCAAACAAATTATCAATAGGAATGTGTCTTAATACAGTATAGTTGGCTTTTTACCAAATTACACTGGATCAACTTCCCTGCCATCTGAACAGGTTTTTTGCTAAATGCCACTGAAGTGGCTTCACTTCAAAACAACACTAGAAAAGGTTTTGTTTGGTTTCACGTTTTGTTTTTAACATGGCAATTCAGTGACTTCAGTTTAAGGCACCATTGCCTGAAAATCTCACCAATGGGAAGCCTCACCAATGAATTACTGTGGAGAGATGACAAAAAATTCATGAACTATATGTTTTTTGTGCATGGCAGCAGTTTTTTTCAAGCGGATATCCATGTAATATTGTAAGGTACTCAAAAACAACAAACTACCATATGTCATGCAGCCCTGTCTATACTGTTTAGAAACCAGTTAATAGCTTCTGATTTACAACTTGATACATGTAAGGAGAAGGAGAAGGTTGTAATCACACTGTTTCCTTCTCCTTACTTTGAGAAATACATGCATTAGATTACTGCAACATGATTTTTTTGGGGGTGCACTGGAAACGAATTTTTGGATTTTAACTATTCTATAACATGGCAGCACAAAATCTCAGGGCTTCTGCCTATAAGATTTGGTGATATCGGAATTGTATGTATTTCTATAAACATGTATAAAGCCCATGCATTTAGTTAGAATTAATAGTTTGAGAACTGAAATCAGCCCATATCTAAATATACTCACATAATACTAAGGATTTTATTTACTATCACACCTCGATATCAAATTTAAAGTAGAGCTTTAATCCACATTTTTCCTAGGTAGCACAGCACATATGTTTTTTAAAAGCTCCTACTGTTTGGAGGCTCCTGCAAAACCTACTGTGAGAAGAACAGAGAGTGTTAATGATGGTAATGCAGCTTTTATTGAGAAATTTTTGTGTTTTGTTGGTTTGATACTAATTTAAACCTTATTTTCAGTTCTTGTTTTATGTGATGGAAAGAAGACAAATCAATTATATAGTTGAAATAATAATTATGAAATTACTATGAAAATGCTTTGAGGGTTATAAAAGGGTACTATAAAAATTATCAAAAAAAAGAGAAAATATTAGATATAATTTTTGAAAGCTCTTTTGATTTGTCAAGAAAGGGTTATTTCTAACATTGTGTGGGACATTAAGAAACAATCCCTATCTTAGTTGTAACTTTTAATGGACAAATTATAGAGACCCAATTTCCAGTCTTCATATGGATACAATGGAAATGTGATTGTAAAATTTAATGGGAAGATAAGTTATCTAAGGTTTCCATTTCTAATGTACATGTGTAAAGCATTTACTAGAATGCTGCTTTATAAAACAGCATAAGATGGAAGTATCTGAACACTTAGGTTGTCACCTTAAAACAAACTGTCACACATTTTTCTTCACACATTTGAAACCCAACTTATCAACCTTAACAAGTGTTGTTATCAAAAGAATTTTGGTGCCTTTGTTCTTTCCCTTTTGCAAGTAAATTACACTTTTAGGATTTATTAAGACAAGAAACAATTTTTGAATAGCAGGTCAAAACTCTCTATGGAAAAATTCTCATTACTTTCTAGCCTGAAGCAGTATTTACCACTCCAACTTATCCATCTTTTCCTGTTTTTATATATATCTATATTTCCAGAATCTTGTTTCTGTGCCTAATGCTATAACACTGCAGCAGTTTGTTCAAAGCAACACTCTTATTTTTGCTCTTAGCCGGTGCTATACAAACCCTGATCAATTATTGAAGTGTAAGCCCTGAAGTAACACAGCCATTACTGCAGCAGGCAGATAAAAATGGAACACTTTTAGCTACAGTATATTTACTTTAGAGTTTCAGCAAACAAACCAACAAGTTAAACTACCTTGTCTTTCACTTTGTTTGATGTACTAATATTTCCTGCATGTTCAAAAGTCTCTTTTAAAACAAAGTTACTGAAAATGTTATGGCTGCTTGTTTGTGGGAATACCTAGCTTCAACATTTGCATGAAACAGCCTTGAGATATAGAAAGGACTGCATTAAAGTAGCACAAATCTAATACAGATGCTACTATCTGTGGTGCCATAAGAACCACAGTTTTTTTATGAGCTGTTTGGTATTTTAAGTTCGCCAAACTGCAGAGCCTGCATATGGTAATGACATTAAAAATGATGCTGAGATGCATCTAAAACAACAAACAGCATCACTGAAGAAAGTATTCATTAAAGATAAAAAAATCAAATTAGAAGTGCTGGAGATTTCTCATAAAAATCAACCGCTAATCACTTGTGGACTTTTCTCTCTCTCTATTTAGCTTGCTCCTTTATTCACAAAGGAATGCCCAAGATGTTGTAATTTTGTTTAAAAAATGCTTTCTTATTTAATTATACAGAGTCTATCTGATAGAGACGCCAGTTCAGGACTACAACTATTCATCTTCCGATGGTACTGCATGTGCATCTGCAGATGAGATATAATGTTTTCCAGTTTAAATGTCTGTTCTGGGTTTTAAGGACTAAATGATAGTGAAGATGACTGGAAATGTTCCAGACCTTCCCATATATACTGCATAGCAGAAGCAAAAATTAGTACTTGTACTATGGAACTAATAGTGTTTGTCATTTGCATTTATCACTTACATTATGAAGAGTAGGAAGAAACCACCCCAGGAAGTTTGGGTGAAACTACACAAATTCAGTTTAAGAAATGGATTTTTAAATAAGGTTGTATAGTTGGGATGATTCCTCAGCTGCTCTTTTCTTAGGTGCCAGAGGAAAGCAAGCTGAATAACTTGCAATCACAAGTGAATGACAGATTATGAATAATGATCTCATGAATAGTTGTGTTATCATATCCCACTTGAAGGTAGTTGATACCTGAATGAAATATCCACAGGTAAAAAATAAGCGATGCAAACTTGGATTTTTTCACATCATTTGCTAAGATTCTCCAGAATCCACATTCAGCAATATTTACATTGGCAAGCATTTATTTACACAAATGTTTGACTTCATTGGGGCTACTTGAGTGAGTAAGCAATCACCTACATAAGTCCAGGTTGCACAATCTAGTTTTAAATTTCTGTATGAGTTAATTAGTATAAAGCATAAAATAACAGTGCAATATAGAACAAGTAAGTATTTTCTTAAATAAGCTTGCTAAATACAAATTCACATGTAAATCTGCTGCTATGAAACCTTATAATATTTCCTAATCAAGACAATAGAAACATCTACCTTTTCTTGCAGGCTACAGCTTTTGAAAATAGCTAACTGACAAATTTTACTACTTCTTTTTTCCTCTTCTCCCTTCACTTATTTCAGTATCTCTTATTTTAAAAAGCAGAAACAGTAATGCATGTAAACAAATCCTTTATCTTCCATTTCTTTATGAGCAGCCCCTATTAGCCTGATAACATATTCAAGGTATGCTTCCAATACTTGGAAGCAGAAACCTTTTCATTTGAACATTAGATTCATCGAAAGTGAGGTAGCCAATTTGTTGATGCAAGCGTCTGTGCTATTATTTTTAGAGCTTTCTGGCAGACAGCTCATGAAAGGTGGTTTGTATAAACCAGCAATATAATTTGAAAAAAAGTGCAAAAAGGGAATCTATAGTGATGTATGCTTGTGTGAAGCTGCTCTTTATTTAAACACTGCAGTGGATGATAGAAATAGGTTAACTTTGAATTTATGAGGTGTGAAGCTATGTTTCATAATGATTAACATTAGAATCACAATTTAAACCTGAGGTCAGATTCCAGAAACTATATTAACCCCTTTGTCATCAGCAAATCTGGAGCTCCTATCATTACTACAGTCTTGCTATTGCTACTACACACTTGGGGACTGACCCAGAAACACCTATTCAAGGAAAACTCTCATTGAATTCACTGACAGCGGTGTTCAAATAAAGAATGTGGTATCAATCCCTAAAACCTTTTCTAGGTTTGGGCAATAAAATGATGGCGGTTCACTAAGGTTAGCTCCTGGTGGTTCACTGCCACTAAATTTACCTTCACCTCTGCAGGTACCCGCAATTGCAGCTCCCGTTGGTTCAGAATGGTGATCCATGGCCAATAGGAGCTATGATCCTCATATCTACATAGGCACAGGTAAATATGGTGGCTAACCCTGGCAGACCCTATTTGCCCACCCCTGCCTTATTCTGTACACATCCAGTATCATTGCTGTAGATTAAAAAAAAAAAAAAAAAGAACTCTGAGAGTTTTCAACTGGAACATTGTATATTTACTCTTATGGCTACACAAATTACTTCTTTGCACAACATGTAAGTAATACAACCTAAAGAAAAACATTAGGGGGATTTAACATGGAGTCTCTAACTTTAAATAGAGTCACATAAAATATCCACTTTTATTCAGGTGAACTGACTCTTAACATGTATGTATTCTCTGGTATTTGCAATTTCTGTATTTGTTATTCTCTGGCAATTATAACGATAAAAATGCTTTGCATTTATATAGTACTTTTTATGTGCAGATCACTTCACAAACACTGGACTGGAGTCACTCCATGGCATGCCCCAAGAGAAAGTCTGCTTGGAAGGCACTAAAGAACAACCATCACACAGAGGAGCCTCAAAAACTCAGTCCTTATGGCTGGACGTGGGTTGTGGGGTCAAGACTCTGAGGGATGCCTTATTTCAGAACATGCACTGGAAGTCTCCTCCAGCAGGGCTTCTATGGTGCTCCCGCTACAAATGAAAGCTATTTTCCCTGAATGGAATCCCCAAGGTGACAATACATCAAATAATCATGAGTGAATAGCTCTGCTAGTGCAAGGTGTTCAGTCTGAAAAACACTTTTTCAGAAGAGACAAATGAAATCCAATATATAAATAGTCCTCTTCACACTATTTATTTAGGCAAGTAAGAGACAAGAACAGAGAGATAGAGTCCTTTAGCCAAGGTCAAAAAGGAGCTAATGTAAGAGTGGGTTAAAATTCACGATTCCCATATCCATATAAACTGGCACTGAACCATTACTTGGAAAGGAAGGTTGTTTTTTAACTAGCTAGCCAGTGGTCCCCAACCTTTTCGGGCTGCCGGGTGCCTGGGGCCGGGGCCACTCACATGCCGGGCACCCAGGGGTGGGGGCACCCATATGCTGCATGACTGGTGCCAGCGCCACCAATGCGCCTCACTCCCGGGGCCGGCGCCACTCCTGTGCCACACGCCCAGGAGTGGGTCTGCCCATACACCACGTGCCCGGGGCCGGAACAGCCCATTCTCTGCATGCCTGGGGCCGGCGCTGCTCCTGTGCCATGTGCCCAGGGGTGAAGACGCCCATTCGCCGCATGCCTGGGGGCAAGGCCGCCCCTGTGCTGCACGCCCGGGGCCGGTGCCACGCCTGTGCCGCGTGCCCAGGGGCAGGCACCACCCATATGCTGCGTGCCCGAGGTCGGCACAGCCCTTGCACTGTGCACCCAGGGGCGGGGCCACCCATAAGCTGTGTGCCCAGGGGCCAGCACCACTCATGCGCCACACGCCCAAGGGCGAGGCTGGCCCTGATCACTTGACAGGTACACAGAAATGGCCCAGCGGGTGCCATGGTGCCCGCGGGCACCACGTTGGGGACTACTGAGCTAGCCCTTGCCAGTTTTAATTACAAATTTTAGAACACATAGCAAAGTTGCTGAGCAGAGAAGTGGAATCTTCCCAGGATAGACATTGTATAAGCATGTGCCATGAAACTAAGGGCACTCCAGCTACCAGAAGTCAGGAAGAGAGGACCTAAGATGGGAAGAAAGGAGCAACAAAAACATGTTGTGGGGGGCAAAAGTCTTATTTTATACTCTGTGTAAATACATGGGTGAAAGTGAGAAAGAATTTACTGGTTTAGGAAGGAAGGAAGGAAGGAAGGAAGGAAGGAAGGAAGGAAGGAAGAAAGAAAGAAAGAAAGAAAGAAAGAAAGAAAGAAAGAAAGAAAGAAAGAAAGAAAGAAAGAAAGAAAGAAAGAAAGAAAGAAAGACTATAAGAAATTATGTTCACCAAAACACCTGTCATCTACAAGTAATTGTGGATGTTATTTTTTGGAAGCACCAAAATAACACTTGTACTTAAAAAAAAAGTTATCACCTTTTTAGTTAACAGGCTTTCAAAATAGCATATATAGTTTTGCTCACCACACATTTTTTTCCTATTCTTCTGCTTTAGCTAAAATTGAGGTAGTCTCACTTTGGAAGTAAGGTATTATAAGATAGTTGTTGGAAGGCTGAAACCATCTGAACCGCAAAGTCACACTACAGACCACATTTTCCATGAGCTGATCTCACAAAATCACAGACACATTATCAAATCAGATCAGATTTTTTTTTCAAAATAGACTACCAGAAAAACCAATGTAAAATAATGCTGGGAACTCATTTCTTAGAATTTTTTAATCCTTGTTAGATACTATAAATAAAGTCACTAGAGAGAGTAGACAGAGTGGAAGTAATATTTAATGTTTTAATCAAGACTGGACTCTAGAGTGTACAAAAAGTCTAGATTTGAACAAATGTAATTCTATTGGAATCAGGGTAAAAATAAGAAGATTTCAAGAAAATGCTGACCCAGGATGAATCTTTTCCACTGACTTACATTTGGCTTGGAGATGTGAAAGTCAAGAACAGTATAGAACTACTGAAATGCATCCACTTTTTAAGTATTTGTGTAGTTAACCAGACATTGACATGAATTAAATGATGATTTTAGGTACACTAAGTCCACAGAATATACCATGTGCAAAATTTGATTCAGAGGCCATTATAAAATCTCTAGATTACACAGTAATTAGTCTTCCGATCTTATGACATCTGACCTACTATAAGTATGCTAGAGAATTACTCTAATTTTGAATATTCATTATCATCATGGGTTTAAAAAACATTTTAATGTCACAGAGAAACAAAAGCTATTCACGGGCCAAAGCGCAGTCACTTAGGTTTACCACAGATTGATGCTAATACATCAAAATGTCAGAAGATCTGTATTTACCAAGTTTGATTAAGATATTCTGACAAATATTATTTAAGATAAGTGGCATTTTCTCCTAATTGTTTTCAGATGGATGAATGAAAACCTAATGCCCTGCTACTTTGGTGGAGCACTAAATGGCTTTAAATTTCATGTTTATACAGTGTATCAGAACATATACTAAAAGGAGAATCAGGATACTGTCTGAATGTCTCCTCGGGATCCATATGAATTTGAATTTGGAAAAAAATGAAAGAGGATGCCCAGATAAAACAGTAAATTTTTTTATTACCTTTTCTATTCTCAGTTTTCTATTTCATGTTTATCACCCTAATCATTTTATGGAGCGGTTATATTTTTAAATAACACTGTACACAAGTTCTATTCTATTCAAAAATATCATTTTGTATTGTATCAAATAATAGAGATAAATTATTCTAGCATATTTCTTGTCTATAATAAGTAGAAAATCTAAGTTTAAGTGTCCTAAAATACCTACAACCACAGGGATAGTAGGATTCTTGTCTTTCAAGTTGCCATGTATAAGAGCACCTCTCCACACACTTTGAAACCTATTGATGTTAGTAGGAGTTTTCATGGGAGTAAGGGTCCACACTCACAAATAACAGGCTGCTCACACAGGCATCTTGTAAATGCAGGGGTCATTGCAAGATTAGCGTCTAATGGCAAGATTGCATATAGGAAGATAGGATGGATTATCCTGTGATTTATAGTCCACATTGTGGACTCTTGCTTTCTCATTTGGTCAGAGTCAGAAATTTGCACTGGCCCTATTCCTGACTTAGATTATTTCCTCTACCTGCTTACTCAACTGCACTTGTCAGTAGAAGTGTCGACTTCCTGCCCATATACATTTATTATAAACCAGCTTTTTACATCTTGAGACATGGATCAAATTTGGATTTAATCCTAGCAATGAATATGACAATTTAGACCAAGGGAAGTCAATGAATAGAATGCAATTTGCCAGGCTATTGAACACTTTATCTGAATGTCTATAGGCCATGGATCACTGTTTCCAGCCAATGGGATCTGTGGGAAGTGATTTCTCAGTATACACCACTAGCAGTAGTTCCCGTTGGCTTAAAACAGTGAGCCACAGCCAATGGGAGATGTGAGTAGTAGTATTTGTGGACACATAGGTAAATAAAGCATCTGGTGCTTCACAAGGAACTAGCTACAGTGAACCACATCTGGCTTGCAGGCCACTTATTGACCACCCCGATTAAGACAAATTAAGGACTAATCAACAAAAACCCAACTTAAATTATAACTTTTTTCAATTAAATTAGATAAATATATTGTTCATTTTTATATAACTCTGCCCAACAGAATGGAAAAAGCTTTGAGAAGACAAAGAAATTGGCGTTTATTATAAGAAAGATGATTATCAAAGTAGTTTAGCCTGATGGCAGGAGAAAGTACTAGAACCCCGAAAGGATTTTTTTCCCCATAAGATTTTCTGAAGTTCAGTATGTTATTTCTCTGAAACAAGGGAAATAAAGCAAAGGTTCTTGAGTCAGGCTCCAAACTTCCAAATCTTTCAAGGTTTCTCCATCGCTGATTAGGAATTTATATTTGGCACTTTCAGCCTTTGGCATTAGGATATCTCTCATGTATCCATATGAATAAATTACAATACAAAATATCAAAGTTCTGTATGATGTTCCCTCAAAACCAAAACCAAAACCAAAAAAGACCAAAACCAAAATCATTGAGGAAAAAAATAGGGTGAATATGAGCTCAGTGGTCAGCAAATTTAGCCAGCTGCACGAAGGTAAGACAAAGAGAGGCATACAGTACTTCATAAGGCTCGAAGCAATGTCAGGAGTGCAAGTCCTCATCCTAAATTAGGGTTAGATGTGAGTGAGAATATGGAAATAAAGGAGATTCTCTTCCCCCCAATATAAGGAATAAAAAAGCATACAGTGAGTGAGCTTCTGAGCTTTCAGTCATCCATTTATATACTGTGGGTGAAGGGTCAGACTTTTACTCCTAGAAGCCAGAAGCATTCCACTAGATCGGGGTGGTGAACCTCAGTCCTGAGGGCTGTATGCGGCCCCTGGCTTGCCTGAATCCAGCTCCAGCACTGGGAAGTCCATGATGAACAACCCTCCTCCCTCCCCCCTGCTGCCGCACCATGGGGCTGAAGCACACAAAATCTACTAGCCTGGGGCTCCTTTAGGCTCGGGTGTGCAAAGAGAATGTGTGGAGTGTCTTTCTCCTTCTCAGTTGGGAGCTATGTCAATAAAGCATTTTGTTTGTTTGTTTGTTTTTGCTTCTTACTTGTGTGCAGCTCCCAAGACTGATATTTCAGTGGGTCAGTGGCCGCCGACCCAAAAAAGTTTCCCCACCCCTGCATTAGTTAGTTTCCATCTGAATACATGACCAGCCAGAAGGGCATATAGGCTGGTGTTATTCTGGCAAGTTGGACCTGCTCTGAAGCCTAGTGAACTTATAGGATAAGCTCCCTTTGACTTACATGATGTTGATGATTATTTTGTCATAGTTGATGTTCTTCTCCATTTTTCATTCTCTTCTCCCTTCCCTAGCCATCTTTTGTCCCTTCCACTAACAATAGTTAGCCTAATAAAGTATATTACCCTACTCACTTTGTGTCTCTGACATCCTGGGATAAACATAGCTACAACATTACAAACAAGACATAATGTAACCTCTTTATGATGATCCTGGATAAAACAGAAGTCCATTTATAGTAAAATAAAATGGAATCTATAAGTAAGTTCGACACACTGATACATGCAAATTGAAATTCTAATTATAGTGAACTGCACCTTCAGTGTAAATAAAGACAGCTATAAGCAGCGTTGGTTATACATCAGAATGATCAACTTTACTTATTCAGTCTCATATACAGTGGCATTATACCACTTGCCAATAATGTTGAGACAATTTGTAGTTGGCATTTGAATTGGAGACTGTCACAGTGGCTCCCTCAGCTAGTTGGTGAGCCACATTCTCTGACCCATTCATATGGTCACTTATTCATAACATGTGCAACAGTCCCCCACATGTACATTTAATCTTTAGATTCCAAGTATTGCAAAAATACAGTAGAAGCACATATCAAGAGGGGTCTTCCACCCAACATTATTTTTCTTTTTAAAAGAAAAAAATGTCTTTCTTTATACTCATTCTTTTTGCTCTCAGTTACCTCCTGGTCCAGTCAATTATACATCTGCCCTTTATCGAGTTAATTAACTCATTAGTTGGGATTGGTCCTGCCTAGAGCAGGGGGCTGGACATGATAACCTTCTGAGGTCTCTTTCAACTCTATGGTTCTATGATTCTATGATTAGTCCAACCATTGTTCCCATATTTCCACAATCCACACCATACCATTTAATTAATTCAAATTAAGCCCACACACTTCACTTTTAGGAAATGACCTAAGTGACCAGGGTGCAACTACTAGCACTTTGCCAGAGACAACTTAATAGGTTTTAATTTCTAGCATCAGAGTTTGGTTTTCTTTGTTGACTAAAGTAAAATCTACAGCGGCCACGGACTTAAGACTTAATTTTTTGGCTCAATAAGTACCATGCAAATGTACATGTACAATCTTTGACTCCTATCCTTCACAGTAAGCGCATGGTGTCCAGTTATTTTGTCAGGGTGAAAATATGTACATCTGGTTGGAGTATGAGCAACATAATCTATACTTTATTGAAAGTAGCAATGTTAGACTACTTAAACTAGTAACTGGACTGAGTGTAATCTGTGCAAAGTATTTCTTACAGATGCTTTTCCTCCTTTTTAGCAAAGCTTCCAGCTTTCAGCTATCTTTTATGTTTCCTACCTTAATAAATACAAAGTCATTGAAAACTGGTCTAATTATTCCTCAATTACTATTTTAAACTTTTGGAAATCTTCCAAAACAAATGTTTGTGTGTGTACTCGTGTGCAAACACACACGCAGAATCATAGTGACTTCAGATAGCGTGCACACTATGAATGTAAACAATCACATTCCATCAGTTTGTTTTATTTCTGCACAATGAAATTAAAATGCAAAATGCATAAAATAACCTGCTGTTTCTAGAATGTGTTTAGTTGTATGGTTGTGTGATCATTTGGTAAGATGGACAAATGCCTCCTCAGGACTATGTTGAGGTTCCCAAATAAATGCTATGGGTAACATGAATCAGGTTAGACTTTCTGAAACTCTAGTTCATCAATATTTATACCAATTACCTTTGTTAATTCCAAATTACACGATAGACAGTTTAATAAAATATATACTTTACTTCTAAATCCAGATTGCAGGATATAGATGTGTAATGTTGACAGGGATTCTTTTAAAAACTGAAATTATGTTCAAGGGGTGTACTTATATCAAATTCCATATGCTAAATAGAGTCCCCTTGTGCTTCTGAAGTGACGTAATTTGTCTACTGCTTTTTCTACCAACTGGTGACCAGACACGAGAGCAAACTTAACCAATAAGCAGAGTCTACCATCTGGTGGCAGGAGTTGCAGTATGTGTGTCCTGCACAATAATATATCTGAGACTGAAAGTGGACCTTTATGGTTCATAAAAAAATAGTTTCTTCAAGTGTACCAAAGGTGTATTTCGCTTTTGTTACACGGTCTCACCTAAAGGTCATTTTTTATAATTTATATCTGCTCCTGAAACAGCTTCTTCACAAATGTGGATGACTTAATTGGTTTTTATTAAGCATTTAAGTATCTTTTAAGGCTTTGATTAATACTTTTACACACAGAAGTGGCTATGCCATGGTTTAGTGTGTAGACTGGTAGTCAAAACTAAATAAGATGAATCCAGCCATCAATATCATTTGCCAGTGCTATGTACTCTTTTTTTGTTACCCCTGCCTATTGTAAATGAATTAGCTCTCAAAATATATTTTCTAATGGCAGAACAAGCATGGCTATATGACACCATGATATATTTCTTAACGATACACCTAGACTACTTAGGTATACTTCAGCACATGGCCTACACTTGATAAGTAACTCCCTCCTTTTGATATGCTAGTCTATATATACATATAGTCTATATATACATATATACCTCTGTGATTCCACTCCATCCATCTGATGAATTTTACTTACAAACATTTATGCTCAAATAAATACATCTTTAAAGTGCCACAGAACTCCTCATTGTTACAGCCTCATGTAACACTACATGACCTTTTGTATTATGTGTCACAATATAGATGTCCATGGCCAAAGTAAAAGCAACACAGTGAAAATTCTAATGATCATCATTAATCAACATGTAACTGTACTTTACTTCAATAAATCCTATTGTTATATGGCTTTACAAAATAAGATATCACTTATCTTGCCAGGCAGGCTTTCATTGGTATATATTGCAGCACATGTATGAAGATGAACAACAAAATGCTGAAAGTATTCTAATATTCCAGTGGAGAAGATTGAAACACAGTAGATAAGTGATCTAACAAGGTATGGCAATGTTGAATATAACAAAGTAACAATAATTAGAACATGTTATCAAATAAAGCACCATTTATAAATAAGCATAAAAATCCATATCTTTACCAGTCAAAAAAGAGCAATACAAAAAGAGAAGACTTGTAGAAGGAAAACAGAGATAAATTCATAACAAGTGGTAGCAGATGCTGGAAAAAGGAATAGTAGCATGTAAAATAGGACAACATTACAAGCTACTACTGTACCACTGATGAGGTTTATGGGCCAACATCCCACAGTTTTCTTCTGTTTTACCCACTGATTAAACTGCATGATTAGTATTTTCACTGACTGAAAAATTATTCTCAGATGCTGAGCCTAATATCTGAGCAGTATCCTCAACAGACAAACTAACAATAAGGAAAATATTTTAAAAAATGGAACAGCACATACTAAAAGCAAATGTTCCTGAACTATCTTCTGTAAATGAGGTACAAAATGCTATTAAACAACATGCATCTGGCAAGTCAAATGGTTCAGATGGCATACCTATAAATGCACGTACTATTGGTGGTTTCCAACTAATAAGACATCTGCTGAAAATCTTCCAATTAAAATAATTCCTTCAAGGTTTTAATGTTATTTTCACTATCTACCATACAACAATAAATGGAAAGATTATCAATCTTTGTGTGATAGTGTGTAATAATCACCTTGGTAGCTTATTTCCCAAACACAGAAAGTTAAAGAAGCATTTAAGTATTGCTGCTCATTGCAATTAAATTTTTTGTGTGTGTTTAATTTCTTGTATGAAACACAGTGTTTCCTAAACAGGTAGATATAAGGAGGCAACAGCAGGTAAGATTTTTTGGTTGTCATTTATGAGACTACCTGTGAAATTGACTGTAAACTGAAGAGACGGGTTCTTTTCTCGTGCTCTAACTAGATTGGATTTTGTTTAAATCAGGTATGAATGACCCAATAAAAGAATAAGACATGAACATTCATGTCCACCAATGAAAATTCAGAGAAATATCTGAGCACCAATATCAAATCATATTGTTGTTTGCTTCCCAAGCATGAATACCATAACACTTATTACTATAAAGAACTATATATATGAGCTACGTCTACACTGGCATGAATTTCCGAAAATGCTTTTAACGGAAAAGTTATCCATTAAAAGCATTTTCGGAAAAGCATGTCTAGATTGGCAGGATGCTTTTCCGCAAAAGCACTTTTTGTGGAAAAGCATCCGTGGCCAATCTAGATGCGATTTTCCGCAAAAACAGTACTATGCTGTCTACACTGGCCCTTTCGTGCAAAAGTCTTTCGGAAAAAGACTTTTGCCCGAACGGGAACAGCATAGTATTTCCGGAAAAGCACTAATGATTTTACAGGAGATCGTCAGTGCTTTTCCGGAAATTCAAGCGGCCAGTGTAGACAGCTGGCAAGTTTTTTTGCAAAAGTGGCTGATTTTGTCGAAAAACTTGCCAGTCTAGACACAGCCTGCAGGTTTATGCCTGGTCTCTCCATTTGTACAGAACCAAGCACACTGTTGTGCTAGACAAATAAATACATTAAAACAGTGGTTCTCAACCTTTCCTGATTACTGTACCCACTTCAGGAATCTGATTTGCCAAATGTATCCCAAGTTTCACCTCACTTAAAAACTACAAGCTTACAGAATCAGTCATAAAAATACCACCCACTATTATGAAAAATTGCTTTCTTTCTCATGTTTGCTATAAATGTATAAAATAGATTGTTTGGAATATAAATATTGTATGTACATTTCAGTTTACCCAAAGACTGAGCCCTACTAGCTGGGGTTGAAGCCAAAGTCTGAGCTTTGTCATCTGGGACTAAAGCATATTAATTTAGTAATTGCTTTGCTTTCCACCTCCTAATACTGGCTCTGCATGCCTAAACCTATCCTGCAATCTCTCAGGTTTTGTGACTCCCAGACTGAGAAACACTAATTTGGGTAAATATCTAGATGAGCTGACGTATCCCCCAGAAGACCTCTGAAGTATTCCCTGTAAGCTTTGAACTTGTGCAGCCACTCAAGGGAGATATATATGCAAAGCAGCTGATTAGCAGAGCACCCACAGCTAGGGTTTGTTTCTACTAGTGGTGCATATTCGCACATGCCTCAGTGCACATAAAATTTATTCTGCACATGGATGGAAAAAATCAATACATGAATGGAAAAGATTAGAGGGAACATTGCCCCAGGGATATGTGTACCCATGGTTGAGAACCACTTATCAGTAACAAGAAACAAAACATGAGGAAGAACAAGCTCTTGATTCTGTTGAATATTGGACAGGTGTTGTGAAAAACATGGCACAATAGATAGGATAGCTTTGTCCTTATGGATAATTGGAAGGAGAGGTGTAAACTAGAGCTGCCATTTCAGATACCAGGAAAAGAGCAGAAAACAGCTACAAACAGCTACAGCCTCAAGTATTTAAAGTGAACATAAGAATAGCCATAGCAGTTCAGACCAAATGTCTATCTAGCTCAGCGTCCTGTTTTCAAAGAGAGTCCAATGCCAGGTACCCCAGAAGGAACAAACAAAACAAGTAATCTTGAGAGCAGAGACCACTCTGCTTTATAAATTGGGGGTGGGAAGGAAAGACTGTTGATAAGTTTTAAAAATTGAAGGGTAATATAAGAAGGGAAGTAGGGAAAAGGTGGAGAGAAAGAATAAAAAAGAGATAAGTGGGGATGAGTCAAAAGTGGAAAAAATAAAGGAACAATTAAATGATTGATTTAGTTTTAAAAATTCAACTAAGCAAAATATCATCACCATCAATGAGCTGTTCATATGACAAGAGTTAGAAACTGAGCAAAGAAGACAGGAAGAGAAAAGTACTGAAAAATGAAAGAAGGGATGGGTCAAAAGCAATGAAAAAGAACAGAGCAGCACAGATCATGGGTCATTAATAAGGGTCCTACAATTGACAGGTAACTGTTTTTGCTGTTATATATATATAGTTTGGATCCTGTATTCCTAATCCAACTCATCTGATGTTGTGGGTATTATCCACAAAAGTTCATGATCCTATACCTTTTTTATTCTCTAACAAAGGTGCCCCAGGACTACTTGTTATTATCTAGACTAAATATTATCCCTGAAAAGGTGTTTGTTTAACCTGCTTTTAAAAACCTTCAATGATAAGAGATTCCACAGCCTCCCTAGGCAATTTACTTGAGTGCTTAATGACCCTGACAGGAAGTTTTTTTTCTAATGTCCAACCTCACCCTCTCTTGCTGCAGTTTAAGATCATTGCTTCTTGTTTCATCCTTAGATACTAAAACAACATTTTTCTCCCTTCTCATAGTAACAAATGTGATGTACTTGAAAACTGTATTATGTCCCACCCTTTTTTTTTTCAATCTTTCCTCATAGGTCATGTTTTCTAATTCTTTAATCATTTTTTGTTGTTCTTCACTAAATTTTCTCCAGTTTGTCCATCTCTTTCCTGAAATGTGGTGCCCAGAACTGGATAAAATACTCTAGGTGAGGCCTAACCAGCTCAGAGTAGAGAGGAAGAATTACTTCTTCTGTCTTTCTTACAACACTTGTGCTAATATCCATATTTAGCTTATGACTGCCAGATCCCTTTCTTCATAAAAAGAGAGATGTGCCCATGGAAGTTCATGACAGCATCTGCATTTTTTTGTTAGTCTCTAAGGCTACGTCTAGACTGCACTCTAAAATCAAAAAAAGATATGCAATTTGCGCTATGAAAATTGTGTATTTTTTTCAGTTTAATTTCAAAAGAGGCTATTTCAAAATGTGGCATGTCTACATGGCACCAAATTTTGAAATAAAGTGTTCTTTCCAGCCATCCCTTATTCCACATAGAACCAGGTTTACAGGTAGGATGAAAGAGAGCATCCATTATTTCAAAAAAAAAAAATTAAAATAGCAGACACGTTCCTTGGACATGACGTTGCTATTTTGGGATACTTCTGGTATCCCGAAATAGCAATGCAGTCTAGACGTACCCTGAGATGCTGTAAGACTAATTGTTATTTTTAAGTACTTCCTGAATGTGTGAAACTGATTGTTCCTTCTTAAGTGGAATAATTTGCATTTATCTTTATTGAATTTCTCCCTATTTACTTCAAGCAACTTCCCCAGTTTGTTCAAATTATTTTGAATTTTAATCCTATTCTCCAAAACATTTGCAACTCCTCCCATGGGCAGTACTATCCACATGCTTTATAAGCATCCTCTCTGTACCATTATATAAATCATTGATGTAGATGTTGAACAGAACCAGACCCAAAACTGATCCTGTGGACCCTCCTTAATATGGCCTAGCAGCTTGACTTGGAACCACTGACCACTATTCTCTGGGAACAGTTTTCCAGGCAATTATACTCCCATTTTATAGTAACTCTGACTAGGTTGTATTGCCCTTGTTTATGATGTGGTCATGCAAAACAGTATCAAAAGCCTAAACAAAAGTCAAAATATACCACATCTACCGCTTCCACCCCATCCACAATACTTCTAATCCTGTCAAAGAAAACTATTAGGTGGTTTTGAAACCATTTATGCTTGTTAAATCCATGCTGACCTATCATCTTATTATCTTCTAGGGGTCTGAAAATTGATTTTTAAATTATTTGTTCCATTATCATTTGCTCATTTGGCATCCTTCTCCATCCTCTCTCCATGCTACCACCCACATCTTTCTCTTCAAGCATCTGAAGAAAAGAGTTGTATTTCATGAAAGCTTATGGCTAAATAAATGTGTTAGTCTTTAAGGTGTCACCAGACTCCTAGTTGTTTTCCTAGCTAGTCTGTTATCCTATCCCTGTGTGCCTAGGAAACTCACTCATCTTCAAACCCCCTTTATGAAAAAAATATTTTCTAGATATACTTCTTTCACCATATAAATTAATTTGTTATACAGGTTCAGACCTGCTGGGAAATGACAAAACTGCAGCTATGAGTAAGCCTCTCTACCCAGGGACACAAACGTGGCCTTGCAGGCTCATACTTGTACACTAGAAATAGCTGTATGGATATTGCAGCACTGGTAGGGTGTGTCTACACAGCAAAGTTAATTTGAAATAATGGCCATTGTTCCAAAATAACTATGGAAGCATCTACACAGCAATTCCGTTATTTTGAAATAATTTCAAAATAGTGGATGACTTATTCTGACTTCTGTAAACCTCATTCTATGAGGAATAATGCCTATTCCAAAATAGCTATTTTGAAATAAAGTGAATGTAAACGTACCACTGCTGCTGTTTTGAAATAGCTCCACACCAGGGCCAACCTAAGTTATTCCTCCTGGGGCTCTCAATTGAGATAGAACATCTATGTTAGGGAAGTCTGCCTCAGACTAATTTTCAGACTTCCTTGCAGTGTAGATGTGCTATTTCGAAATAAGCTATTTCAGAATAACTATTGCAGAATAATTTATTCTGAAATAACTGTGCAGCGTAGACGTAGCCAGAGAGACTCAGGCTAGTCAACTTACCTCATGCCCAAGGGACAGGCATGGGCTTGAGCTCTGATAGTTAGCCCAAGCCTCCACCAGTGCAACAACACCCATACCGCTATTTTTAAAATACTGACATGAGCCTCGCTAACGTGAGGCTGCCTATCCGGACTGGGAGGTGAGTGCCCAGCCAAGTGCAAGGAACTTTATCTCAATCCCTACATAGCACACATTACAGCCAGGCAGGATTCCAGTGTCTGAATTCACAGCCCAGTGACTGCTCCCTCCCAACTTCCCTGTGGCTATACAATACCTCAGATTACTGACAGAAGTATAATAAACCTCTCTAAAAACAACCAAATACATGTATTCCTTTGCAGTGGACAGAGAAACCCAAAATATAAACTTAAATACTCCCAAAGATATATGATATTATTTTACTGTCAGCTTTTGTGACAGTATTAAACATGCTCCATAGAAATTCACCACTAAACTGCTAAGTATGGTGTGCAGAAGCACACAGTAAAAAACAAACATACCTATACCTATCGCATTAAAGTAACTCCTTTGTGTTGCAATATAGTCATTATGTAGGAAAGATATCGTCCCTTTTTGAATTTCTTTATTGCATGCCTCTGAACTTTACAAACACAATCTTTCAGACTGAATCTGTTTAGCTGAGGTTACTAGAAAAAAAACTTGTTTCCTCTTCCTTGGCTTTTCAAGTACAGCGCTGTAAAAACTTTTGATACTACAAAGAAAACATTGACTCATCTGGTAGGTACAAGACTCACACCAGGACTTCATGATTAAACTGTCTAGTGAACACAGGCATTCCATCACAGAGTCCACCAGGCCAATGTGTTGCCCATAAAATGTAATCTCACCATTTCTATTTCTCTAGGTAAGATTAAATACATTTAAATTAAATCTGCAAGCTATTTTTATATAAACCTGGTATTAGTAATTTGTTAACTATGACAATTTCACACAGAAACCCTTTTGTTGGAAACTGAATTTCTCATGTAATAATTAGCTGTGGAATATTACCCCAAACAGGTGTCTGTAGCCTGTCAAAGTCAGAACAGGTGATTTAGAATTAGCGTATTAAAAGAACTGTGAATTAGCAAAGCAAAAACGTGTTAATTTCTTGTTCCATCTGTTAATATGAATTCGCTGCCAAATATTTTACTTTGTAGAACTCTGCTGGGATTGGCAAGAACATACACTATAAAAAAAAGTTTAAAGGCCTGAATGTTTAAAAATCATGACATACGTTACTGCAAAAATAACTTTTACATTTGAACAAGATTTTTTTCTTGTATATCTTTTAGAACTTCGCAGCGCAGAGTGCCACACAATCTAGAAAATTGAGCTGCAACTCTCTTGCAATTAAATGACAGAACTTTAAAATTAAAATCTAAAGAAGTTACAAGAAAATGATTTCAAATGTTTTCATTAAAAATAAAGACTAGTGCCCTTATTCTAATTTTACATCAGAGGCATGGCCAAATGCTTTTACATTCAGGATGCGGATATCTGAATTCTCAGTTTCTATGTCAGCCTGAAAAGAGTCCATAAAATCTGTGGACCATCTGAACTGTAACATGTACTTGGAGCCATGGATATGTCATGGGCCTCTTTTGTAAGTGGTGGCACAGACTACAAACTATCCATCTTACTCATAGGCCTGAATATTTGAGGGAATTCACAGCAATATGTACGACAGATTTATTTTTTGAAATAGTCCCCCCACATATGCACATGCACTTTCCTGTTCTTTTTTCTTTTTTAACAAGAAGTAAACATTTCCACAGTTAACATATACAGTGTTTTAAACACAATAGGATATAATCCTTTCATAGAAACCATTGTTACATAACTGAAAAATTACTGTTGTTTTTTTTTAATTGGCAGATATCATATTTCTCAGACAGCTTATATCCTTGATAATACCTATGAGGAAAATAGCTTCTATGGAACTTTGGGTACGTCTAGACTAAGTTATAATTTCAAAGAGGATATGCAGATTCTGTGGGAATATGCATATCTTCTTCGGATCGCTTTTTCTAATGCGGGTCTTTCAAAAGTGAAAGTAGTCTGTACGTGTGGTTTTTTTGGGAAAAAAATCCCTTTTTCAAGAAACCGTGTAAACCTCCTTTTTTTGGGAAGAGTGTTTTTTTTTCAAAAAAGGGTTTTTTTCCGAAAAAAATGCATCCAGACTACTTTCACTTTTGAAAGACCCACTTTCAAAAAAGCGACTGGAAGAAGATATGCAAATTCTCGTGGAATTTGCATATCCTCTTTCAAAATTATAACATAGTCTAGACGTTCCCTTTATGGTTTTGTACAGAATAATTAAGACAGAAAACAAACTGATTTATAAAGAGCAATATATAATATTTAAAATTTAAATTTTGTGAGTAGATTGTCCACCAAAATCCCCTTTTAACTTTGTAGCACAGTATCATCAACTATTAATGAATGCCAGTAATAAAACTTGGACCCCTAATGTATGTAACTCATGGTTGTAAGGCATTCCCTAGGTAAAAGGTGCACTTCTTCAGTGGTGCTATACTTTGAATTGCATACCTGAGGACCATATACGCTCTGCTTCTTTCCAGTTATTTGTGTAATGTCTCTCTGTTAGCAAATTCCTGAGCTGGCTGGCTGCTCCTTATACAGCACCTCCAGAGTCAGCTCTATGGGCATCTCTTCCTCTGCTCTCATCACTTCACTTGCTCCTTTACCTAAGCTGCCTTGTCTCTCTTATCGTAGGACCAATGTGGCCACAAGAACTTTCCCCAACTGTGTCAATAAGTGGCCATCAGCCAACACAGCTCTAACCACCACTGCAGTCATTATCTCAGTCAACTCTTCCTTCCACAGAGCTAGAAGAATTTACCTAACCCCGGAATGTCTATACATTTACCACAAGCTGAATGAGTGGTGCTTTCTGAACCCTCCCCATGAAAAGATTTTCTGAGGCTGCCTAGAAGACACCTACTGCTGCAAGTGAAGAGGCTAGTTCAACTGAGGAAAGATGGAATAAGGGAGGTCAATGGAAAGAGATTAAAGAAAGGAAGAGAACATAATGAGACACTTTAGTAAGAAAAATTGGTCCATCTTTTTCATGGACAGTGTCTTTCATTATTCCCCACTGTGAGTTCGCATATGTCCTGGAGCACAAGGAGCCTATGAGCAGGGATGGACATGACCTGTGAAGTTTGAATAAAGATACAAACTTACCTAAAGTCAAAAGGCATTTTAGAGCCAACATTTTGTTTCTAGCCCATATTTGGCCAGGAGGTATGCAGAAAGGTCAGAAGAGGACTGAGTATATGAGCAAGGAGAAATGGGTGAATGAGACAGCAGAGTGAGGTTTTGGAATAATATAGAAACTTTTCAGGTTTCAGCAGTCAAACCACTGATATGCTTCCTACCAATTATACTGTGTTCAAAATTTAATCTCTATGGCCCTGGAATCTCTTTTGCATAGGTGTTTAGCTAGATTAATATCTAGATGAGGTATGTGCTAGCCAGCAGCTCCTAAGCCTAATATTGTGACAAGTGCAATAGCTTTTACATTAGAACCCTTATAGGATTCAGTGATTCAGCATTGCTTGAACAATCTGAAATCCACTCCCTTATCACCTGGGTAGCCTGGTGCAACTAATATGCTCTTATGGAGAGAGGAAATGGAAAAGTGACCAAGTGAAGTGAAACAGGTAGACACACACATTTCCTTAACCTTGTAATGCTACAGAGAACTCATGATTCTATTTCCAAGCAGTAGATCTGGGTTCTGATTGAAAGAGTCTTGTGACTTTAGCAGATTTCACAAAATTTATATTCTGTCACATTAAAAAACAAAAAAAACCCCATAGAAGTCCATATTGCTATTTGGCTTCAGCAGAGCCAAAACGTCCGTACTCCATTACTATAAGCACTCTAAGTAAAGCTTAAAGATATGCAGTATGTTCTTAACTGCAAAGGAGATGATGGGTAGTTTCTTCTCCCTAGTTTTATGCACATCCAAGAGATTAATACTTACATGAATCATCTATAATGATTAGCATAATTTGGGGATGTGAAAGATATTTTCCTCTATTATTTATATTGTGAACTCACAAAAATATGAATAGTGGGTTACAAAAATTCAAATGGTGTTTAGAATACCAAAGAGCAGAAAAAGGAATGAAAGGGTTAAACTGATATTTTTGGTGTATGACTCCTTTGTAGCAACAGTCTAATGCTTATCACTTTACTGATGAGTGATTTGAGTTACAAACTATGAACTACATATGTGAAACTTTTATTGTTTTCTACATTTCAATGGAAAAATAATAATGTTGCTCATATCTTTTACTGACTTAAAATAAAAACAAATGCATTAGATTCTTTCTCAGAATGTGGGCCTTGATGTTTATCTTTAAGAAATGAAGCCTGCCAAACTTTTAACCTTCTAGTAATAAAGATTCTGTATTTTATGCTTGATAATTCAGCTTAAATGTCAGATTAGCCTTTAAAATAGCACACATCATAATGTTTAAGAAATACAATGTCATTATGCTGTTATCAGTGATAAAACTTGTCTAATCTTGATATAGCATCACCTTTAACAAATGCTTGTGGGGGAAAAAATCCTAGTGAAAACATAAAACATTTTATGTAGTTTTAAAAATATTCAATACATTAAAGTTTTAGTTGACTTATCTGAAAAGACATATTTTTGGCACATAAATAAAAAAGGCAAGAGAAGAACTTGTCAGAAGGAAAATAAAGTATGTAAATTAAATCAAAGGTAAGGCAGCTACACTTTTTGTATAAATAACTGTGTTAACAGATTTTTATGCATATTACAATATATTCAGATGCATTGCTTTTGCAAAAACAAATTCATTGCTTCTCTCCAAAGAATGGATTATAACAATTTATTTTATAAAATTTGGATAGATAGGATAAGAAATGTAATAGCCATCTATGGAAAATAAATATAAAAATTATTCAAGCTCCATCTATTTTATATTAGTAATGAGATGCACTTCATTCAAATTCCTTTCAATTGAAACAGTGCTGAGAAAGCAAGAACATGATTCTGTAGGAAATGACTTCTAATCTTCATGATAACATACCAATATAATATAATTATTTACAATTGACTAAGAGTTAATTCCAATAGTATAACATCTTTCTTGCAAAAATGTTGGCTTTTATTGATGAAACAAAATAGGAATAAAACCTTTTTACTTGAAGACTAACTATGTTGTTTTTTCATTATGTTAACCAAAAGAACATAGCAATACTGTAAAAAAAAAAAACCAACCCCCCACTCCCTGCAAAACAACAACAATAATAAAAATCCAAACTCAGTATCAAACTGGCTATATTTGCATGATTTTATCAAGAATCAAAAGCAATGGAGTCAGCATGAGATTTTTCTGAAGCATTAAAAATGCCTTGACAGAAAAAAGTACTGTTTTTACTAAAGAACGGATAGTAAAAATGAATCTGTCTTGCAGTCATCCCTAGCTATGTCAATAGACAGTAACAATTCCAGAGACCAAGTATATCATTTTAAAAGTAAACATAATGAAGTTGAAGTGCCAAAACTTACTACACCTTATTTCCAATACACCATCCTTTTTAGTATTTCTAATATATTTCAAAATGACATTTGAACATTAAATCTTATATGTGAACATTGTACATATGTGGGATCATTTTTACCAAACTCATCCCATTATTTTATTGGTAGCAACCCCATCCCTGGAGAAATCATGATTGCACATTTCACCCGATGTATTTTTAAATACATTTTTTGCCACAAAATCTTAATGATCAACTCCTGACATTTACAAATAAATTTATATTGATTACACATAACAAATGCTACTTAGAACTATACAAATATTTGAAACTCTTTTACATCAAATTCAATATTGGATCCTCTTGGGATTAATGCCCCAAAACACATAGTTCAGCACACTCTTAGTGTCATAACATTTAGCACTTGATTTTCTCTCATGATGCATAATGTGTAATCATTTGCACTACTGAAAGGTGAGGTTAAGCTTCTGCAAAACCAGAATAATAGTGATTTGCAACTATATTACACTGGTACAAATTACTATGGGTGATGAAGCAATAGAAAATTAGAGCCTTGTTCTTTCTAAAGGTAATGGTATAACTAGAAGACTGTATCTCAATATTTCTATATTATTTTTAGCTTCTCTGGACATGCAGCTGTTTGAGCAGGAAGAATAATTTAACTCTCTTCTTATGGCAAAGCAAGAAGAGATTACAGCCATGTGCCAAGGCACAAAAACCACAAGGAACTGAAGTTCACAACAAAAGCAGCTGCTTCATACAATCCACTTGGGGTTACCCCACTGAAGCCCTTCAACTAATATTAAAGTGCAGGAGCAAGAATGCCCTTATAAACAGAGTATAGATATCCTGCCTTATCTCTTCACATGGGCTGGCCCAACAAACTTGAACACTGAGACAATAAAAGGAAACAGGTGGCTGAAAAAATAGCTTATATCCTCCAAAACAGCTGCCCTAGAAGAAATTCAATCTAGGTGTCCCCAACAAGCTGCCTTTTCATCAAAGAATATTTATATGAAATGCACCGTGTACCTATTTAGAACATATATTATACTGTACATTATAGCACCAACTGGTTCTTTTGATTGGCATAATCTTGGCACTGAATAATATTTGTATTTTTTAAAACTGTACTTAATTTGTTTACAACAGTTGCTCACGTTCCATTTGTACAGAAAAGCCGTTGTTCCCAAAGGCTCAGGGATATTAGTGTATGTCTCACATTACTGTTTTTCTCCTAGGAGCACAGCGACCATTAAAATGCCAAAAGAAACAGCAGTAATGAATGGATTGACCTCCCAAGTTTCAACAATCTGAACTATTTGTAGTTCAGGATTCAGAAATTTTGTAGCAGGTTAGCATCTGTGAGAAAGAATATGTGCAGGTGATGAATGACAGGTTATGCCACTTGGACAATGGAAAAAATGTTTTACACTTAAACAATTTTGTGTCATTTTATTACATCATTATAATGTTTGGATTCCCTGCTGGCAAAGTCAGATCTTATTTACAGTAGCAACTGAACCAAACTCTTTTGTAACAGCTGAAATCTTCATTGCACGCACACACACACACACACACACACACACACACACAATTATTCATCCTAAATGCCATAAAATAATCTGTAAGTGTGTGGCTTCTCTCAAGAAGTTATTTGCAACAGTAACAGCAAATAATAGGGTCACAAAAAAATCACTGCCCCACTACTTATCCTATCGATTTCAGCATTAAAATCCTGTTCTTTTCAATCATATAACATTGGATTGAAACACAAAAATAATAATTAAAATATGCCTTCATGAAGCATTAAGAATTAAACTTTGTATAGAGTTAAGGATGGATCCTATGATGTGCTGAGATTCTCCTATTTTAACTGTGAATGACAGTTCATATTCTGGTGCGCTCTAATATATATAATGTATATAGTCTTTGTCTTTGCATATTCTTTTTCATTTATATATAAATAAAAATCTAAATATAAGTGTAAGGAAAGCATATGTTATGGAAAATTTGAATTAATTATTGCATTATTCAGTCCAATGTTATTAGCAACTGACTGTGATACATAATAATGGAAAATCAGTATTTAAAATAGAAATGCTAATCTGAGGATTGCTGCAACATGGGTGAGGTGGGAAGGGGATGTTTTAAGGTCAGCCATGGCAGCTGGGGACATTCAGCACCTCCAGGGGGAACTCAGAATACTGGATGCCTAATCATTAGTGTCAATGTATATGTCACCAATATGTTCTACTCCCACACTTCCATGCCCTATAATGGCTGCTGTGATTGACTGAAACACTTGTAACCTCTGTCATCTGAGGAAGAGGGGCATGGCAGAACTGTATGAATGAAGAACTCTGAACTTCTCTCCCTTCTTGCAAGCTACCAAGTAGCAGCATTTAGGATTTGGTGATACACCTGTTTGTTTCAACTCTGTCTCCTGCTGGGAAGTTGTTATTGGCGGAGCTGTAAGGCTAGAATTCTGTTTGGATTTGTTGGATAAATTATTTGGTCATTTGCTTCCAGTTTTGTTTTTCTATTATGTTACCTGATCATGAATAATGGGGTCAATGCACACATCTGTGTATTTGAATTGTAAAATATTAAACATTTTAAAAATAACTACAGATCACAGAGAGTAGCTATTAGCTGCAGCAGTTTCCTTCATGACACTAATTCCCCATTCATTTTATGGTGTTTAATGGTGCCATCACAATAATCTCACAGTGATACCAGTCATAAGACAATGCAACAAAGTTAAGATTAAATAAATTGATGTCACTGGTGTGTATTTAGAGTCCTATTCTATAGTTTCTATATTTGAGAATCATAATTATATAGAATGTATTAGTCTGACATTTTTATAGCTTCCACAAAAACTTCCATTTTAATGATATAATTCTGAACAGCAATGCAAGCTACTGACTTCTCTTTAGGTCATTTATGATTCTTCTCTTTTCTATAGAAGATATAGTGTCAGCTTACAGTATCAAAGTGATTTTGTGAGTCCTGGGAGCTAGGAGGTGAACCAGCATCCTGGTCATTTAAGCATTAATCAGCTCCCCCAGAGCAGAATGACTGGGGATATGCTAGCTAATGCTTGATCAGGCTGGGCAGGTGGGTAAGCCAATTAGCCCATGAACTGAAGGATATAAATAAGAGATAGGAAATAAGTGGAGGAGACAGGTCCTGGGCAGCTGAGAGCTCTCAAGGAAGGGAGACCTTAGTTCCTCTTGGGCCCTCTGGGAAAGGGCTAAAAGGTGGAGAAGTACTGTAAGTAATTTGCTTCATGGAACTGTGGTGGTGATTGAAATGCAAATAAATCACAAGAAGATGCTACAACTAGAGAGACTCTGAAAGGTTCCTGAGGCACTTGAAGAAGAAGATAGAGCATGACCCATTACGTGCTGGGGGCTGCTCTGGGATCTGAAAACTGTCCCCCTCCCCCAGCTAAGGAGACGGAGAAACTAGATGAATTAAGCCACCAGGAGGATTCAGCTTCAGGGGGATGGATTAGTAGAAGGAGCTGTCAAAACACTATGCAGTACTTCCAACAACCACACCAACTGGAAAGACAATCCCTCCTGCTATGCCAGGTAGATCAGAATAGCCTGCAGGAATTTAGGGAGCAATTGTGAATGCAGCAGCAAGTCTTTCAGAAACTGGTGTGTCCCTATACAGAGAACAACAATCGGACACCACAGTGAGTTGCTCTGTATGAAATAGGGGCCTGCAGATAATCCTAATTCATTTCTAGTTGCATTTGAAAGGGTAGTGATCAGAACTGATTGGAACAGGGGAACAGGGGGTCATGGACCTCCGGTTTGCACCCTATTGAGTGGAGGAGGCTTAAGCATCTTAAAGTCAGGGACTAAGATATTTTGAAGGCAGCCATATAAGAATGAATGGGCTTGCCCATTGATAAGTAGTAGCAGCTGTTTTGAACCACTAGATGGACTAGACATGTACAGCCCATAGTATTTGCCCAAAGATTAACAGATAGCACCCCTCACTGGTTAAAGCTGTCTAAGCAGAGTTTGGGTGAAATTATGGACTCCATAATTCTGAAGCAATTCCTCCAAAGCCTCCCTGAGAACACCCATGTATAAGTTAGGAGGAATCAACCCACAAAACTAGATGCAGAGGTCTTATTAACAGAGGAATTTGAGGAAGCTGATTTCCCCCCAAATGGGGTGTATGTATTTAATGGATTAGAGCTGGGAAAGAAGATGGGAGAATTGGCAGGGATAAACTCTTCAGGAAAAAAAAAGATGGGATGAGAGGAACTCCTTTGAGGAGTCAAAAAATTACCTGTTACAAACATGGGAGACTGGGACATAAGAACTAATTACCTCTATATGAATTGTGGGGTAGCTGAATTTGATTGTTACCCTGACAATTTGTGCTTATAGTGTAGAAAAATACCAAACGTTGCTCTAAAAGTGTTTTAGACATTGGGCTGGGGTGGTCTTGAATCAAGAGTTTGGCCTACCAGAGCTGAGACCAGAGTGGGCAGAATCCAAGAATGAACTGAGGAGCAGTACTGAATGGACAAGAGTTGAATGCCAGAGCCAGAGTGTAATCAAAGTCACGAGTCAAAGGCATACCTGAGGATCAGTAACAGGGTGTGTCTAGACTACAGGATTTTTTTTTGAAAAAAAGTTGCCTTTTTTGAAAATGCTTCAGCTGCGTCTAGACTGCTGCCACATTCTTTCAAAAGTAAATCAAAAGAAGTATTTTCAACCACGGAAAACCTCGTTTTACGAGAAATAATGCCTTTTTTCTCAAGTGCTCTTTTGAAAAAAGGCGCTATGTAATGCAAACTGTATTTTTTCGAAAGAGAGCATTCAGACTGCCTGGGTGCTCTCTTTTGAAAAAGCGGCTTGCTTTTTTGAAAGTACTGGTTGTAGTCTAGACGAGTTTTTTCGAAAGAGGCTTGCAGTCTAGACATAGCCACAAAGAGGTTGGGTCTGAAGCAGAGCAGAAGCAGAGATAAGTTTGAAAAAGTGTGAAGCAGGAACTAAAGCAAGCATAACTGCAGGCACGGCACACACTGAGCAGTCAGAGAGTTTCCACTGCAGAGTTTAAAAACCAGCTAGATGCCCTTCCTGACCAAACAGGTGGTACGTTCCATCGGGTAGCCTAGTGCAGACCAACTGTGCTATCACGAGACTTACTCTACAGCAGGACCCAATCACCGACAAAGCAGGGAAAAGATGGGAGAAAGGATGTTCTGTCCTCAGGGTGGCTAGTAAAGAAGTAGTAAAGACACATGATCTCCTGCCAAGCGAGTGTATCTATGGGGAAGAGAACACTGCTCAAAAGGACAAGATACTCCTAGGGTACGTCTACACTGCACCCAGAGCGCAAAATAAGCTATGTAATTTGAGGTATGCAAATTGTGTAGCTTATTTCGAGTGAATAGCTTATTTTGAAATTTGACGCTGTCTACATAGCACTTCTTTCAAAATAAATCACTATTTCAAAACATCCTTTACTCCTTGTGGAAAGAGGTTTACAGGGACATCAGTTATATGAAGCGGCACATTCTTGCTCCCTCCTTTTGCACCAAATGTCCAGAGACTAGACTCTGATACAAAAGGCGGGCTGTGGAACACATCAGCATGACAGCCCAAAGAACCAGAGTTACAGTAAGTAATTGTTTCTTCTTCTTCAAGTACATTTTGCCACCATGGCATTGGAAAAGATTACCACAAACTGATTGCTTATTGGAAGTGCACTCTCCCATGCCTGTACACTTAAATTACTGTGATGGCATAATCTGTAATTATATGAATCATTGTGACCTGGTGCATGTCAGAAATGCTTGAAACTCCAATATATTTATATGTAGAATAGGAATGAGACTTCCTTCTCCAGGACAGACTCTGAAGTTCCAGTGGGAAGGAAATGGACAATCCAGCTAACGGGAGAAGAGAACGGGTGCTTGGGATGTGCATGTTCATGTAGTCCCACTGTCTTAAGCTAGGGAAAAGCTGCCCATAGGTGCATTACAAGCAGTATGGTTGCTACTATCATTGATCATCCTAATGAGACTTTTGCAGTGATGGTGTATATACCCATAAGGAATGCAGAATAGCCCTAGAATCCTCCAAGTGCAGAGTCTTGTTGGTTTTGTCAGAAAAAAGCACCTGGCTATCAAAAGGCAAATTCTCCATAGCATGTTGCATGTTGATAGCAATGCACAAAGTCTGCAGTCAGGGGACTCTTCTCATAGTCACTGTTGAGGCCATTGCTCTGGCTGAAGCATGCACAACATCCAGCATGGACAGGGACAATGTTCTAGCCACCAAACAGCCTTCCGTGATGACTGCCTAAAATTCTACGTTGGAAGCTTCAAGCAACTGGCATAGAAATTTAGACATAGGTGTCCCACTCAAAGTCATATTTGGACAACAATGCTTGATGTAATAGGAAGAGAGCCTGAGACATAAGCCCCTTGTGTCAGAGGCCTGGTATGAGGCAGGACCTGCTGACAGAATCTGGCAGGAAAAGGTCTGACATTGCAGAAATGCACATTCCTAAGAAATGCAGGTTGCAGGTTCCTAAAAAACACAAACACATCTGGCTATCAAGTGGCTCCAGAACATCTTGATATCAAGGATGGCGCAAAAAAAAACATTCCTCAAAGATAACAAGAACACACTGAGGGTATGTCTACACTAGTCCCCTAGTTTGAACTAGGGAGGCTAATGAGGGCGACCTCAGGTTTAACTGGTAATTTTCAGTAAGAGGTTTATTTTGGAATCACCATTCTCTGCTGCATGTAGACACGGGAAGTTCTTCCGGGCTAGTCAATTTCCAAAATGGCGACCACCCGGGAACATGCTAATGAAATGTGGGAGATTTAAATCCCGCGCTTCATTTGCAATTTCGGTCACCCTCATTATCCTCCCTAGTTCAAACTAGGGGGCTAGTGTAGACATGCCCTGACTCTTCCTAAAAGATAAGGTCAGGATGATTGTACGTAATAGAGATATTTGACTGAATCAGTATGTAGAGGTGATGGGTGATAATTAACCACGTCAGGGCTGTAACTACAGGAAATATGTCAGAGTGATAGTGCTAACACATTTCCATTGGGTATAAAGATGTATCTCTTTCTCTAGCCTAGGGAGAGTCCCACCGTTGACTGAGCTGGTCCATTGTTAGGGGAAGACCTGTATTAGTGGTGTTATACAATCTGCAGAATACTAGTATCATACTTCTTTGGTAATAAACCTAGGTGGATGACTTTGTCTCTTAATGTGTCTTCTGATTACTGGGCAGTTTGTGCAAGTTTTGACGTGTCAACCATCTGCACAGGGCTAGGATGGTACACAAAGGGAACACACATGTACAGCCGAATATCTACCAACATCAAACCATACTTGCTAGCTCACAATCTGCATTTTCAGGGAAGAGGAAGGTGTAGATCTTTCTACTCACCGAGTCCATCCTCTTACAATCCTTATCCTTAGAACTGAATCTAAATCTGCTCTGCTATTCACTGAAGTTATGACCTGGGAATTAGAAGGCCCATTGATAGGTCTGGAGATCTCAGCTTTGCCTGAAATTAAGCATGTGACTTCTGCAAGTAAGGAGCATTTCATGGATTCTATGGAGGCCACTGGGCATACTAGGGATGGATACGCTAATTAGCTGAACAGGCTGGGAAGGCTCATGAACCAATTAGCCCATCAGCTGAAGGATATAAGAAAGACAGGATATGGCTTGGATAAGCCTAGGTTGTTGAACGACTGCAAGAAAGGGAAATCTCTGTTTGTCTCTGTCCCTGTGGGGAAAAGCTAACCTAATTGTGCTGTTCATTTCATACACACAGATGAGAACAGGTGGATGAGCACAGTTTGGTAACCTACTGAAATATAGACCACAATGTTAAAATAATATCATAAAACAATTTGTATATTAGGTATGTTCTGATAAGATAAAGCCTAACACAAAAACTCCTCAGAATACTGAAGTAAAAGTTTCCATTGCTGTTATCAAAATCTACCCGTTTTAATTTTATTTCACCGACCAGTGATAAGAGCACTGCTAAGTCACTGCATAACATTATCTCTATCAAGTAAAACAGTTTATCAGTAGGATCAAATTATGCTGGTGAGTAATGCAGTGTATTGTGAGCTTCCTTTTATATCATAAAATGTAAGCAGTAAAGTTTCTGAAATCTTTTACCTCCTCTGTAACCACAGGTGTTGTTTTGCTACACCAAAAAGGCAGAGGGTGCCTTACAGCACTAATGGTCACAGTGATGTGACAAGCAGCACCACAATGGACAATGCGAGTCAAAGCAATTGGCGGCACAGTTCTATGTATTCCTAGAGTTCAGAATTTGCTTACAAGGAACCAAAGTTCTTTTCCTTTCAATTACCTGCCAGCATAAGTCAAAGGACACCTGAGAGATTTTTAGGCCACTGCTTGTGAATTCTATGTCTCACTTTTATAAGTGTGCATAAGATTTAAGACAGCTTAGAAATGTAGTTCCTTTGGAATAAGTCTAGCAAAGTCTAACTGCTTACAGAAAGATGGGATCTTTTTGCTTGAATCCACCACTGGAGCCAAGAACTTTTGAGAAATAAAAACAGCTCTAATACTTATTTTATTTGGGGCCTTGGACAAATGATTTAGAGCGCAAATTTTCAAGTGTCCTCTAACTTTTGGAGCCTAAATTACTGGGTGCCAACGTTAGGGTTTTATTTTCAGAGGTGAGCACTCAGAACCCTCATTGACTTCATTTGGAGTTGAAAGTACTAAAAACATCTGGAAAAAATAGGTATTTTCTGTCTAAAGCTGGGCACCCAAAAATCAAGATGCTCAAACTTAGAGACCAATATTGAAAATTTGGGCCTTGCTGTGAGTTTCTGTTTCTCCAAGTATAAAAGTCCTTCTTCCTCAGATGGTGGTTGTGTGATAAGTTAATGTTTATAATTGCAGTTTGAGATGAAAAGCGTTATATTAGTATATGACTTTTAAATTATTCCATTTGGCAAAAGCTCTCTTTTGAGCCCTATCTCAGCATAACCTTATATCACAAATTTCCCCCCCTTCTTCTTGCCCAGCTAGATCTTTTGCCCTTTGCAGTTAATCCTTCTCCTTTTCCCTAATTCTCCTTACTTGAGTCTCAGCTGCGGTCCCTTCCTCTCTAGTTCTCTCCGGGTGTGTCTAGACTACAGGTTTTTTTTGAAAAAACTAACTTTTTTTGAAAAAACTTCACCTGTGTGTAGACTGCTGCCGCATTCTTTCAAAATTAAATCGAAAGAATGCGGCAATTTTTTTGACCACGGAAAACCTCATTTTACAAGGAATAATTCCTTTTTTCGAAAGTGCTCTTTCGAAAAAAGGCGTTATTGAACACAAACAGTGCTTTTTCGAAAGAGAGCATCCAGATTGCCTGGGTGCTCTCTTTTGAAAAAGCGGCTCTCTTTTTTGAAAATACTGGTTGCTGTCTAGACGATCTCTTTCGAAGAGGCTTGTAGTCTAGATGTAGCCTCTAAGCCTCCTGGGTTTTGCCTGATGATTTCCCTAACACCTCTCACTTAGGAAATGCCCAGGCAAAGTTAAAAACCCAGCTCTACACAGCCCTTATGAGAAATGTTTCAAGATAGGAGCAGAGAGGAGACCTTTGGGGTGACCAAAAAGGAGAGAAGTATTTTTGTGAACCAGTCTTAATGTTCAAAGAAAGGTCATGCTTGCTTTTCATCTTGTTGATATTGATTCATCTATCTCTAATTATTGACATTTCTTTCTCAGCTTCATTTAAATATACAGCATAACCATTAACACTGGCAATGTAGTTTGTTCAGGATATTTGTATCATGATTATCACCTGATATCTGAATGGGTTTCAATGTAGGACTATTGTAGAGAACTGGACTAGGCAGGGGTTTGGTCACTGGAAGACAGGGCCAAACTGAGTTGTTTAATAGGACTGACTAGCTGGGCCAGAAACACTGCTTCCGATCCCAGCCTGCCATCTCAATATGCTCAGTTGTTAAGCTACCTAGAGACCAGCAGTCTTGAGATGAATGTCATGTAATCCTATTACTCAAACCCCCTGCAGCATCCTGTCCTCATGCTGTTTCGTTACTGAGTTAGACCCTTATTTGACATGATAGTAGTCTGAATAAGCTATGTATCCCATTGGCAAATTCTTTCCTTTCACCCTTATATTTTGTTTCCTGCTTTTTCACATAGCACAGCATACTAAAGAACTCGAAAAAAATCCCCACAAAAAAACAAAAAAAACCCCAAAACCCTCCACATTTATAAGGCCTGTTTAAATGGCTTATGGCAAAAAATTTCAGGAACACCCTCCTTACATCCCGGCCATCATGGCTAGCTCTCTTTAAAAAAAAAAAAAAAAAAAAAAAAAAAAAAGCAGCAATTTTAGAATCTGTATTTATTACAAAACCCAGGCAAAACTGGATGGATAAAGAGTGGCTTTATCCTTAAATCTGAACATTGCACTGTTTATAAACTCTGCTTCAAACCCAGGCTTTGTGCCCTCTAAACTGCTGTAGTGCATGTTGCATTCCACAAAGATTTAAAATTCATCAGACAGACAAAGTGTACATTTAATACTCACAGGAGGGAATACAGAATGCCTTTCAATACATCAAACTCCTAAACCTTTTACATCTTTCATTTTTAAGCTACATGGATTTTGATTTGTACAATTTTAAAAATATTCTGAAGCCTAGTCAATCTAACACTAAAAAGCACTGTTGCACAGTAAGAAATCAAGAAATACAATTCAGCAAACCTGGTATAGTTGGTCCCCAGGGAAGTTTTTTTCCAATTCTGTTTGTCATAGCCCAGATCCATCATGTCATGCTAGCCTAACTTACTACTACTTTTTTTTTTTTTTTGCACACTCCAACTATTTTCTGTTAAACTAGTGCTGTCACAAGAAAACATATAAAAATGCTCTTTTGCAAACACACAGTTTGGTCTCTACTGAACTCTCCAGAGCCACGGATTTCTCTCACTGTCTTTATCAGGGGTGAATGTTGACAGATCACTGAACCTTACTGTCAGCAGTGACAGGCTTAAAGCTATTTTGTGCAAGGTGGATAAAAAACAAAAAAGGTTTCTGTGCCTTGCATCTAGAAGGCCCCTGATTCAAGAACAAAGGCTTATGTTCAAAGATGATTAGCTTAAAGGCATTTCAGAGAGTTCTGATTGTAGCAATATTTGGGTGTCTTGCTAGTAGGTGAAATTTATATTCCCAAGAGAACAAAGGCTGCAGCAATTCTTTTCTGCTGAGATGGCAACTTTAATAATTCCATGTATTTATCACTATTGTGTCAATGCTGTAGCGATTTAGCTTTCAGGTGAAGTTGAAGCTAGCTGGAATTGATATAGTTCAGAACAATCATATTAAGACATACAATATAAAATTGTCCCATAATGTCCAGGGAGAGAAAAACAAGAAAGAATCCCTTTGGGTCTGAATATGCATAACACAGATAAATGTCTCCAAGGTTGGAAAAGAGAAGCAGAGGGCATGGCGTAACCCTGAGTTCCAGTATCTTTCTTTCAAACTATGAAAGAAATTCTTAATCAGTGTTGTTTATACCCCTGAAAAAATAAGATTTTTTATTAATCACGTAGAAGTATAAATAAGCTTTATTGGCTGCTGTTGTGGATTTATTGAACATAAGCACGAGTGCAGGTATCATGGCTGGCTAAGAATGAAATAGGGAGAGATACAGAAATTGGTAGTTGTATGAAGCCAAGGCATGGCTGAGCACACACACTACACCTAAGCTAAACTCATTGCACAGGAGAGCATAACACTGCCAGGTACATAACACTTTCTGTAAGTGCACAGCATGTTACTATATTCCAACACATCAGGACAGATTTCAGTGTTCCATGCTGATAGTCACCAGTGTGAAGTAATGAGTAATTTGGTATAGAGTAGATATAGCTCTTCGTGAGCCAGCAGAGGGGACTTTCAGGAAGAAATGTCTTCTAATTAATGATAGTAGAGAGCTTTATGAAGTGTGAAGGAATGTGTAGCGTAAGCATGATTCCAAAGGGTATGGTAGCATAGCTGTAGCAAACAATAACATTTTAAAGCTAACATGCCAGACAGACATAGTACTAGGTAGCACAAAATCTAAGGTCAGATTTAAATTATTTGAACTCCTTAACTTAATTTGATAGGTTGGGGACCCAAAGTGAGTTGCAACCCCATTAGTGGGGTCCTCATGTCTGGCTTACCTTGCTGAGAACCAGGATCAAAGCTTGAACCCCACCACCCAGGCCCAATGCTAAAGTCCAAGGTCTTCCACCCTGGACAGCAGATGTCAAGCCACAGGCCCCCTGTTTAGGGCTGAAGCTATTGGGCTCTGGCCTCCTTGATCACTGTTTGACCCCCAACCCACCCCAGGGTGGCAGAGTTTGGGCAGACTCAGATTTCAATCCTCCCTTCTGGGGTTGTGTGGTAATTTTGGCTTTGGAAGCGCGGGTGGGGTCATGGGGGCAATGAATTTTGAGAATGATTAATTGAAATCCTTACAGGGTCATGGCAGACCCTTGTCTTTCAAAGGTCAATACATTGAAAAACACACTTTGGCAGGGAATTGCATTTTATTGTGTTTACTTAATAAAAATGATGAGCTATTGGTGCTGTCCCATTAATAAATAACTTTGTGGCATGTTAGCATTTGCCATGATGTCTTTTGCTTTGATTCCCTGTCCCCAACAATGCTGTGAACATGCAATTGCTCTCTGGAACTCTAGTAATAACTGTCACATGTACTTGGATGAAAGGCTGTCTCTGTTACTACATAACTTTTACCAAGGTCAGAGTTATAAACCCAAACATAGGAATGTTCATAGACATTGTTTTAAATGTAGGAATTGTGTTAATTCCTCTGAAATGATGTTCATGGCGAATGGTTAAAATGTCAGAAATAAGCTTTCATATGGTAGAAAAAAGTATGCAAATCAATTTACAATCCATCATTTCTCTTTTGACATGTGTTTCTCATGATGCACCTAATTCTGGAACAGTGGAGAGTAGCCATTAGTGGAAAAAGTAACACTGTGTCCCCAGACTCTGCATAGCCTATACTGTCCCTAGAACAAATTACTCCTGCCAGACGCACAAATATGCTGTGAGGTGGGAGAGGCTGTCCACGGGTCATTGCTTAGCAGACTGGGCATACACGCAAACCCTTGTGGACCACAATCCCAGATCCCTAAGATCTACCCCAGAAAGTCCCACATGTTTACTTTGTGGAAGGCTTGTTGACATTTTGGACTCTAGACATGTTTTGTGGGAGGACCCAGAGCAGCCAATTTCTAGTCCACACCCCTTAGGCAATGTGGGAGTTCTGGCAGATAGTGTTACACAATGTCTGCCAGATTGTGGCCTCATATTTGCAAATTACTGAAACTTTTTGTGATTGAACAAGTTTATGTTCCCTTGGGCGCACTGTCTCTTCTTACTTGGTTCTGTCTTGAAGTCACAGTGTTTTATTTGAGCCTTGCGGAAAAGACTAGGATTACAGAGACAGGATTTCTTTTTCAGGATCTACCAGAAGATGAGAAGGGCTAGAGGAAGCGATATAGTCTGCCCAGGGATAAGTGGGCTCTGCTGAGCAGAAATCTTATTAAAATGTTAGTCTCTTCAAAGGGAGCTCTGAACAACAGTAGCCTACTACATTTCTAAGACTGTGAAACCTTGCTGCACATTGCCCTGCTTCAATGCATGGTAAAAGGAAGACCCCACTGCTTACACCAAACCAGCTAATACCCTGGGTTTCAGAAGTTAATTCTGTTCCAGTGTCCAAATGCAGTTTAGGAAGACACTACAAACTGGCAGTTAATTAAATGCAGCAGAAAATGTTAAGTCTGAATACAATAAAATAAGGTGTTACTGTTAGAGCAGAATACTACCTGTACTGAATTGTTTGTTTTCAAGCCTGAGTCAAACCTCTTTCACATTCAGTTTCTGTTCCTACTATAGTCCCTCTTAAAATGTTTCTGTTCTCTCTCCTGGAAAAGGAATTGCTGGCTCTTTGCCAACATGATGTGAATGTTCTGCTTCTGCCTAAAGACCGATAGTTTTATTTTACATTTATTTCCAGAAAAGTCTTTTAACATAAAATGTGAGTTTTAGTAATAGCTATTTATCACTGGTGTTTATGTAAGAATGATTAGCTAGATAGATATAATAAAGGATAAGGATTGCCAAGACAGTCATTATTTAGACTAGCAAAAACTTATCAAACTCCTGACTTCTACACCTCTTTCGGGATACCTCATTTATTTCCTTTTTCTCCTCTTTGTCTAAGACATTTTTTGCTCTGAAAATATTGCTGTCACTTGTAATGTACCAGAGCTATTGCCTTACCCTGCAAAATCTTGCACATCATATTAAACTATTTTAAATGCCTGAAGATATGTTTTTATATGAAAACAGCATTTGAATTATCTAAAAATCCCTAAAAATTACTGTACCTTTAGATTAATGTACTCCTGAGGCCCTATCTCTTCAGTAACACTGCAAGTCTCAAAAAGAACAGGTATAAAACATATCTGTAGCTGCTCCTTTAATGCTGGCCTTGTTGGCCTGAGGACTGGCCAGGCTGGGGAACAGCAGAATGCACAGTAGTGAAAGGACTAATATTTCATGTGAAACAGTACTGGTATTTGGCCCTATAAGAGGATTTCACTGTAAATGGTCCTGATAATTAAATGATTTCATTAGTTATTTATCCTTTATAGGTGTGATCTGTTATGAACTTAATGCTTAATATTAGCTCAGTGAGTAATTTTTTCCACTTAGTTTCTAGAAAGAAAATAAGTTTCTTTGCTAGTTTAGATTAAACTATTATGTGTCCATACATACTAATATAGCTGTCAGGAGAATTCTGAAGAGTCTTCCTACACAATTTCCAATTACAATCTGTTAAAATATTGGTTTCCATAGAAAGCAAACAGGATCATATTCTGACATAGGACCCATTCTGAATAACTCATCATATTGTGAAAAAAGAGCAAAGAACTAATAATGTTTCTAGTTAGAAACATAAAAACAAAAAAATAGGGCCTGATCCAAAATGCATTGAACTTCATGGGATTCTCTGTTTTGACTTCAATGGATTTAGCATCAGGTCCTTGGTCAGTTGCTTGATGCATCCACAGCCAGCAAAACATTCACTTTCATGCTAGTAGCTATCCTAGCTTGGCTGACAAGTTCTGATCAATTGTATACATTGTTAGATTTTTTTTTTTCTGTACTGGTTTCCTCATGTCTGAATAATGTCCTTTGCAGCTTGTAAGGACAATCAAGTATGATCAGATGAGAAGCCCCATTTCTTTAAATTGCTATTATTTTCTTGAGTTGAAAGTAGAAGTTCAGCTTGTACTATTCTATGTTGAAAAGTATTATGCTGATTGCATTTTTTCAAATAATATTAACGTAGATGGAGTATGAACAACCTTTGTTTACTCTCCATTTCATCTGCATCTATCTTGTCTCCCTCATAAACTTACAATTTTTGACTGTCTTTGTGAAGGGTCAGGATGTCATGTTCTCTTTAGTTAACATTTTAAAAAGCAAATCTCAGTGAGTAATTGCATTCCAGCTGAAAAGATTATTAAAATAATTAGTTTACATGGGTACATCCATTGTAATCAGAATGCATATTCCAAAAGAGTTGGAGGAATAAGATTAATATCAGAGCTCAATGAATTCAACAACTTGAGCTTGCAGAGTTGCATGTTAAGAATATTCTTCAATTTTGGGTAATATGGATTTGCGTTCATCGAATAGGCTCTGAGTTTCATGTTCCTAAAACTCCCCAAATCAAAAGGGAAAGTCAGTGAACTGTCATTATAACTAGCTTTGCATGGAAAATATGCAAAATCACATGCAGTTTTTATGCCCAAAACTGTCCTCTGGCCCAGAACCGCATAACATCAGCCCTAGTTTGTTTGGCATGTCATCATTAAAACTTAACACAGGTTCACCAAAAGGTCGGCAAAACTCAGTGAGTGTTAAAATGAACCTAACTAACTTCTAAGTTTCACCTTCCTTGCTATTACAGTGCATATAGTGACCATCCCCAGAAATGAGAAAAGAAAAATACAAAGAAAAAATTAAGAGAAATCAGCACTGTATACCAATTCTTTGTTTTGTTTGTATGCTGCTAGTTGGTTAAATAGTCCTGATCTACGTTGACAAGGCAAGTCGATATAAATTACCCTAGTTAAGTTATGTAGTTAAGTTACGTAACTTAAGTCAATGCACTTTAGATCAATTTATAGCTGCATCTACATCATGGTATATCAACAGGAGACGTTCTTCCATCAACACAGCTTCTGCCTCTTGGGGAGGTGAAGAACTGACATCAAAGGGGGAATGCTCTTCTAGCAACTTATTGTATTTACACCAGACCTAATAAATTGGTGCTGATACATCGATTGCAGCAGTGCTGATTTAGGTAGTAGTGAATTCAAGCCCAAAGACAACATATTTGAAAGCCTTTTTTAGACTAAAAGTTTAAGCTGTATTACTATATTGGCACAAATGCACAGAGTGTTGCACAGAGGTAGATAGATCAGGTAGATCAGTTCCAAGCATAACTGGATAACTATTCTGAATTGCCTGCAATCTACGTTTTCATCTATATTAGCAAGAGCCACCAACAGAGGGCTGGAATACCTAGTGGCGGAAATATGTGCATCATGTCCTTGCTATAGCTTCAAGTTAAATGTCATGGTAGTAAAAATAGTATGACTCTATCAGTTCTGGGAGCCATTTTCCCCATATCCCTCTCTTAAAGTGACACTTCTAGAACAGTGCAGAGTTCCTTCACTACAGTGGTTCCAGTTATTCTTACTTCTTTTGAGACCCAAGTATTACTAGCATTTACTATTTATAGAGTTCTAGTGCTGAAAAATGATAGCTGAGATTGGGCCTTACTATGCTAGCCAGTGTACAATCACCTAATGGGACAGCCCATGCCCTTAAGATCTTAGACAAGATGGTTTAATGTCGGGGGAGGAAACAGAGCCACAGAAAGATGAAATTACTTTCTCAAGGTCACATGGCAAGCCAGAGAGCTCACAAACGAATTTAAGTTTAAGAGGGGCAGCCATGTTAGTCTGTAACTTTAAAAACATTGAGTAGTCCTGTGGCAACTTAGAGACTTCCTCAGTCCACTCAAGACCATCTGAGGAAGTGGGTTTTGCCCACAAAAGCTCATGGTACTTTATATATATATATATATATATACACACACACATAGTTAGTCTCTAAGGGTAAGTTTACAGAGAGGAGCTATTTCAGGATAATGTCTGTCATCCCAAAATAGCATTGTGCACATCTTAACAGCACGCCCATTATTTCAAAATAGATTTGAAATAACTGGTGTCTTATTCTGGCTTCTTGTAAACCTTGTTGCATGAGGAATAAGGAAGATGCCAGAATAGGGCTCTATTTCAAAATAAGCGATACAATTTGTGTAGCTCAGCTGTGCAGCTTATTGTACGCTATGCATGACTGTGTCGACGTAACCTCAGAGGTGCCACAGAACTACTCATTGTTTTTAAAAGACTTCAAGTCTGCTGAATCTCTCAGAACTAACACACTTATTCTGCACCTGGGCAATGAGCAAGGAAACTAAAGTAAGTGATTACTGGGCCTCACTTCTCCAGACTATCATACCACCTGCTATAGTTTTTAGACTAGCTTCCAACAATTGATGTTCTCAGCACTAATATCCATCCTGATTTCATTGCTATTGCAATTAATTGCCAATTACTGCTATTGCAGTAAATATTTGTAGTGAAAAATATATTTAGAGATGAGGAGACAAAAACCAGACCCTTCCTGGTCCTTAGTTTGCTTTTGTCTGCTCATAATTTCATATGAAATAATAACAATGTAAATTAACTATTCCCCACTCCCTTTTTTGTTTTTGTGTTTGTTTTTTTTTGCTACCACACATTTGTTAATGTGGCAGTTAAATGTTGACATGTTAACAATGTGTACCAAAATGGAATAAATACTCTGATTTTTTTTTTTTTATGTGCAGCATGCATGAGACCCAGGTCATATTGTTTTCAGTGACAGGACACATTCCATGGTAACATATAAGAGACATTTAAGGGTGAGAAGCATTTTATGTAAATCAACTACTTGCTATCAGCTTGACTCTGAAATAGATGGGGAATTAAAAACAAAATGAACTACAATATGTCATCAGATTGGCAAAATGTGTTTTATATGGTTTCAGCTTCTCATATTATTTTGTGGGAGTTTTACACTTCACTACTAATGTTAAAGACCAGAGAAAATATAAATAAATTCAGAGCAATGAGTACCGGCCTGTTAAAAATTTAACGTTATTATAGATAGGAACAGAAGGACTTTAAGCTGCAGAATAGTGATCTTACAGTGTACATCTGGAGCACGCTGCCTAAGCCCTGATGTACCATGCAGGTTAAGGACATCAGATGTTATTAGTCAAGGGAAAAAAGTGTTACTGGGAAGAAATCGTAATGTGTACATAAGCACACAAAATGGCCATAAATAAAGCAATGTACCATTTGTAGATTTGTGAGTCAATTATTCTTTATTTGTAGCCCCAAGGCTTCTGAACATTCGTTCTCCTTCCCTGCACCTGGCCCTGACTGCAAAATGGTCAGGGTGGAATTGTGCATATTCCCTGTGCTTTCAGTTTTGGAAGAAATGTCATTGCCAACATCACCAAAGTTTTGACCCCTTCTCCAACTCTTTACTAGACAAGTGCAAATTAAAGATAGTCTCACCAGGAAGACAAGCAAGCAGAGTTGTGGGAAACTATCATTCTGTGTATTGTGAATGTTCACATAATCCCACAAAGCTTGTTATTAAGGTTCAGAGTGAAATCGCCATTTTGGTCTGTGAATACCGCCTTCTGCAGCAAATCCGGGCCCAATATAGTAAAACCAAGGCTCACAATCATCCGTCTGAGTTCCACTCTAACTATGCCCTTGTCCTTTTTCATTCACTGTTCACAAATGGAGCTTTGTGAACATCAATGTTTGAGGAACAATTGTTCTTCATTCAAATGCCTTTATCCACCAAAGAAACAAGATGTACGCATAAACAAGAGTATGCCTTATCATTATTTCCTCTCCACTATTCTTCTATTTCAAATATTTTAATTTTTCAGTCAGGGACTGGAAAAACGCCCCCATCTCTGATGGAGGTATCCAACTGCAACCCACAATTAAAATATTAATCTCAAATATTAGTTTGAAATTTGTTTATCTCAAATATTTGAGCAATTATAAATTCATATAAATCAAAATCTAGTCACATTCAAACAGCAAAAAACAAAATGGACCTAAGAAGTCAGATAATTTATTTGAAACGATACTTCGATCATCTCTGTTCTGGAGTTTATGTGAGAATCCTGCCGATTTAAAAAAGTTATATATTTACGAAAGAGCTCTTTAATAGAAAATCTGTAGGAAAGTAAAATGTGCACTGATCTTTTCTGACATTTACAAAAGTCATTAATTAATATGATTAAGCAAATTAGACTGAGCCAAAGTCTGACTGATTTTAAGAGCGTGCTGCAAGAGCCACCTGTTTGCTAAAGAGATTAGATCCTATGGTGATGGAAGCTAGAGAAATAAAGATAAAAGAGAGATTGATCTGTATCTATAGATACTGATTTTTCATGTCTTTCTTATCTGTTTCTTAAAACATACATCAGCTCAGCATCCAAAATGCTCCAGATTCAATGGTGGCCCACCTTACATATATACTGAAAGCAAAATCCTATCCATTAAATAAAAGGGATATCTTCTGAAGTTGGTTAGATTTAAATTGTCTATGACACAAATGAATAATTCAGATTCTGCCTAGCTGAGATACTAAGTACCATAGTGGCTAAGTACTTCCCAATGTTTGTTGTTTTTATTTGCACTCACAACACTTCTGTAAGGTAGGGAAGTACCTTATTATACCCATTGTACAGAGGGAGAACTGAGGCAAATAAAAACTAAGTGACTTGTTCAGGAAACCTCAAGTATTTTCACCAAAAGAGAGTGGTACTTTATAAATTACATTATTAAGATTAACAACATGCCTCATTGGAAAATGAAACAATAACTATTTTTTTTTCAAAACACAATTAATGCCTGCAATGAAAAAGTACCCATGAAATATGATCAATATGAAAATAAGTTGTGTATATATGAAAATGAATAAGTGGACTTTAGGGTAAAAGTGTAGACGTATTACTGTATCTTTCCAGAAACTCTTTCAACCCTATTTTCAACCCTGTTGCTCACAAAACATTTTCAACTACAGATGTTAACGGAATAATATATTAAAAATTCAAAAACTGCTATTTGAAAGTTCTGTCACAAACAAATCCTGAAAAAACAAACAAATAGATCATGCATTGTCTATGCTATCTGTGAACCAGTGGATCCAATGGTTCACTTACTTTTCAACCTGCTTTGAAATAATTTGGCACATCTCTAAGTTTAACAAGCTTCAGTGGGATTAGATATAATGCAAACTTTGTTTATGTCAATTAACACTCAAAGAAGTACAAACAAACTTGTTAACTGCACCTATCATCAAAAATCGCAAAATGAGAATTAGTATAAATGAATATAGTATATAACTAACTCAAATTGCTATAATTATTTTCTTAAAAATAAACCCATACTTAATTTTAAATAGGTAGATTTTTAAGTCTGAAGCCATGTTTAAATTCACATCTGCAGTATTTCTCTACTATCAGCCCAAACTGTTAATATACACTGCAGTGCAGGTACACACACAGCAACACAGAAAAAAACCACAATTATTGTGCACAAACTGCATTCATCAATGCATATTATTATTCCATTTCTAAATCACTCACCTTGACTGACTATAACAACTTTCTACAGTTGGTAAAACTAGAACATAGGCCACTTCAATTTCAATCTAGTATATTAACAATAAAACCAGCCTTGCTCCTTAGAAAGGACCCAAACTGGATACATAAGGGAATCCTACTCCAAGGTTTAAGAAAGAGAAAAGGAATAAATATAGGTGAAATTAAGTCGGAAACTGAAAAGTGGGATAGAAGTGAAAACCTTGTGTGGTCTAATGTACTTCTACAAGGAGTTCAGTTCTTAGTTAAATATCTTGTACTCTCTGTTACCTTATTGTGCCATTTACATAGTCTACTATGTATGTAATGCTTTAACTGATATAGGGTCATTCTGTACATGTTTTGCTTTCTTAAATCCCGTAAAAACAATTGGATCAAAGTAACCATTTTGTTTCCTTTGTAAGTTGTGGGTAGCTGTTTTACTCACTCTAAGTCGGGGAGTCATTATCTAGTGGTTTCCCCCGTCTTTCAATTTGTTATTTCAGGAATTTACTGGGCAATGTTTTTAGTTCTATTTTGGGAGGTGCCAAGAGGCCCACAGATCTGGGCACCATACAAATGCATTTTTACTATTCTATCATTATGCCATTTTTGCAGTGAAAGCAACATGAAGAAATAACAGAATTATGGAGTTTAAATGAAGTATTGTTAGTGAATCCACTGGCATGTTATCCAAGGTAGTTAATATTGTGTTTCACGGTGTTGCGATATTGTAACTTCTTCCTCCTAATGTGATGGAATTAATTCATACAACCTGATAACAGGGTTATTACTATGCTAAGAATGGTAAAGGGTGGCTCAAGTGGAACAGTCTGGCACATTTGAACATTTCAGATCAAAGGTCTGTTGAATTAAAACAACAAATAGAATCAATTTCTTGAACTGTTTCTGTATTTCCAAACTTGGAACATTGCACCACAGAATGTGACTTAATGAAATACAGATGAGTGGTGCCATGAAACAGCCAGTCCTACTGTAACGATGAAAATTAATGTAGCACTCTCCTGGCTGGGGAAACGAACCAGTGATTGAAGACAGCGCTGCAATTTAACACTTTGGGCTTTGAGGATAGACAGGGCTGAGATAACTTACTTAGTCACAGTTAACTAAGGAGAATTGGGAGAAACTCAAGAAAATACATAGTTTACTAAAAATTGAATGAGCCTTACCAATCTTAGTAATTTTTCACCCTGAGCTCCATTTGCACCATGTGCTTGCAAAAGTCCAGTACTCTGTTTTTTTAGTGCTATGACTATTAATTTCCAAAGTGCTGCCTACAAAACAGCAAGGGAACGGTCAACAATCCATAGGGTCTTATTAGAGATAACAAATTTATAAAGTATACATCTAGAGGCACTCTTGGATGTAACAGCAGGGATTTTAAATGTATTAGTTTAGTCAAAAGAAACAGGCACAGGTTGAACCTCTCTAGTCCAGCACCCTCGGGGCCTGGCCAATGCCAAACCAGAGAATTGTCTAGCAGCATTACCAACACTTTCACTGCTTATTGGGATGTTAGAGGGCATTTAGGGGTAAATTAGAGCTAAATAACAGCAGAAAACACTGACAGCCAGGACTGGTGGCTGTAAACAAACTTTATGGGACCGTGGGAAATTTGGCCACATCTATGATAAGTGGACAGCTAGTTAACTAAAATCATGCTGGAGCATGGAAGTTGCCAGATTAGAGTATACCAGACTAGAGAGGTTCAAGCTGTCCAAGCCTGAAAGTCATCCCAAAAGCAAATGTTTTGTAAATTTATGATCCAGTAAGGCAAGTACCATATATCCAATGAGAAATCTTTTCAAAAAGGGAGAGAAGAAAAGAGAGGGACTAGAAGAAAAAGTGGAATAGGGAGGAATAAAAAATTAAATGAAAGGGCCAGAATGTACAGATCTATATTGGGAAGGCAATAAGGCCAAGGATGACCTTAAGTCTGGCACTGTAGATGGTGTAGTGCTGGGAAGAAGGATCAAGGCATTTGAGGTGCAAGTGGTGTTCTTGTCTATATTGCCTGTTGAAGGAAAAGGTCTAAGTAGGGATCGTCTAATGTTGGAAGTAAGTGTGTGGTTGCACAGGTGGTGTCGGAAAGAGGGCTTTCATTTCTTTGACCATGGGATATTGTTACAGGTACAAGGATTGCTAGGATTGTTGGGATACACCTAACGAAGAGAAGGAAGAGCATCTTCACAGGCAGGCTTGCAAACCTAGTGAAGAGGGCTTTAAACTAGATTTGTCGGGGGATGGTGATAGAGGCTGTTCTCAGCAGTGACAGATGGCAGAACAAGGAGCAATGGTCTCAAGTTGCAGTGGGATAAGTCCATGTTGGATATTAGGGAAAACTATTTTACTACAAGTTTGGTGAAGCACTGAAATGGGTTATCTAAGGAGGTGGTAGAATCTCCGTCCCTAGAGGTTTTTAAGTCCCGGCATGACAAAGCCCTGGCTGGCATGATTTACTTAGGGTTGGTCCCATAGACAGGGATTGGACTAGATGACCTCCTGAGGTCTCTTCCAACCCTATAATTCTATGAATCTATGATAAGTAGATAGAACTTGTAAGGACAGGTATGGTATTCAATATAAATGATGCAGTTGCACATTGCCTGGGCTAACAATGAAGTTCCAGCCCAGGATCTTCAATTATAATATTATAGAAATCAAATGCTTAAAGTTAATTAACAGGTGATTCATCAGGCCTATGCAGGCTGAGACTCAGCTCTGGGGATCGGCTGCTAGTAGGGAATAGTGAGTTATGCACTATTAGAATGGTACAGTTATATTATTGTTAAGCCTGTACACATGCTTGAACCCAGAAAAATCAGAAATGAGAATGACACCTTTGGAATCAAGATAAAATGTACCACCCAACACATGAAAACACTGATGTCTACATGCTGCCTTCCTCTTGGACATTGGGTGGTGATTCTGTTAGCACTACACAATAACCTATAACTTCAGCTTATGAATACAACTGTTGAAAGTATGATCCCAAATCATTTAAAAGATGAAGAGACAAACATCCAGCTTCACTACAGCCCATTTCTGCCATTCCAGCTGTACACAGGCTATAAAGGTACAAAATGAGGAACACCCTGAGGGCAAGGATACCTTGGCTGGTATACCTTGTCCTACATTGCCCTTTGGGAGCATGTTTTCCCCACCAAGTAGACAGATGTGTACTAGCTATGCTCGAGTTGCATGCTAAAAATAGAGTGGCTGCAGTAGCATGGGTAGAGGCTTGGGCTAGTCACTCAAGCTCGGACCCAGAGGATCATGCAAGCTGGGACTCGGGTTGCTAGCATGTAACATCACCTGTATTTTACTGAGCAGAGTTAGCATATGCCTCTCTACATGCCCTGGGTCTCAGACTCCCTGCTGCTGTGTAGACCCTTAAAATGAGAATATACTAGGCCAGGACCAAAATGAGTGCTGTGGGGGAACATAACCCCCACCCCACCATGGGAGCAGGAATGGCCAGAGCACTCTGGTCATCCTGAGGTGAGAAGCAGCCCTTGATAACTGTGAGGAAGCTGCTATACATTGGCCACACCTGTCCCAGGAAAGCCCAGAGTCTGTGATGCACAAAGGTGGTTCAATATAAACCCTGTCATTTCCCTGCCTTTCTTGGGCCTCTCAACACAGAACCTGGCCATATTCTGGGTCTCGACCAGAAAGACCAGGAAACATTTTTTCTGAATTAAGTATATCTTTCCCTACTTATTCATTTACACTAAAAACTCTTCTTTGCCTAAAAAAGCTAATCAACCTAGGTACACTATACAGTAGTGTCTCTGGGAAGCATATGTACTGCCCAAAATATAAATAGACTGGTAGGACAGCTCTTCAGTTGGTGTAAATCAAAACAGCTCATTTGGAGTTAGGTCAAATTGCCCTTACTGAGGATCTATCCCATACTTTGTATCCCACCAAGCTGCATTACACACAGGAATCCGTATGTGGACTATGCACAAAAGAGGGCACATTAATGCAAAATGAAATATAAAAGCAAGTTACAATATAATCCTATTCTTAATTAATTTAATACATGGTAAGACACAATACTAAATTAGACTGGGGCAAACCTCTCTGGGATGACCCAGGACACTTACTTTATTGATCATTTTAACTTACCAGTCATGAACTATGGAGTTGCTCTTAAACATGAGAACGTAAGTGGAGGATGCAATACAACCTACTAGAAAGTATCAGAGGGTATGTCTACACTACAGTGCTAATTCGAACTAACTTAATTCAAATTAGTTAATTCGAACTAAGCTAATTCGAATTAGTGCAGCTAGACTTAAAAACTAGTTCGAATTAGCGTTTTGCTAATTTGAACTAGCATGTCCACACAGAGTGGACCCTGAACAGAGGTTAAGGATGGCCGGAAGCAGTGCCGGCAGGGCATCAGATGAGGACTTAGAGCATGGAGCTGCTGTCTCAGGCTAGCCGAGGGCTGTGCTTAAAGGGACCCGACCCCCACCCCAGACAGACAGTTCTCAGGTGTTCCCCGCTTGCAAAGAAGTCCTGCTTGGAGTGCCCTGAGTGTCCACACTCGGAACATCACAGCACTCGGCCATCAGCCCGGCTGCACTTGCCACAGGCGGCCATCCGGGGGGAGGGGCCAATCGGGGGGCTGCAGGAGAACTTCCACCCCGAGAAGCCTGCAGAGCCAGCCCAGTCCTCGCCATCGGGGGCGCGTACCCCATTCCTCCCTCACCTCCTTCCACTAACCCTTTCCTAGCCCCCCTTCCTGATGTACAAAATAAAGAAAATGTGTGTTCAAAAATAGAATCTCTCTTTATTGAACAAAACTGGGAGAGACTGGGAAAAAGAGGTGGGAGAGGGGAAGAGAGAGGGTGGGAGAGGGGAGGGCAACGAAAATGATCAGGGATTTGGAAGAGGTCCCATATGAAGAGAGGCTAAGGAGACTGGGACTTTTCAGTTTAGAGAAGAGGAGATGGAGGAGGGATATGATAGAGGTCTATAAAAGCAAGAGTGGTGTGGAGAGGGTGCATAAAGAAAAGTTCTCCATTAGTTCCCATAATAGAAGGACTAGAGGACACCAAAGGAAAGGAATGGGTAGCAGGCTTCAAACTAGTAACAGAAAGTTCTTCTTCACAAAGCAAAGAGTCAACCTGTGGAACTCCTTGCTGCAGGATGCTGTGAAGGCTAGAACTAGAACAGAGTTTAAAGAGAAGTTAGATAAATTCATGGAGGTTGTGTCCATGGAGTGGTATTAGCCAGGGGGTAGAAATGGTGTCCCTGGCCTCTGTTTGTGGAAGGCTGGAGAGGGATGGCACGAGACAAATGGCTTGGTCATTGTCTTCGGTCCATCCCCTCCAGGGTACCTAGTGTTGGCCGCTGTTGACAGACAGGCCACTGGGCTAGATGGACCTTTGGTCTGACCCAGTACGGCCATTCTAAGCTCAGGGCTCAGGGTCGGGGGTCTCAGTGGACCACCTTGATTTTCATGCACACTTGCTCCTGGGTGGCCAGGCTGGCAGCTCTCCTGCCCTAGACGGCCACTTTCCTGTGCCTAGTGTGGAGTTCGTGGACGAGGTCCACGATGTCTGCACTAGACCAAGCGGGTGCCCACCTCTTGCGGTCCTGGCCAGGCTCCCGAGAGCCACCAGCCTGGTCCTGGGAAGAGGCGGAGGGCTGGGGGGCATCAGGTGGCTGGCTAATGGTGTGCCAGGTGCAGGGTCTGCTAGCTGGGTGCTGGCAGGCTTGCACCTGGCATGGGCACCGTAGCCAGCCCATGCCCCTTTAAGGGCTCCGGGGCCAAGAGGGGGGCAGACGAGTTTCCCTGGTGGTGCCCAGAGTGGCCACCAGGGAAAGCTGGGGAGGGTTAGCCTCCCACTAGTTCGAATTAAGGGGCTACACAGGTTTACCTAGTTCGAACTAAGCGCTCCGCTAGTTCGAATTAGCGGAGCGCTAGTGCCTCCGTTAGTTCGAATTAACTTTGTAGTGTAGACATACCCAGACTTATTTGTGCAAGTTATTCATAATGCAGTGAGAGGGGCTGAAGCATGAGTGTTGTCTTTTTTTTAAATTTGAACTGGGAGTCCTAGAGTATGTTGAGTTACCTCTGAGCTTGAGCCTGATGCATCATCCCTGAGTCAGAGAATCTAATGAGTCACCAGAGGCAATTATCTGCAGGTCTTTTAATAGGCCTGACACCACACAACCAGGATTTGGACAGTCCACAGAAGATGACCCAGGTACTGGACACTCAAGAGAAGCAGACTGTCCAGTCTGCTTGATGTCACTACCTAGCTGGGAGAATTCCCAATGCCAATAATTTCAATAGAGTGTTCTTGCTCCTACTCCAGCCATGCATACCAGGACCTGCTCCAGACTTGGAAACTAGTTTCAGAGACCAGGTCTGTGATGGCCAGCAATGGGGTAGATTTCCTTGTGGAGTCCCTGGTACGCAACACTCAACTTGGTGTGCAAGAGGCAGTCTCACTTGATGAGCCAAGGGCTGGTCCTGGCAGGAACCACCAAAATCAGAGACTTCTTGGACTTTGATTGGGAGGATTCCCTGTTATTTGACCAGTGAATGGGGCTCTCTACTCTTCATACCTCCTTGTGTGTACTCCAGGAGGTGAGGCAGACTTACTGCCTATCTCTCAGTCCTTCCTTGAGCACTCCTGTGGGAGAGTGCTCCCTGCCTGCCCATCAGCTCTCAGAACCTTTTCATCAGGCCCTTGTCCCATGAGTTCTCCCTTGCAGAACCATTTGCATAACACAGCACCAGTTTGTTTCTAGACTATGCCCAGCACAAACCTGTATATGCTCATGCTCCATACTTTACTGCCATCAAGGAGGGTGAGGAATTCTGATGGGTCAGGCTATAATCCACCTTGGTCTCACAGTCCCCCAGGGATATCAATTGGTGGCTCCTTCATGCAGCTGTGAGCACAGGCATATACTTGGCATGGTTCACCACCCGTTTTTACACCTGTCATTTTTGCAGCATAAGGGATACCCTGGTGCACATTTAATTCATGGGTGCCAGGTTGCAACTCTTTTCTGGCTCCTGCAGATCTTTATTCTGAGGTTCTGGCTGCACTTTTCCCTCTAAATTATGTACCTTATCTGTGATCCCATGAAGTCATGAGATCTCCTTGTCAACCTTCTCCTGGCACTGGCCAAAGTGGCCATCCATCATAGAGTTCCTGTGGCCTATATCTCCTTAGACATATCTGACGAGCAGTGTGTGCTGTCTGAGGTTCTCTGCTTGGTGTCCCTACTTAAGACCCTCACACCAGTCTGTGTTCTTTTCATTTCTTGACCCCTGATTTTATTTGAACTCTACGCTCAGTCGCTCCTTCTCATGGGCTGAGGGAGGTACCTTAAGACACAGGTGGGATTGAGCCCATCCACTACCAGAACTGCAGCTCTGCCTGTTTCCTCACTAGCCAGCACCTAGTCTAGTCTCCATCTGCTCCTGTCTCTATGAGCCACATGAGATCTGTGGCAAAATAGCTTAATTCTGATCAAATGACAAACTAAGCATTTCTCTGCTCTTCTACGAACAATGCAGTATTAAATCACTCCCAACTCAGCCGATCATAGACAACGTGCTCCCTAGAATATTTAAGCTCTGTCTCCACCTCATGGAAAATTTATATACAGATCAAGAAAGAGGATTATTGTCTCTTATTGTATAGAATCTAAAAATGGTCTAGCTGCTGCCCACATGTATAAAAAATGCACTGTTGCTGACAATCTAAATCATAAACCTGCAGAGACTGACTTCATGATACTACACACATACTAGAAGTTAAGTATGAATATGTAAATAAAGTTACATTTGCAGGGTTGGGGTTTAAGAATAAAAAGGTCAGACATGTGAGCTGCTGATTGAGAGGCATGGGGACCACAGTGATAAAATCATCTAATACCCATATGCCACAACAACTTAAGTTATCATGGAAATGTCACTCTTTTGTAAACATTGTTATAGTGTTAACTAAATTAAAGAGAGGTTAGTGGATACTGCATTTTTTAAGATGAGGTCAGAGAAGGAGGAGGGCTTATCCCTTCTTTGGAGCAAGGTGTGAAGGGAAAGGTTTGCTCTGATTCCTTCTAATCTTCATCAAAATAAAAGCATCTACTCCTGTGTCTACACTGCATTTAACACAGTGGTTTTGCAAGTAATTTTCTTACATATTCTGATTCTTCCTTTATCAGTCAACTAACATTAGTATGTATTTATTTACTTTTGAGTTTTTTTCATTGCATAATATCTCAAAAAACTTCTCACTGGTGTTCTGTCCCCCTCTGTCACCATTTAAAAATATGATAGCAGAAACTTAAAGCAGCTGTCGTTCACTCAAAAACAGAAAAATAACAGACAAGAAATAGATTCCAAACTCATCAATATCCTCATCCATATGTAATCTAGGCTGGTTTAATGTGGCACTCTGTCCCCCTCTAGTGGTGGCTAGACTAGAGCTTGCTGAACCTATTACAGCTTGGCTAAGAGACACATGTCTTTTAGTTTATGCAGTAAGGCTCATATTTTATGCTTTACAGTCCTCTCTTTGATCCTTACTGCTGATGCCCTGTGTGGTTCAGCTTTAGACACAAATACAAGTCTGTAACAAGTCCTCTTTCCCCAAAACAGCCAAGATAATCAAGATGGTTTTGAAATGCATCTTTATGGGTAAAAAACTCAGGGAATTTGCTCCATAATCCAGGACCCCTTATGGAAAAAAAATCTCAGAGGGGTAGTCGTGTTAATCTGCATCTGCAAACACAATAAGGAGTCCTTTGGTACCATACAGACTAGCAGATTTAGTAGGGCACAAGCTTTCATGGGTAAAACCCACAAAAATGTATGCCTTAATAAATCTGTTAGTCTCTAAGGTGCCACAGGATTCCCTAATGTAAAGTGTCTGTCTAGGGGCTCCAGCTGTTTTATGCCAAGTGAAACTAGCTCAAGCACCGCAGCTGACTGTAGCTTTTATATTATCACACCAAACATAGCTCTGCAGGCCACTAGTGGTTTGTGAATCACAATTTGAAAATGGCTGCACTATATGAAATGGAGAGGTACATTTTTAAAGGAGCATGGAGAGTGTCATTGTGTGACTCTGTTAAAACTAAATTGCCCTCTGCTGACCCATGAATACCTTTGAAACACCTACCAGGACTGTCTTTCTCCAGCAGGATGTTTGCTATGTAAAACACTCACAGAAAAATATGTGATTATCTACCATAATCTGGCACCCGTTTGTGTGCAAATGTGAAGTGCTGTCTTTCAAAGAGAGGACAGCCAAGGCTGTGCTTGCACAGCCAATATCAAAATATCTGCCTCACTCATTAAAAAGAAACAGAAAAAATGGAGCAAAGTGACTTAGCCAAGTTTTCAGAAAATGTAGTGGCTGAATACAGAAATACCAGCTCCAAACATGTAAACAAGTCAGATTTGATTATCTCTGAGTGAGTTCATTTGCGATTCATGTCTCTGCTTTGCATAAGTTTGATATATTAAAGAAATGTGCAATGTTTGGGTGTATATATCATTGGGTTTTTTAGTAGTAACTTGCAGTAATGAAATTATAAAGATAATGATTTTACATTAATTTAGCAGCTTTTGTTCAGAAGGATCCCAAAGCACTTAAACAACATACCAAAGTCTGCTCTCAGAAATATACACATCCCTTCTACTTCTACAGTGCCTTTCACTTGCTTCTCTCAAAGTGTTGTGAAAACAACATTGAGTCAAGTCTCACAGCTTCCCTCTGAGGCTGAAAAAAATTATAATATCCCCATTTCACAGCTGGGCAAACTGAAGCAAAGCCATATCCTAGAGAGTTTCAATTACTTTTCCCAGGTCACAGATAGAGTGCCTCACCCTGTCGTTTAACCAGGGGTGGCCCGTGACTATAGGCAGACTCAGCCGCCGCCTAGGGTGCCGCCGCCCGGGGGGCCCGATGATGACATCACGGGGAACCCAGGGAGCTCGATGATGATGCCAGTCCATTGATGGCCCTGCAGGAGGGGGCACCGATTGTGCGTTCCACCTGGGGCACCAGCTGCTGCAGCCGGCCTCGGCCTGCTCCTGGGTTTAACCAAGACACCATCCTATATAATCTGTTATATTGCTATAAAGGAGAAGATACTCCATACTCATTCATTTTTTAAATATAAAATATTTCTGTATGTATAAATTAGACATTACAGGTTTATAATAAAAATAATTTCTCACTAAATCAGACATTACCTCATGTAATATTCAGTTTGAAAAAATGTTACTAAAACTAACTGTATAATCAAGGCTAGTTAAGAATCTATTTCCTTTGTAAGAATTTTAAAACTTGTTTCAAATATCAGTTGCAAATTACTGCTATTTGTTACACCTGTCATATATTTCCTCGGGGAAAAAACCAACATCCCTTCCATGCAAAGATCAATCGAAAGTCTAATATATATGAGATGACCCTAAAACATCAAGAAAAGTGCAAGGCCAGGTGAAATTATTTTCTTTCTCTGTAAATTGTTTAATTGGAACAACATCAACATATAAAACCCCTCTCTTGGAAAATATTCTACTTTTTAACAGTTAACCTAGCAACAATAAAATGAAGCCAGAGAAAGCCTATGTTGATACACAAAGTGTCCACCAGATGGCAGCAATGTGTTTATGAATAATGCAGTAACATTGTGCCGTCCACTGCCATTTTACATTTAAATTATGAAACAATAGTTACCTCTTTAGATATAAACATACCAAAATGAATTCAGACAAAAAGTAAAAAAAAAAAACAGCTTTACATTCATAAGTTGGTTATGGCTGACTAGCTGAGATTGCTCTCAGAGTATATAGTGAAAATCAATGCTGTATTGCTTTTCTTACTCTGCAACAATCTATCTGAGCTCTTACATTCTTTACTTTTTCTGCTCCAACAAAATTATTTCACATGCACATTAAGCATTAACTAATGTTACATTTTATTTTTGTAACAGAAAAAGCCTGTGGCTTGATATAAATATTTTTCTTTCTGATGGACAAATAACATCTGCAGTTATGAAAACTGTAGTGTATCTGTCAAAAGTTAAGCAAATCACATAATGTTTTGAAAAGCACTTTGTAGATGTACCTATGTCCTTGAAGACAGACACACCTCAGCAATTACATGCCCTCATAAAGGGGGTCACTTTAAAAGACAACTTTCAAGCAATTTTTATGTATTTAAATAAATAAAGTATAGTGACATTGTTTCCCAAACTCTTTATATGAATATAAAATCCTCAGGTCTTGGCTATCAATCCAGCTTCTCTTTGAGAGATAGATTCAATTTTTTTCATATACTGTTTGAAATAACATGATGAATGCTGCACCTAGAATGGGCGGGGGGGAGGGGAGGGAGGAGGATTTCTCAGTATCTATAAAGTACTGACATAATTCCAGCTTCTCTTTACTGGTCTTATGTATTCAATCCAAAGCTTTGTTTTCTTTTCCATGCAATTAGGCTGAGACCAAAGATGCAAGAGTTTATCCACCACTACCCTCGTATTTTGATCACTGATTTGTATCACAGAACCACTGAGCGTATATTCCCTTTCCTTATTTTTTTGGCCCCAGTCTCATTACCTTGCATGTCTCAAAGTTGAATTTCATCAACCACTTATCAGCCTGTGATCCTATTCTATCAGAAGCACCCTAAGTTTTGTTTCATTTTCTCATAGTGGTACCTTGATGGGCATGGTGGACATAATGAAACCATTTTCTGCTCATATATGTAATGCATAATGCACGAATGTTTGGACACAGTAGTCATTTTCTGTAAGTACGAAAAGCATAGGTAGAGCCCTGCAAATCTGTAGCTATGTGCTTTCTACCCGCAGGTTTCTGCATCTGAAGAAACAGATGTGGATATCTGCAGCTCATTTTTGCAGATACTGATGCAGATACAAATGTTGTCTCTAGAACCCTGCAAATTTGCAGCTATTCACTTTATATCCACTGGCATCCACATCTGCAGATGTGGGATGTAGCTATCCATGGCTCATTTTTGCTGATATGGAGGTAAATACCAATTTTTTATCCACATAAGGCTCTAAGAATAGAGCTAAATGGGATGCTTGGTAACCCCAGTGAAACTGACTGAGTGTGGAAAGGTCTGATAGTCTGGTAAAATAAGCATTGTGGGGCTGTTTGTAGTCATGAAATAGAAAGAGTCAGTGGCATTTGGTGCCACCACCTAGTGTAGATGGCAGGAAGGAGCTGTGCTAAATCAGGAGCTACAGAAAGCTCTGTCACAATCTGCCGGAGAGGTAATGGATGCGGGGGTACTAGTGGAGAGGCTGATAGCTTTGAACCAGCCTATAAACCCTGGATATGATGGAAGCCATTTTAAACCAGGAGGTATTGTAGCAGCACCCCTAATTTCAGCACCTCTTAATGGATGAAGCAGATTGTGTTGTCTGCACTTCATTGGTTGAGGCAGAAAGGCAAAGAGCCTGCCTTCTCACTGTCCATTTCTCTGGTATCCTTTCTCCAGGCATAACAAATGCCTCACATACACATACTGCTCTGTAGGCCACCAGGGCATTATAAAGGCAGCAATTTAGGAAGTGTTTCTCCACCTGTCTCCTAGCATGGCTCTTGCTCATAGTAGGCACCTTAGAATGGAACTGATTTTCAACCTGATGTTTTCATTACACCCTCACAAACACACTACACCCACACCCACTCCATTATATATTCTGTACAGATGCGATCAGTTCTCCTAAAACCAGCTACCTAACCAGCTACTAACTATCCTGATTTTCATTGTTAATTGGGAATACAATATTCTGCACATAGTGAAAACACTTGTCTATTGGACATTACTTTCATATGCTTCTGTATGGTTTTATGGCAAACTATGTTCTACTGCAAAAGGAAAAGATGAGACCAAGTGTGTATCTGAATATTCTGTCTTTGATTCTTATGGTGTCAAAAGATGTCAGAAAATAATCACATACCTTTAAGTAAAAAGAGAATAACCTAATTATGACATGATTGATCAATAAATCTCAATTCAGGGTAAATCAGGAGTAACTTCAGTCATGTCAATGGAATGTAAAAGGGGTAAAAGAAGAGAATTATGTCTATCATTTCTGATATCAATAAGTATTTGTATTTTTGAAGCACCTGCTATCCAAAGTTCTTATTGTGTTTTACATACATGTCGCTGTAAAATACAATATTATACTAATTTTGGAAATGGAAAAATAAAGCAGCCAGAGATTAAGTCCTGCACAATCGATCAAGTACTTGCACTTCTGCCAGGCACACAAATTCCACAAAGTGTCTGCTGTACTCGTGAAGCAGTAATTTGCACTAAGTCACATAATTTTCCAGGCATCTACCCCACTTTTCATATAGCCACTAGATTTTTCATGTCCTTGTCTGAATCAAAGGGTACGTCTACACTGCCACCCTAGTTCGAACGAGGGTGGCTAATGTAGGCATTCGAAGTTGCAAATGAAGCCCGGGATTTAACTATCCCGGGCTTCATTTGCATCTTGCCGGGCGCCGCCATTTTTAAATTCCCGTTAGTGCGAACTCCGTGCCTGCGGCTACACGCGGCATGGAGTAGGTAGTTCGAATTAGGCTCTCCTCGTGGAACGAAGTGTACCGGTAGTTCGAATTAGAGAGCCTAATTTGAACTACCTATTCCGTGCCGCGTGTAGCTGCGGGCACGGAGTTCGCACTAATGGGGATTTAAAAATGGCGGTGCCCGGCAAGATGCAAATGAAGCCTGGGATATTTAAATCCCGGGCTTCATTTGCAACTTCAAATGCCTACATTAGCCACCCTAGTTCGAATTATGGGTGGCAGTGTAGACATACCCTAAGTGGCTAACACAATAGAGAGAGGTTGAAAGTCAATGGTAGAAATGGGAATACAATCCAGCAAACCCTTTTCTCTCACTGCAATATACAAGAAACTCTCATTGACTCCAATGAGAGTTTTTTATATCATTCCTGTGTGGCAGGGGGAAAATAAATGTCAAGAATCCTGTCTGCTAGCCCCAGTCCAAGCCTTTTTCTTATGCTTTAAATTCCTATTACTTTTCAGATCATTATTATTGCAGGTTATTAAATTTCTGACACAGTCAAAACATTATATGTTACCAAGTATTTAAAGATACGGCATTAGAATAGGATAAATTCAGAATCCCTGTGATATCAGTTAAACCAGCCAAAAATAAATAACCCCCTTGCATGGAGAAATTAACATAAAGGTGTCAAAAACGGAGCCACTGATTATATAATCCAAGGCCAGCAAAAGTTAATGCACTGACTGTATGTGAAACAGACAAAAGCTTTTTGTGGATCTAAAAGTAATGCAAGAAAGAGATCTTTCTTGGGAGCCAAACTGAGACAGGGAAATGAACTCTGAAAAGGACTGGAGATCATCACAAACCTTACCCTCTTCAATTCCAAATATAATCTTTGAACTGCTTTCTATAACTCAAAAACACAACAGCATGGGCATTTAAAACAAACAATATCAAGCCCCCAAATGCTACCAAAACTAAATAGTCTACCATTCAAACCACTCTCATCCTGATGAAGGACAGAAAACAATCTACATGTGACAGATATCTGTCATGTCACTTAATGGACTTCTACAGGGTACATAGATATTATAATGATGAGTAAACCCCTGCTTGGATACAAAATTTGTATTCACATCTGCATCCATATCTGCAAAAATTAGTCATAGATAACCACATCCATATTTGCAGATGCTGATATACATAGATATAAAGAGGATATCTATAGTTTTTCAGGGTTCTAATGATGAGGGCTGTTTAAGGACCTATATTGTACAGAAAAAGAAAGTATATTGGTCATATTCTGTTCTTGGTATAAACATGGAGTAACTCCACTGGAGATACAAAAACAACCAAGAGTCCTATGGCACCTTAGGACACGTCTACACAGCAGGGCAAAAGTCAAATTAAGCTACGCCACTTCAGCTATGTCAATTGCATAGATGAACTTGAAATAGCTTAATTTGGCTTTGGCGCTGTCTACACGGCAGGAAGTTGAAGGAAGAATACTCTTCCTTTGAATTCTCTTAGTCCTTGTGAAATGAGGGTTACAGGAGTTGGAGTAAGTCCTACAGCTTGACATTATTTCGAAATAACGGCTTGCTGTGTAGAAGTGCTCTTATTTATTTTGGAATAATGTCAATTATTCCCGAAATAACACTGCTGTGTAGATGTACCCTATGGGTATGTTTAGACTACAGGGTTTTGTCGACAGAAGTTTTGTCGACAGACACTGTCGACAAAGCTTCTGTCGACAAAGAGCATCTAGACTACATCCAGTTCTGTCGACAAAGCAAGCCGCTTTGTCGACATAACAGTGTGGACGCAAAGGACAGTGTAGATGCAATAATGCCTTCTATCGACAGAACTCTGTCGATAAAAGGCATTATTCCTCGTAGAATGAGGTTTACATACATCGACAAAACTGCTGAGTTCTGTCGACGTTATGGCAACATAACTCAAAGGCAGTGTGGACGCATGTATAGTTTTGTCGACAAAAGTCTGCTTTTGTCGACAAAACCCTGTAGTCTAGATACACCCTTACAGACTAACAGCATAAGCTTTCATGGGTAAAACCCACTTCATCAGATTAATTGGGTTTTATCCATGAAAACTTATGCCCCAATAACTTCATTAGTCTCTAAGGTGCTACAGGATTCCTTGTTATTTTTGCAGATATAGACTAACATGGCTACCCCATGAGACTTTCCACTGAAGATAACAGAGTTATTCTGGATTTATACCAGTATAACTGAGATCAGAATCAGACATGTTATATGCTTACTAGCTGTAGGAAATCTCTGTTACATTAGGTTTAGGTCCAAGTATATTCGTAGTCAAAATACAGAGCTTTCTAGTATTTTTCACATTTCTCACCTTGTTTTTTAAGCTTTATACTTTAGAATTTTATTAATATAAGCAAACTGACATAGCTGCAATCTTTTGACATTGAAGTCAATATCACATTAAGACTGTGGCAAAAGCCTGAGCATCCGTCTCTGTAATTTATGTAACAAAACCTTTATAAACAAGTGAATTTGGGAAATGAATAGAAACACCAATGAAATAAAATAATGTCTGTGTTTGTGAAATGAATGAAGCTATTAGGGGAATGAAGTTGCTTATTAATTCATGCATATGCTGCATAGCGACTTTTTTAATACTGATTTTTTTTTTGTAATCAACCAACAAGAAACACTACTAAAAGTAATTATTCCAAAGCTGCAGGATTTTGTATTAACATTGTGGAGCCACAAGTACTGTAAGGTCAAATGAACACCACAACTTCCTCCTAAACATTTTGCCACAATATTAAATGCATGCAGGGAGGTTTGAGATAAATGTGAGTGGGAAAAGCATGAGTGAAATGGATAAACCTTATTTTGAAAAGTTCTCCGCAAGCACACAACATTGAGCATCAAGAACATTTTTCCACTGATCTAGTTACTAATGCCTCAATCGCTCACTATATTAGTGCAGGCTGCAAAGCATCATGTTGTTATTTACTTCAGCTATAGCTCATATCAAGATGTACCTATCCAATGCAAAATTAAACTAAGTAAAGGGGAGAGAGGAGAATGACATGGTGAGCGAGATATTTTTCTGTTCCAGTTGCTGATTGACTGTACTGCTATCTCTTAAAATGGTTTTATTTAGTTATTACAACCATCTCTCTGTAAATGACACTTAGGATTATTTAAGATTATGTTGTAATCCTTTTAATCCTCTGTGCTTTAAATTTCAGGCTAAACACCAAAGAGCAAACTAGCACTTAGCCGAAATGTTTAAAGCATGTGATTTGAACATAAACCTTCTTTTATTCACCACATCTCTGATGAAGACCTAGTGCAACACATGAGTTAGTCATGGAGATCAGTTCAGTATCTCACTGCAAATTGCTCTGTTTGCTCAGATTTTGTTGAAACTGCTTCAAACTACTTCTGTTTACTGCTGCCATATCATCAATCAACCAACCAAATAAAGGTAAGTTATGCTGCAGAACACTGCTGTACACTAGTTGATGAAAGAAGGAGTTTAAAATTCATAAAAATAGATAATGTGCACGCATTTTAAGATTTCTTAGGCCTTGTTCTGTTCAGACTTACCTTAGTTTAGAAAAGGAATAACTCAGTTAAAAATAGTGGAGTAAATGTGCACAAGATCAGAATCCAATCCCAAAGCTTCCTGCCTAAATTTCATTTGCTGAAAGGTTATATATTTTTCTGCCCAGTTAATAAGTTCCATATTAATTAATTATGTATAATTTCTCTTTGTGGTGTACATTTACTAAGTTGTGTACTTTTCCTAGTCAGAATTCAAATTCCATATTTCCTGCAACTTTGGGTGTATGATTTTCTTCAACAGAAAAATCTCACTACAGGCAATCCCTGGGTTACATACAAGATAGGGACTGTAGGTTTGTTCTTAAGTTGAATTTGTATGTAAGACGGAACTGGTACATATTGTAGGGGAAACTCTAGCCAAACATTTCTCCAGAGCTCAGTTTTATTCTCCCACACCTCACTTCCCTCAGTCCTTTATTCTCAAGCTGAGGTGTCTGCTGAGAAAAGCCGCTCCGCGTCTCCCTGGTCTGCTGGGGGGGGGGGGTGTTGCCTCACCCCATTTGTAAGTAGGGAACTGATGTAAGTCTGATCCATGTAACCCAGGGACTGCCTGTAGTCATTTTCTGTTTGTGAACTATAATGCTTGGTCTTAGACCGAGCATCCAGGGTAAATCAAACTCAGAATTTTTTAGCCAGTTATGATAGAATACGTGAGCAGAAACCAACATTGCTCTGTTTTAGTCAAGAATGAATGCTTTATTGTTCACTATGTAATGAAACAAAAACCCACCAACCATGCTTTGTTGCTGTGCTTTTGTACATGCAATCATATTTATTATGATAATTTCAAAATAGGCCATCTAATGTAGGTAATCAAATAGTAGTGCAAACCGTCTAGATTTAGTTTTCCAGAAAATCCTTTCAGATTCTTTTCATTCCAACAGAACGATGAATAAGTAGATTCAAAGGGTGGCTCTATATTTTAAATGAATAAAACATGAAGAGTGTTTCTGAAGTATTCAGCAACAAGTATACACCACCTTCTGTCTTGGACTCTTTCTTTACTCCCCCTTTCTACTCTTTCTACCCATCTAGCACCAGTCCTGTCAGTTGAAATGTCACCATTGTTGGTACAAACAACTCTTGCCATCTCTAATCTCTAATTTCTCTCCCACTTAGTTGTTATTCTGAAACCATTAAAGAGTACTTATTTTCTCTATGCTGATACAAATATTTCAGTGGTCTCTATTAGCTCTTCTGATGTGTAAGGTTTGCAAAGCTTGGCATTTCTAGGGAGATAGAACTAAAGAATGAGAGCAAAGTGGAGTTGTTCACCCTACCAATACACTGTGTCCATGAATTGTCAAGCCTCAGAAAGTCAAATTTTATAAAACACTGTCAGGGTATGTCTACACTACAAAGTTAATTCGAACTAACAGACGTTAGTTCGAATTAACTTTGATAGGTACTACACATACAAACCGCTAGTTCGAACTTCATTCGAACTAGCGGAGCGCTTAATTCGAACTACGTAAACCTCATTCTACGAGGATTAACGCCTAGTTCAAATTAAGTAGTTCAGATTAAGGGCTGCATAGCCACTTAATTCGAACTAGTGGGAGGCTAGCCCTCCCCAGCTTGCCCTGGTGGCCACTCTGGGAACCACCAGGGAAACTCGTCTGACCCCTTACTGGCCCCGGAGCCTTTAAAGGGGCACAGTCTGGCTACGGTGCCCGTGCCAGGTGCAAGCCTGCCAGCACCCAGCCAGCAGACCCTACACCTGGCACAGCACGAGCCAGCCACCCGCTGCCCCCCAGCCCTCCGCCTCTTCCCAAGACCAGGCTGGCAGCTCCCGGGAGCCTGCCTGCGACCGCAAGAGGTGGGCACCTGCCTGGTCTAGTGCGGACATCGTGGACCTCATCAAGGTTTGGGGGGAAGCCTCCAACGTCCACGACCTCCATCCTAGACACAGGAAAGTGGCCGTCTAGGGCAGGATAGCTGCCAGCCTGGCCACCCAGGAGCAGGTTTGCATGAAAATCAAGGTGGTCGAGTGAGACCCCGAACCTGAGCCCTGATCTTAGAACATAAAAACATAAGAATGGCCGTACTGGGTCATACCAAAGGTCTATCTAGCCCAGTAGCCTGTCTGCTGACAGCGGCCAACAGTAGGTACCTGGAGGGGATGGACCGAAGACAATGACCAAGCCATTTGTCTCGTGCCATCCATCTCCAGCCTTCCACAAACAGAGGCCAGGGACACCATTTCTACCCCCTGGCTAATACCACTCCATGGACACAACCTCCATGAATTTATCTAACTTCTCTTTAAACTCTGTTCTAGTTCTAGCCTTCACAGCCTCCTGCAGCAAGGAGCTCCACAGGTTGACTATTTGCTTTGTGAAGAAGAACTTTCTTTTATTAGTTTGAAGCCTGCTACCCATTCATTTCATTTGGTGTCCTCTAGTCCTTCTATTATGGGAACTAATGAAGAACTTTTCTTTATGCACCCTCTCCACACCACTCATGCTTTTATAGACCTCTATCATATCCTCCCTCAGTCTCCTCTTTTCTAAGCTGAAGTCCCAGTCTCTTTAGCCTCTCTTCATATGGGACTTGTTCCAAACCCCTGATCATTTTAGTTGCCTCTTCCCCCCTCCCACCTCCTTTTCCCAGTCTCCCCAAGTTTTGTTCAATAAAGAGAGTTTCTATTTTTGAACACACAGGTCCTTTCTTTTGTACATCAGGAATGGGGGCTAGGGAGGTGTAAGTGGAAGGAGGTAAGGGAGGAATGGGGTACGAGCCCCCGATGGGGAGGACTGGTGTGGCTCTGTGGGCTCCTCGGGGTGGAAGCTCTCCTGCAGCCCCCCGATTGACCCCCCACCGGATGGCAGCCTGCGGCAAGTGCAGCCGGGCTGAGGGCCGAGTGCTGTGATGTGCTGAGTGTGGGTATTCAGGGCACTCCAAGCCAGGACTGCTTTGCTGTCCCTCATCGAGTTAGACAAGCAAGCGGGGAACCCCTGAGAACTGTCTGTCCGGGGTGGGGGTCGGGTCCCTTGAAGCACAGCCCTCAACTAGCCTGAGACAGCAGCTCCATGCTCCAAGTCCTAACCTGATGCCCTGCCGGCACTGCTTCCGGCCATCCTTAACCTCGGTTCAGGGTCCACTCAATGTGGACATGCTAGTTCGAATTAGCAAAACACTAATTTGAACTAGTTTTTAGGTCTGGATGCACTAGTTCGAATTAGCTTAGTTCGAATTAACTAATTCAAATTAAGTTAGTTCGAATTAGTGCTGTAGTGTAGACATACCCTCAGATATTAAGAGGATAGTTGCAAAAGCCTGTAAGGGTCTGAGGTGCACATGTCCTACCAACTTCCAGTGGTCTTATATCCTATAGGTGCCTTCAGAAATATTCTGCTTACACATTTAGATAAAATGGGTCCAAATGATCTATTCCACCCAGAGCTGGTAGGTGGGGAACGAATCCCATTTTAGGAAGCGAGTTACAATACCTGATTCCTTGTTCTACCCAGTCAGAGTTGCAAGCAAAAGCTGCCTGGTGACTGCACTAACACCTGCAAGCTGGCAACAGTCCCTAAGAGAATTTGAATCATCTGAAGAAATCTTGATCTTAGCACATGCCAGCCATGTTATATCCCCACTTTATATTCCATCATCCTAGTAGCTGTAGGATAGATGGCATAGAAGCCTACTATGCTAGCTCTAAAAAAGGGGTCTTGCCTATAGAGCAGGACTAGGAGCAGAAAGGCTCATCCCTTGAGATGATTTCTAATCTAGTAAAGCTCATTGAAGCTGACTTATGGAAGCATCACTGCTTTGGAACTCAAACACTGTTGTAAAGACCTAAATTCCAATATAATCCAGTCCTCCAAGGTCTTAACACAGCATACTAAGCTTCTCTCCCACATGGAATCCACACCTGCTCCTAACTTGGAAGCAATTCAATCATTGCTAGTGATGCCACGTGCAGCCTGGCTAAGTAACATGCCCGTTTCTTACTCCATCTGGCAGAAAATATAAATGCTAAGATGCACCTTCCTCAGCACAAACAGCTCTTCATGGCTGGCATGGGGAGCAGGACCGAGAGATCCAGGGGAGATGAATGAAGGGACAATGACCCTCTAAGCGGGAGAACAAGGAAGCGTGAATAGGTTTGGGGATGATAAGACCTTAAACTTTACCCAAAGTTCAGGCCTTATTGTGAGGTCTGAAATAATTTGTGTTACATTTCTCTTGTACTACTCCTTGCTCATCTCTCCACTTGTTCTTCCACCAAATAGGAGAGTATTGCAAAAAAAAAGTCTTGAGTGCCTGTTCTGTGTAGATGAGATCTGCATTTCAAGTTGTGATCAAGTTGATGAAATAAAATATTAAACACAATTTTACCCTTTCACTACGTAAATATAGAGGCATCTCCTTTGTAAAGCTACTGTTAATTGACCACCATATTTATCAAAGTCACACAGTATAAACTTTACTTTACTGTAAACCAAGGCATGAATTAGAAGTATACTCCTTGAATTACTAAAATAAATTTGTTTATAAATAACAACTGAAGAAAGGACACTTCTCACTGTTAAATTCTCCCTTCTGAAGCCCTATGTAAAATTCCAAAAACTTGGATGGAAAAAATATCGTTATAGCGCTCGATTCAGCTCCCATGACATCAAAAAAAGCATTTCTGTTTATTTCAATGGGTGTTGGACTGGGTCCCTACAGTGGAACAGTTATAATAACCTTTTTTTTTAGCATCCAGAACCTAGAATTTCAACCCTAGAATAATGCCTTTCTTGTCATTGAAAAGCATTTATCATGCCATTCAGTGAAATGGCATATTGATGAAAAAAATTAAGCAACATTGTTTTCCATCAAATAAAATGATTAGCATATGAGAAACATATAAACTTCTGAATTGGCTCTAATGGATGCAAAGTTCTTCTTCTTCCAGCCCTTCCCACTCAGGAATGAACCTCGGTCACTGCAGCCATGAGCAGAAATAAAAATAAACAGCTTAACCACTCTCAGTTGGATCAGAGCTTAAGTAAGCAATTTGAGAAAGTTCTGTTTATGGAAGTTCTTTAGGTGAAGGATTCTGGGCTTAAACCCAAAGCAATTACCTGCTAAGTTTTAAAAACAAATTGAATATAGAACATTAATCAATACATCAACAGGTTTTCAAGTGTTTTTAGTAGAGTCAATCATCAGGGCTCTTTAGCCTAGAAAAAATAGTAAACTGAATCTGGATAAAATGTTATGATTTTAAATTTGTTTAAGAAGCAAGTGTTGTATTAAAGGAAGCTGTAGTTACTAAAATATCTAAACAAGGAAATGAAACCTAGCTCTTCACCTTAAAGGGAGAATGGAATGAACAAATAGTTTCTTACCTGAAAGACATTCTTTCTACTAGATTTCTCTTTAGTCCATTCAATATGAGCTCCACACAAATCCACCCATTCTGGTTTATACCCTGCTTTCTGCAAATGAAAATTAAATGTGAAGTTAAAATTGAGTGTACAGAAATGGGGACTGTTACCAGAGAGAAAGAGAGTGGATCAATTTCAACTAGCAGATAATTGTAGTATTGCTGCTAGCACTATGCTGTAGGGCCTATCACAGCTCCCTCTTCCCTGTTACTATAGCATGTAGTCCTTTTTTCAGAGATCTCAATGGGAATTACATGTGTGTACATCTGCACACACATGTGATGTTTCATTAAGCTATTTCCTAATTAAAAATAAAATTATTAGAGATTTAATGCTTTCTTGCTGAACCTGAAAAATGCTTGTGTAGAATAGATTAATCATTAGTTCTGATTGATACACGTGGAAAGAAATGAGACTGTAGAAGAATGAGTACCTCAGCTCCACAGTAAGTTGAGCAAGTTAGGGAGGGGGAAGATGTGGTGTCTCAATCTCATGAGATGCCCACATCCATAAATAACACAAAGTCAAAGGGCTGGAGGTGCACTAAGTACACTCTCATGAGTGTTCAACACCTTATACGCCACTACATATCAAGACTACAATTTTTTTTTAAAAATTCCATACAGTTCCTCCTGCATTTGAGCAGAGTAATAACTGAGTGATCTTAATGGTCACTTTGACTCATTGTTTCTGTCCCTCATTTTTTAATACTAGTTTACCATCAGTGGATCTCAAAGCACTTCACAAAGAAGGCAACATCATCTTGACTTTTCAGAGAAACAGATGCACAGATATGGGAAGAGATAGAAATGGGAACAAGACTCGTCTTTCCTGAATTCCATTCCAGTGTTCTATCCACTAAGCCATATTGCCATTTTAAACCACCTTAACTTTAAGGGTGCTATCAGTTGTAAATAAAACTAAATAGCAGCAGGCATTGTGGTGATTCCAGTACAATCACACTATTGGGCTGCACAGGATACTCACTAAAATTTCCCTGATGTTGTTAACAATGGCTTAAAAACACACATCTCCAAGGATTGTTTTGAATTTGCTAAAAAAAAAAAAAAAAAAAATAGGGATGTGTTGTGCTGAGACAAGCATAGTGAAAAATCCTAGTCAAATGGTTTGCAGTCATAGAACCTAGTGCTTTTCAGGACTGGAGTTATACTCCTCATTTGCCAAACCATACTACTACTGTGGCTGTGTCTAGATTACACAGTTCTTCCAGAAAAAAAGATACACAAATTGAGAACTAGTCATGTGCAACTGTGACAAAACCTTACTAAAATCAACAATTATCATTCTTATTGCTTCCCTCTTATCCATTAGGCTAACAGACCTGTCAAATAAGACAATTAGGTTGGGTTGGTTTGACTTTTTTTTTTTTAACAAATCCATGATGTCTTTTCTTTGTAACCCTATTATCCTCCACATGCTTCAAAATCATTGTTTAATTTGTTCCTATATTTTTCTAGGTATTGAAGTAAAGCCGGCTGCTCTGCAATTCATCTTTTTTGTCACCCCTTTTAAAAAAATCGCTACTATGTCTGCCCTTTTTCGGTACTCTGGGTCCTCACCCTTCCTTCTAGAGTTATCAAACATAATTGCTTAAGGTTTCATAATTACTTCAGCTAGTTCCTTAAGCCTGCTCAGATTAATGTCATCAGGCCCTGCAAATTAAATACATTTAAATTAGCTAACTGTTCAATAATTTGTTCTTTCCCTAGTTGGCTTGCGTTCTATCCTCAGGCTATGTCTAGATTGCAGGCTTCTTTCAGAAGAAGCTTTTCCAGAAGAGATCTTCAATGAGGAGTAACGGTAGTTCGAATTAAGAGTGTTAATTCGAACTACCTAGCCTGAGCCGCGTGTAGCCGTGGGCAGGTAGTTCGAACTACCAGGCATTTAAAAATGGCAGTGCCCAGGAACATGCAAATGAAGCCCAGGATATTTAAATCCCGGGCTTCATTTACAAGTTCGAATGACTACATTAGCCACCCTAGTTCGAACTAGGGTGGCTAGTGTAGCCATACCCTGAAATAGTGCCTGCACATTGCCAAAGCTCATCAAAAAAGTGATCTGCTTTTTTGAAAGAAGCATCCACACTGAATGGATGCTATCTCACATTTAAGCTGTGATTACTATGGATGGAGTGGACACTAGAGCACCTGCATTTTTTCCTCTTTCTTCTTCTTTCAAAAGACCTCCTTCTTCCCTGTCCATGCATGCTTTTTTCCAAAAGAGCTCTTTTGGAAAAAGGCTTCTTCCTCATAGAAAGAGGTTTACCAATGTCAGAAAATCCCCTCTGTTATTTCAATTTTCTTTAAAAAAAAAAAAACGTGATTGCAGTGTGAACTTACTTGACTTTTTTCTGAAAAACAGACGTTTTTTCTGAAGAACAGCCATTTTTCTTAAAAAAAACCTCTGTAGTGTAGACATACCCTCAGTGTTGTTAATATTGGGTTGAGTAGCTAGTTATAGTTAAGCTCATTAGTGAAGACCGAAGCAAAATAGGCAGTAGGCACCTGAGCTATCCTGATGTCACTACTTATTAACTCCCTTTTCCCATGAAGTTGAGGACTTACACTTTCCTTTGTCTTTCTTTTCCTCCTTATGTATTAAAAACCCTCTTCTTACTGACATTTATGTCCCTTACTAGCGTAGCTCATATTGTGCATTAGCCTTTCTGACTTTCCTATATGCTTGTGCTATTCTTTTGTACTCCTTAGCAATTAATCTATATTTGCACTTTTTAATTTTCAGATTAAAGACTTTGCTAAGTAGCCATATTGGCCTTTTACTATTATTGCCTATCTTTCCCTCACATTGGCATAGCTTGCAATTGTGCCTTTAATAGTGTACCCTTGAAAACTCTCAGAATTCTTTTTCCCTTTTAGATTTTCTTCCTATGGGACCTTATCTACCAGTTCTCTAAGTCTGTTAAACTCTTTTTTTTTAAGTCTATTATCTTTCTTCTGCTGATGTATTAGGTTATCAAATAGTCTCTTCAGGGAAGCAATGATAGAAGCCACATTGTTTGAGACATTTAAAAGAATGAAAAATTCAGGGAACAATCCTGCTTCAGCAGGGAGATGGAGTGGTTGACCTTAAGTCTTTTGCATCTTTAAATTTCTAGGATGTTATGAAAAAGTGCATGGTAATATAGTTTGGAAGCCTCTAAGCAATCTATGTACAAAGAGGCTGTTTATTCTTTATCATGTTGAATTCTGGTGTTTATTCAATTTCAGCTTTGAAATAAGCAATGAATAAGGAGTGATAGATTCTCTTGTCCCCTTCTCATATATGTGGGACAGGTGGCAGGCTTGGGAAAAGATATTTGAAAGAAAGTTAGTCTTCTGCTTCCGATACATGACTCTTTACTAGCCATCATTTGAACTGGAAAATATTCTCATATGAGGAATGAATTTAGTGTCTTTAAATGTAGGGGTCATTACTGCAGATCCAAAAAGTCAGATTTTTTTCATAATTTATAATCAGAGATAGGAAATTTCCTGGAATGAAAAGTAAGAATTATAGCTGCTGGGGTATGAGCTTTAAACTTGCTTTAAGCCTACAAAAGCCAGTACATTTACATTCAATCATAACTTTCTTGTAATGTTGCAATTCTAATGGTTCCTAAGTAAGGGGAAGCAGAGTAGTGTAATGGACGGCAATAAATAAAACTTTGGTTCTATTTCCAGCCTTACCTCTTGCTTGATGGGTAAACATGGAAAAGTAACTTAATTTCTCCCTCCATTTCCCTATCTGTAAAATGGAGACAATGATACTGACCTCCTCTGATTAATGCTTTGAATTTTCTGGATGAAATACACTATTTTAGAGCTAGATATTATGATTACTAAAAATGGATGTCTAGTATGCACATGTGGCCCTATTTAAATGTACATGAAGTCCATGTGTAAGGCCCACAGGCAGAACCAAACCTGGGACCTTTGGGGCTTAGTGCATGAGCCTCTACAGTTACAAATGGTCTAAATGTCACTACATGGGTCAGTGAATCACACGCAGTAAGTGTATGGGTTGGTTACACATGAATATGTATGAAAGTACAATATGGCCTCATGTTGTCTTATGTGGTGTGCGATCCACAGTTCGATTCTTAATTGTAGGCATAACACACACATCTTGTAAATGAGTGAATTAAGTCTACCATGAGAGGACCCAATATTTAATGTCCTTGCCTTATGCTTTTCAGTCAGACCAAGTATGTTATATCAATGTTGCTGGTGGGGCTTATGCTGTGAATTGATATAAGTGTCTGTTACAATGAAATCTTCCTGTGCATGTGCTAAATATCCTCAGCTCAATAAACTCTTCAAATAAACTGCACTCATCTTTCTCAGTAAAAATTACAAATACTGTATTTGGAAACAGAATTTTATTTAGGGAATTCTAGACTTCCTAAGATAAGCAGAAAATAGATTATGGAGCTATGATCCATTTTGATCATGTAATCAATTTAAAATACAAAAAACATAAAACAGATTTTGTGACTTTTATAAAGTGATCTGAAACAAAATTTTTATTAGAAACAATCAAACTAGGATATAAATTTATGAAATCATTGCATTTCCTTTATATGTTTATTAATATTTTAACAGTTTTTAAAACACATATCTCTCAATCTTTCCTTCTATGTTTTATACTAATTTTTTTTCCTAAATAATACTAATAATGGGGACACACAGGGCTGGATTAAGACATACTGAGGCCCTAAGGTATGTCAAGTTTAAGAAGCTCCTTAGCATTATCAAAACATGACATTTAGTATTTTTTTGTATTTAGAGACCCCTGTAATCTGAGTCCCTAGAAGGAAGTTTATTCAGCTTGGCTACATCTAGACTGGCATGATTTTCCGAAAATGCTTTTAATGGAAAAGTTTTCCATTAAAAGCATTTTCGGCAAAGCACGCCTAGAATGATAGGGTGCCACAAAAAAACCCCGCTCGCCATTTTCGCGATCGGGGCTTTTTTGCAGAAAACACTACTGTGCTGTTTACACTGGCCCTTTTGTGCAAAAGTCTTTTGGAAAAAGACTTTTGCCCAAACGGGAGCAGCATAGTATTTCTGGAAAAGCACTGACGATCTTACATGAGATCGTCAGTGCTTTTCCGGAAATTCAAGCGGCCAGTGTAGACAGCTGGCAAGTTTTTCCACAAAATCAGATGATTTTGTGGAAAAACTTGCCAGTATAGACACACTTTGAAGTAGGAATAAGAGCCTCCGGAAAAGGGCGCTTTTTTCGGAGGATCGGGGCCAGTGTAGACGCTCTTTTCTGGCTTTTTTAAAAGCCGGAAAAAAGCGGCGGACATTTTTATTTAAATGCCGCGGGGGATATTTAAATCCCCCGCGGATTTCCCTACTACGATAGGTGAAATTTACATGCCCCTTCCGGAAAAGGGGCCAGTGTAGACGAGCCCCTTGTGTGTAAATCCAGCACTGGGGCCACTTGCCATCACAGTCCTGAAAAGAACTGTGAACCCAATACATCTCTTGTTGAAGTCAACAATTTTATTATCGGCTTAACTGGGATCAGATTCTACGTCTATCATAGGGATACAAAAACAAGGAATAACCCAGTTAAAATGTATGAATATAGGTATAATTAATTCTGTGAATTAGAATATTATTAAAAACTATGGAAAATATATTTTAAATTGCCAAAAAATATTACTCTTCAGCAATAAGAGAAGGAATATATGTATGTGATTTAATTCCCCTTCCACCTCCCCCCCATGTTGCCTAAGTGGCTATACAGTGAAGTATTGTTCTTTTTATAATGATTCATCGTTATTTTAAATTTTAACTTTATATACAGTACTCAAGAATTAATGAATTAATAACCTTATAATCCAACACAGTATTTATCTTTTTGTTAAATCACATCATTTTCCTGTTATAAATAAAATTGCTATGTTATTAAATTCATACAAGAATGAATGAACGTTGGCTTTATTGCATTATTTAATTAATGGTTGAGTTCCCCCTTTGCCGAAATAAACAATATTTGAAAAATAACAGTAACAGTAAACAAATGATTCTTAGCAAACTTCCTTGTATGATTCCTTTTTAGCTATCAAAATTATAGCAGGGTGAATGGGTTTAAAACACAAACATTGCATTAGATGCATCAGATAGAACCAGCTTGCCTGGATTTATGTAATTTGAGCAAGAACTTCTCTAATGTATTAAATTTGGGTTTGACAGGTTGGATGATGACATAATTAGCAGTGAAAGCCGTTGACTCTTCATGTTTTATGAAAATATTTGACAGAATGGCAAAAAAGAAAGCTCAATCTGCATTCCAAAATTGTGATTTATTACTGAAATTTCAGATTAATTTCCTAAAAGCCAAAGTCTAGCACACTTTTGTTTTGTCCCCAAAACAGCCAAACATAGAGCAACATTAATTCATGTCTGTAATTTAGTTCCTGCTTTCATAGCCTCACCACCTAAAAGACATTTATGGGAGAGGAAGCTTAATCTAAGTGAGAGGACAATAGGGCTATGGTCAGGTCAGAGGGAACATGTGTTGAAATGTGCAGGCTATTTGTCCTAACATGAGATATGACAAAATGAGGAAGGCCAGCAAACAGAAAGGAGATGATAGGGCCAGGATCTGGAAAGTTACGGTAAAAGGTTTCTCAGTTTAAGCATGGGCCCATATTGGTTACTCTGCCAAATGTGACCTTTTATTTAAAAAGGTAAGAAAGATAAAAATATAAGAATGAGAATATTATTTCACTGACCCTGAACATGCATATGATGTACTTATTTCTCATTTAAACTGAGTTAGCTTTAGATTTGGATCAGATCTTCATTCTTTGATAAAGTTCCTTCATACCACTCACTAAACTACCCCAACAGGAGTTGATGGAAATTCTGCCAGTGTGGGGGAATCTTGAGCTGACATGAACTAGGATATGTTGCTTTTACTCAAGTCTCTAAGTCCACTGGCATGCAGAGAGAAAGGAAGCCTCCTGAGGGCCTGGAGGAGATGTGATGGGGCTTGGAGAAGGTGGTGCTGGAGTATACATAATACATTCTAACAAACCTCATCTGGTGGAAGGGTTCTCCATCCGAGCACAAGCCTGTGGATAGGCAGAGAATGAGGCGGGTGGGGCCTTTACATGTTACTAGGTCTGGCCTCAGCACCCTGGGAGGCATTAGATCATGGAAGACGAAATGGTAGCATACAAGCACAGTTTCTTTCCCTGCCTAAGCTGTGCCAGGAGTGACTCGAGCAGCTCGTGACATTCATGAAATCCACCACTACTAGGTGTAATTTAAATAGCTGGTAAACCCAAAGATAAATTTTCTCTCATATTTGAAATTTCAGGCCGGATCCAGTACAAATTAATTCAATGGAAGTTTTGCTTTTTAGTAGAATGGGTGCAAGAATAAGTGTTTGGGGCCTGAATCTATAAGTTGTGGGAGTCCTTCCTGAAAGTAGCTGAGCATCCTCAATTGTGGGCAATACTGTATGAATTCCAATCAGTGGAAAAGAGAAGTTACTTATCTTACGAACATAAGAATGGCTGTACTGGGTCAGACCAAAGGTCCATCTAGCCCAGTAGCCTGTCTGCCGACAGTGGCCAGTGCCAGGTGCCCCAAAGCGGATGGACCGAAAACAATGATCAAGCGATTTGTCTTGTGCCATCCATCTCCAGACTCTCATAAACAGAGGCCAGGAACACCATTTCTATCCCCTGGCTAATAGCCTTTTATGGACCTAAACTCCATGGGTATGTCTACACTACCACCCTAGTTCGAACTAGGGTGGTAATGTAGGCAACCGGAGTTGCAAATGAAGCCCGGGATTTGAATTTCCCGGGCTTCATTTGCATCTTGCCGGGCGCCGCCATTTTTAAATGTCCGCTAGTGCGGACTCCGTGCCCCGCGGCTAAACGCGGCACGGACTAGGTAGTTCGGGTTAGGCTTCCTATTCCGAACTACCGTTACTCCTCGTTCCACTTAGTACTCCTAGTTCGAACTAGGGTGGTAGTGTAGACAAACCCCATGAAATTATCTAGCTTCTCTTTAAACTCTGTTATGGTCCTAGCCTTCACAGCCTCCTTTGGTAAGGAGTTCCACAGGTTGACTATGCGCTGGGTGAAGAAGTACTTTCTTTTATTAGTTTTAAACCTGCTACCCATGAATTTCATTTGGTGTCCTCTAGTTCTTCTATTACGGAAACTAATAAATATTTTTTTCTTTATTCACTCTCTCCACACCACTCATGATTTTATATACCTCTATCATATCCCCCCTCAGTCTCTTTTTTTCTAAACTGAAAAGTCCCAGTTGCTTTAGCCTCTCTTCATATGGCACCCGTTCCAAACCTCTAATCATTGTAGTTACCCTTTTCTGAACCCTTTCCAAGACCAAAATATCTTTTTTGAGGTGAGGAGACCATATCTGTACAAAGTATTCAAGATGTGGGCGTACCATAGTTTTATACAAGGGCAGTAAAATATTCTGTTGCTTATTTTCTATCCCTTTCTTAATAAATCTTAACATCCTATTTGCCTTTTTGACCGCCACTGCACACTGCGTGGAAGTTTTCAGAGAACTATCCACAATAACACCAAGATCTCTTTCCTGATTTGTCATAGCCAAATTAGCCCCCATCATACTGTACGTATAGTTGGGGTTATTTTTTCCAATGTGCATTACTTGACATTTATCCACATTAAATTTCATTTGCCATTTTGTTGCCCACTCAGTTTTGTGAGATCTTTTTGAAGTTCTTCACAGTCTGCTTCTGTCTTGACTATGTTAAACAGTTTATTTTCATCCACAAACTTTACCACCTCACTGCTTACCCCTTTCTCCAGATCATTTATGAATAAGTTGAACAGGATTGTTCTCAGGACTGACCCGTAGGGGACACCACTAATTACCCCTCTCCATTCCGAAAATTTACAATATATTCCTACCCTTTGTTTCCGGTCTTTTAATCAGTTCTCAATCCATGAAAGGACCTTTCCTCTTATCCCATGACAATGTAATTTATACAAGAGCCTTTGGTGAGAGGCCTTATCAAAGGCTTTCTGAAAATCTAAGTATACTATATCTACTAGATCCCCATTTTCTGCATGTTTGTTAACCCCTTCAAAGAACTCTAATAGATTAATAAGACATGATTTCCCTTTACAGAAACCATGTTGACTTTTGTCACACAAATTATGTTCTTCTATGTGCCTGACAATTTTATTCTTTACTATTGTTTCGACTAATTTGCCTGGTACTGAAGTTAGACTTACCAGTCTGTATTTGCCAGGATCACCTCTAGAGCCCTTTTTCAATATTGGTGTCACGTTAGCTATCTTCCAGTCATTAGGTACGGAAGCTGATTTAAAGGATAGGTTACAAACCACAGATAATAGTTCTGCCATTTCCCATTTGAGTTCTTTTAGAACCTTTGGATGAATGCCATCTGGTTCCAGTGATTTGTTAACGTTAAGTTTTTCTATTTTTGATCCAAAACCTCCTCTAATGACACTTCAATCCAGGACAGTTCCTTAGATTCATCACCCACAAAGGACGGTGCAGATTTGGGAATCTCCCTAACGTCCTCAGCCATGAAGACTGAAGCAAAGAAATCATTTAGTTTCTCCACAATGGTTTTATCGTCCTTGATTGCTCCTTTTGTATCTTGATTGTCTAGGGGACCACTGGTTTTTTAGCAGGCTTCCGGCTTCTAATGTACTTAAAAAACATTTTGCTATTGTTTTTTGAGTTTTTGTCTAGCTGCTCCTCAAAATCTTTTTTTGCTTTTCTTATTACATGTTTACATTTGATTTACAGTTTTTATGTTCCTTTCTATTTATCTCACTAGGATTAGACTTCCACTTCTTGAAAGATGCCTTTTTGTCCCTCACTGCTTCTTTTACATGTTGGTTAAGCCACAATGACTCTTTTTTAGGTCTCTTACTGTGTTTTTTAATTTGGGCCTCTTTTATGGTGTCTTTAAAAAGTTTCCATGCACCTTGCAGGGATTTGGCTCTAGTCACTGTGCCTTTTAATTTCCGTTTAACTAACCTCCTCATTTTTGTATAATTCCCCTTTTTGAAATTAAATGCCAGAGTGCTGGACTTCTGAGGTGTTCTTCCCACCACAGGAATGTTAAATGTTATTATATTATGGTCACTATTCCCAAGTGGTTCTGTAATATTTATCTCCTGGACCGGATTCTGTGCGCCATTCAGGACTAAATCGAGAATTGCCTCTCCCCTTGTGGGTTCCTGTACCAGCTGATCCAAGAAGCAGTCATTTAAGCCATTGAGAAATTTTATCTCTGCTTCTCTGCCTGAGGTGACATGTACCCAGTCAATATGGGGATAATTAAAATCCTCCACTATTATAGAGTTCTTTATTTTGGTAGCCTCTCTAATCTCCCTTAGCATTGCAATGTCAGTATCACTGTCATGGTGAGGTGGTTGATAATATATCCCAACTGCTAAATTCTTATTAATGTAGCATGGAATTACTATCCATAGTGATTCTATTGAACATGTTGATTCATTTAATATTTGTATTTCATTTGATTCTATGTTATCTTTCACATACAGTGCCACTCCACCACCCACACGGCCTGCTCTATCCTTCCGATTATATCCCGGTATGATTGTGTCCCGCAGATTTTCCTCATTCCACCAGGTTTCAGTGATGCCTATTATGTCAATCTCCTCCTTTAATATGAGGTACTCTAGTTCACCCATCTTATTAGTCAGACTCCTAGCATTTGTGTAGAAGCACTTTAAAAAATTGCCACTGTTTATTTGTCTGCCCTTCCCTGATGCATTGGATTCCTTTATATGGTGAGTTCTTTGAAAATGTGTGGTCTCTATCTGTATTCCACTGTGGAACACTTGTACTCCATGCTTCTGAGAGCAGAGAGTTCTTGCAAGCCGTGTTCATTGGTCTGAGTACATGCATCTGCTCTCTTCATTCTTTATTTCAAGAACATAAAGGATATGGTAGACCAATCATCTGTTCAGTTCCTTCTCTATCATGAATTCAAATATATTATCCAAAACAGAGGGAGACATGGGCAGGTAGCAGAATACAGTTAGGAACCACACATCTGAAAGTAACAGTTACTTAATTTATTGCAGTTCTGGTCTCCCATGTTTAAGAAGGATGAATTCAAACTGGAACAGGTACAAAGAAGGGCCACTAGGATGATCCGAGGAATGGAAAACCTATCTTATGAAAGGAAACTCAAGGAGCTTGGCTTGTTTACTTTAACCAAAAGAAGGCTGAGGGGGGACATGATTGCACTTTTTAAATATATTAGAGGGATAAATACCAGGGAGGGAGAGGTATTATTTAAGTTTAATACCAATGTGGACACAAGAACAAATGGATATAAGCTGGCTAGTAGGAAGTTTAGACTTGAGATTAGATGAAGGTTTCTAACCATTAGAGGAGTGAAGTTCTGGAACGGCCTTCCAAGGGAAGTAGTGGGGGCAAAAGATCTATCTGGTTTCAAGATTAAACTAGATGGGTTTATGAAGGGGATGGTTTGATGAGATAACAGGATCTTGGTATCTAATTGACCATTCATTATCAGTGGGAAATAGGTCAATGGAGGGATGATAGGAGTTACTATAGAGAACTTTCTGGGTGTCTGGCTGATGAGTCTTGCCCACATGCTCAGGGTTTAGCTGATTGCCATATTTGGGGTCGGGAAGGAATTTTCCTCCAGGGTAGATTGGCAGAGGCCCTGGAAGTTTTTCGCCTTCCTCTGTAGCATGGGGTACAGATCACAGCTAGAGGATCTCTGCATCTTGGGGTCTTCAAAGTATTTGAAGGCTTCAATATCTGAGATATAGGTGAGAGGATTATTCTAGGAGGGGTGGGTGAGATTTTGTGGCCTGCACTGTGCAGGGGATCAGACTAGATGATCATAATGGTCCCTTCTGACCTTGGAGTCTATGAGTCTATGAGTCTATGAGCTTTCCTTTCTTCAAATCCTGGTTCCCTATATGTATTCCACTATAGGTGTCTGACAAGCAGAACTCTGCCCCAAAGGATGTGTCAGCAGAGGATTATTGGAACCAGGCATAATCTCTCATGAATGTGTGGATGCAACTCTATGTAGCTGTCTTGAAAATGTCAATGAATTGATGCCACTGCGGCCTGTTGTGCCCTTACCCGTGTGTGGAAGGGAGCTTTGTCAATTGATAGAGTAGGATTCAGCCAGAGATCAACTTACAGATCCTCTGAGAGGCTGTCACTTGACTTCAGACTTGTTCTGCTATGGCAGCCAACAGTTTAGATGGCTTTCTGATCATTTCATTCTCTGCAGGTAAAATGCAATGATCACCTTAAATTGAGGGAATGTAGCCTTTTATTCTAAGTAGAAGCATTTGGGGGGGGGAGGAAGGTTTATATGATATATAAATACTATAATAGGTGATAATTTCAGATATATTTGTAGCCACACTTTTTCCCTTAAGGAATATTGTGTATGGTGGATCAGCCACTAGTGCCCCAAATTCACCTGCCCTTCTGGGTGAAGTGATGGTGACAAGGAAGGTAATTTTCATTGATGGCTGAGATCTGGAACATGTAGTTAGCAGTTTAACAAATGAGTGAGTGCCAAAAGTAGTACGGTAAGGTTCCAGGGAGAAGTATGTTCCTTTACTGGTAAAAAGGCTTTGATCCAGAATCTGGAGTATATTACTTTGTATATAAAGATTGATTAATCACCCAGTGGTGGAAGACACCTTGGCTACGTCTAGACTGGCATGATTTTTTGCAAAAGCTTTTAATGGAAAAGATTTTCCGTTAAAAGCATTTGCGGAAAAGAGCGTCTAGATTGGCACGGATGCTTTTCCCCAAAAGCACTTTTTGCAGAAAAGCGTCTGTGCCAATGTAGATGCAGTTTTGCACAAGAAAGCCCCAATTGCCATTTTCGCCATTGGGGCTTTTTTGCGCAAAACAATACCGTGTTGTCTACACTGGTCCTCTTGTACAAAAGCATTTGTGCAAGAGGGATTTTGCCCGAATGGGAGCAGCATAGTATTTCTGCAAGAACACTGACAATCGTACATGAGATCGTCAGTGTTCTTGCGGAAATTCAAGCGGCCAGTGTAGACAGCTGGCAAGTTTTTCCGCAAAAGTACGTGCTTTTGCGGAAAAACTTGCCAGTCTAGACACAGCCCTTCTGATTGCCACCAGAAGCATGAGTAGTAAGATAAGGGAAAGACCTGTTGTCTTGAGAGTAAGAAGTCTAAAACATCAGTAACATCTGCTACTTCTGGAGACATATGCTTTTGCTGAACCCAGATAAGGAAATGTTCCCATTTGGCTAAGGCAATTTCTTCTAAAGGAATCCTTTGTACTATTAAGAATGGTTTTCAGAGCTTTATATCAGGAATATTCCAAATACCAAGCTATAAGATGAAGTGTCTCATGGTTGTGGTTCTTGGCTCATACTGCAGAATCAAGAGATTCAGAATGGACAAGATAGTAATTGGCAGATGGGATGCCATTCACTGGAGTTTTGGTAACTAGAATTGCCTGGCCTATTTAAAGACAATGAGGGTAACTCATACTCAGATTCTAGTAGTGAGTACAATTGCTAGACCAAATAGAGGAACCTTTATTGATAGTTGTCAGGGTCCACCATAACACTAAGGGAATCTTCTGTGGACAAAGTCATTATCCATGTGAAAGTACAAATCTTTGATACTGAGCACTGTGAACAACGTGTTCTTTTCCCAGGATGTTACTATTGATGTCATTATAACAATACAGAATTTTAGATTGAGACTAAAAACACTGAATTGGTCCAGAGAAAGAATGGACCTTATCATATGCCAAATGTATGAAAGGAGTGCTAGAAGGCCACCAAAAGGTAGTGTGTGTGAAGACTAGGTGTAGATGACATCAGTAATTCACAACTCCCAAGCTTCCTGTTGTGAAGTCTGAAGCCACTTTCTGTATCAAAACCATGCAATATTACAGAGATGCTTCTGCCCTAATAGGCTACTATAAGGTGGGTGTCTAGCTGGCTGGATAATCATTCTCAGAGAGTAGTTATTATCTGTTCACAGTCATCCTGGAAGGGCATAACAAGTGGAATTGCACAGGGGTCCGTTTTGGGACCAGTTCTGTTCAATATTTTCATCAATGATTTAGATGATGACACAGAGAATATGTTTATTAAGTTTGCAGATGATACCAACCTGGAAGGGGCTGCAAGTGCTTTGGAGGATAGGTTCAAAATTCAAAATGATCTGGACAAACTAGAGAAATGGTCTGAGGTAAACAGGATGAAGTTTAATAAGGAGAAATTTTCTTCAGGAAGGAACAATCAGTTTCACAAATTCTTAATGGGAAGTGATTGTTTAGGAAGGAGTATTACTGAAAGGGATTTAGAAGTCACAGTGGACAAGTTAAACATGAGTCAACAATGTGACACTGTTGCAAAAAAAAGCAAACATTAATCTTTCGGGAGTGTTGTGAGCAAGACATAAGGTAGTCATTCTTCCGCTCTACTCTGTGCTGATTAGTCCTCAGTTGCAGTATTGTGTCCAGTTCTGGGCACCACAGTTCAAAAAAGATGTGAAGAAATTGGAGAAGGTTCAGAGAAGAGCAACAAAAATATGACGTATGAGGAAAAATTTAAAGAAGTGGGCTTATTTAGAAAAGTTTAGTTTAGAAAAGAGAAGGCTGAGAGCGGTCATAGCAGTTTTCAAGTATCTAAAAAGGTATTACAAGGAGGAGGGAGAAAAAAATGTTCTCCTTGGCCTCTGAGGATAGATCAAGAAACAATGGGTTTAAATTGCAGCAAGGGAGGTTTAGGTTTAACATTAAGAAAAACTTCCTAACTGTTAGGGTGGTTAAACACTGAAATAAATTGTCTAGGGCTACGTCTACACTGGCCCCTCTTCCGGAAGGGGCATGTAAATTTCAGCAGTCGTCGTAGGGAAATCCGCGGGGGATTTAAATATCCCCCGCGGCATTTAAATAAAAATGTCCGCCGCTTTTTTCCGGCTTTTAAAAAAGCCGGAAAAGAGCGTCTAGACTGGCCCCGATCCTCCGGAAAAAGTGCCCTTTTCCGGAGGCTCTTATTCTTACTTTGAAGTACTTTGAAGTAAGAATAAGAGCCTCCGGAAAAGGGCACTTTTTCCGGAGGATCGGGGCCAGTCTAGACGCTCTTTTCCGGCTTTTTTAAAAGCCGGAAAAAAGCGGCGGACATTTTTATTTAAATGCCGTGGGGGATATTTAAATCCCCCGCGGATTTCCCTACGACGACTGCTGAAATTTACATGCCCCTTCCGGAAGAGGGGCCAGTGTAGACGTAGCCTAGGGGTGTTGTGAATATTTCAGATCAGGTTAGACAGATACCTATCAGAGATGATCTAGACAGTGCTTTGTCCTGCCGTGAGGGCAGGGGATCAGACTTGATGACCTCTTGAGGTCCCTTCAAGTTCTAGGATTCTACGATTCTAATAGGACCCACCATTACCTTATAAAGCAACAGATCTGAAGATCCTGAAAGAAAAGTTTGTTCGACAGCCTTTAATCTGGCAAGGAATCACTTATTCAATAGATGGGACTGTGAAATCTATACTTCTTATTGTTTGTCCTCTGTGATATCTACTTCTCTATCAATGACAGGTTTCAGAGAGGTAACTGTGTTAGTCTGTATCACCAAAAATAACAAGGAGTCAAGTGGCACCTTAAAGACTAACAAAACTAGCAAGTTTGGTGGAGAATGGGCAAATAGAAACTCCACTGTGTGGCTGCTCTTGAAGTTGCTTGTTATCATGAAGAATGGATGGCACAGCTGGGGCAACTGCTTCATTCAGAGACAAGAAAGATAGTCTTGTAGTACCAGTTGAAATGCCTGATCCAGCTCACAGTCTTTCTACTCTTGGATCAGAAGGATGCTTTGGTGCTATCTTAGAGGAGAGGGGTATCGTAGAATCAAAGAATACTAGGACTGGAAGGGACCTCGAGAGGTCATCGAGTCCAGTCCCCTGCCCTCATGGCAGGACCAAATACTGTCTAGACCATCCCTGATAGACATTTCTCTAACCTACTCTTAAATATCTCCAGAGATAGATATGCCACAACCTCCCTGGGCAATTTATCCCAGTGTTTGACTAACCTGACAGTTAGGAACTTTTTCCTAATGTCCAACCTAAACCTCTCTTGCTGCAGTTTAAGCCCATTGCTTCTTGTTCTATCCTCAGAGGCCAAGATGAACAAGTTTTCTTCCTCCTCCTTATGACACTCTTTTCATTCTTCCATGGGGTAGAATGATTCCATATTAGATCACACTGACCTGGGGAATCATATCTATGGGTCTCATGATTCCCAGTAAGGCCAATTTGAAGGTAGGTTGTGGAGATCACCAAGGTATGAGTATAGTCAGTCCCAAGGGCAGATTCTGGGTGCAGGTTGGTATCAGTAGATTTTCAATCTCCTGCCTGGATGGATCTTTCTTAGAGGCAGGGATGACAATTCCTCCAGTATCTCAGAGTCTCCAGATGTCAAAAAAGGACAGATCTGGTTCAACTGGAAGTGCCAGTATCTCCATGGGAGAAAAAAATGGCAGATAGTAGACATAATGGAAGAGACTTATCCCATAGCCTGTATCTCTTGGTAGAATCAAAATCATCCGGGTAAGGGATCATCCCAACAACAGATGAGATTGAGGTGAAACAAAGATGTATCTCTTATTCTCCCTAAAGGGCTCAAGTTTCTGTCTGTGCATAATGACACAGCCAATATAGGGAGGCTCTGAGTTAGCAAATGTATATGGAGTTGTGGTGGCATCATCAGGGGCAAAGTTTCTCAGTGAGGATGCTTCACCAGTACCACTTTAAATCTGGATTTACCTTGGGGGCTCTATTGTATTGCTTGTGAAAGTCATCAGGCTGACAACCTCTATCTAGTTCAGCACAGGGAGTTGTAACTGTGACATGGAGGGATAATCTGCAGATGTGAGACAACAACCCATTTAATCTTTGACCACTCTGTAGAGACTCCCATCAAAGGTATCAGTTGGTGCCAATTCTGGGATTGATGTGGACAGTTATCTAACAGGTGCAGGTCTCAGATGACAGCCCCAAAACACATGCTAACAAAAGAGTTTTTAAAAACAAATCACTTTAATTAAACCAATATAATTTTCTATCTTATAACACAACATGATCCTATGCACAGTATTCCTAATAAATTTTAATATAGGCATAATGATCATCTGCTTAGCTTCTGAAACATCCAGGCATTTCAGTATAAAAAGCTATTGAAATGATCAAAATGAGCCAGGTGTTCCCTTTCTTTTTACTATTTTTTTTAAACAAAACCCCCTTTGCATATGTAGACAAGGCTGGCCAGGGAAGGGTATCCATTAAGTAAGAGGTTATGGTAAACAATATTGGTGGTTTAAGAGCATACAACTTAAAAAAAATCCCTTTTCATCACCTGCCACATACAAATTAGTTTATTGTTTGTGACTCCTGCCAAAGAATGCACCTTCTTGGTCACTCATCATTTCAACATGGTATGGCAGGTTTGATCATGCCTTGGGAACCTTTCACAACAGGGCTCTGTCAAACCATTCCTCTTCTGTCCACAGTTCCATACACTTACTGACTTCTCTTTCTGGAGCAGATAGGAAGGTCTGTAGGCTCAGACTCCACTAGTACTGAAGGGATACATACCGCCATTACTTGTGCAATGTAACTGTCACATCGCTGAAAATTAAGATCAGTGGCCTCTCCTTGGGGCACAATAAAAAGGTACTGCAAATTTCACTTTGTAGTAACTACCACTACAGAAATTGCATTACCCATATTAGAAAGAGTCATAAGAAATGTTCTGGAAGGTTAGTTGGATAGGGTAGGTGTCACATCTATAGTATGATAAAAAATCACTTTGCTAACTTACAGTGTTTTCCCCTTTGGTAACACCCTTTATTAAGGTGCCATTTATAAATAGTTAATTATTATTTATTAATGCATAAGCCACTTTATAGCATGCTGGATAACAACTGAAATTCATGTATTAAAGATGTACACACATGGTTTAATACAATTTACATCTGATAATATCCTTTGCAACAGATTCTCATCGCATCATCTGTTAAGCATTTATTACTAATGCATTTTATAACATTCTTTATAATACATTATTTGAGGAAGTAGTTGCATTTAGTGATCATTTCATAAATAAGAATAAAGCATTTGTAAATGGCACCTTAATTTAAAGTGTTACCTTCACATTACCGCATAGTCACTTACCATCCGTCTCACTTTGTAATTATTCTCAAAATGCACCTCTTAATAAAAGACATGCTCAGTTGTATTCCTTCCTTGACTCTCCACCTGATTAAAAGCGTATTGAGTCATTTTCTTACAGCTGTTCTCAGATGTTTAATGGTTTGCTACTTAGTCTGATTTATGTGTTTTAAAATTATGTCAAACTTTCTACTTATGAAAAGATGAGCACAATAAGATAGATAATTGCCTACCAGGTTGGCCAGTGCTGGTTGTTTGGATTCTTTGTAGAATTCTATTTTCCCACCAGCAAGAACAATCCAAGAAGTTGACCAGTTTTTCCTTAAAAAAGCAAATAAATTCATTAATGGATGAATTAAGTAAGAGCTATCTTTGTTGAGAAAGACTGAATTAACTTACTGTATCATAACACTCTATATTTGTTTACATAGATGCTAATATTTTTTTAGAAATGAAAATAGTACAAATTCACACACTGTCAACCAGTGCACTTTTGTTGATGTTAACGGAGTTGCATCTGTTTACGCCATGTCTGACTTCGGTCCAATGGGTTTGGAGGCTCAATCCCTTTAATTCTCATTTAAAGTCCAGCATGGCTCCTAGCCATCAAAGCACTTAAGCACATGCACAACGTTAACCAAAGGAATAGCCTAGTTGAAATCAATGGTGCTATTCACATGCTAAAAGTTCACATGTGCTTAAATATTTTACTGCATCAGGGGTTATATGATTAGGCACCATTTGACAATTAGTATTTAAGGACATGTCTATACTAGGAAATAATTTCAAAATAAGTAAAATCAAAATAATAACTTCCAAAATAACAAAGTCAAAATACCGTGTCCACACTATGGGGGAGCATCGGTAGCTTAGAATTATTTTGAAATAGCGCGTCGACACTGATTGGAGCCTGCCTTGGACTTAGAGCCCCTGGAAGCACTCCGGGAAGGACACTGGGAGGGAGGCTGCCTGGTCAGGAAAGCTGAGACATGTGCTCTCAGGAGCACCTCTCTATGGCAATGTCTCACATGCCCATACTCCACTGCCTACCCCCTCATGGAACACCAAACTAATGCAGTATGTTTTGATTGCCCTTGTGGATGCCACAGCACAGAGCTGGACCTGATGCAAAGCAATACCATGCTCACAGGTCTTGTGCTGTGCTTCATGGTGCAGTTCATCCAGACTGCCCACATGCTGCTCCAGCAAGATGATGACCTGCCCAAACAAGAGGACCCCTTCACACAGGCCCTGGTTCTCCAGTGCTGCAAATGCCCTTAAACCCCTTGGACACTGTCAAACACCACTTCTGGTGGAGGGAGACCAGTTCCCTAGTGGGATCACATGCAGTGATTGGACAATCAGAAGTGGCTCCAGAACCTCTGCATGTAGAAGACCACCTGCCTGCAGTTCTGCAAATGGTTTACCCCTGCCCTCAAGTGACAGAACACCCAACTGTCACCTGCCATTTTCCTGAAGAGGCACTGAGATTGCGGGCAGGAGGGGAAGACAGAGCAGCTCAGCCTCCTTCTGTGTCCTGCACACGCTGGATCCAGCTGGGTCTGGCACTTCTCTAGGTCAGCAGCCTGCTCCTGGTGCTTGTCGTCAAGACTGTGGATGAGGGACTGCAGGTGGGCCAACTACTCCACGAGGAGTAACAGTTAATCTGAACTAAGAACTTAGTTCAGATTAACTTTAAACTGCTGCGTGTAGCCACAGGCAGTTCGTTTGGACTAAGGGGGATTTAAAAATGGCAGCCGGATGGGAACATGCAAATAAAGCCCAGGATATTTAAATCCTGGGCTTCATTTGCAACTCCGGTTCCCTGATTTGCCTACCTAGCTTGAATTAATGAGCTGGTGTAGACATACCCAGAAAGAGTATCCTGGGTGAAATCCTGGCCCAACTGAAATCAAAGAAAAAACTCTCACTGACATTAATACAGCTGGGATTTGACTCCATGCATATTAGTGACCATCAAGACTATAAAAATGATGAGCAAAACCAAATATCCAAAGGCAACAATACATGAAACACCCAAAAATGAAAATTATTCACCCATCTTATTTGGTGAATATTTACCAAAAGCAAACATATTTGAAGAAATCCTTTGTGGATCCTTTGTGAAGACTTGCTAACAGGCTAAGAGTTGGATTTTCCAAAGTAACACAGGAGCACAAATACCACTAAAAGTCAATGGAACTCATGTATAAGTGATTTAGGAGCTTCTACTCAAACAGCCAATGAATATTGGGCCCAGCCCTCAGCTGCTGTAAATTATGCTAATTCACAATAGCTGAAGATATAGAACATTGTATGTAATAAACACTTCAACAAGTTCTGGTAACTAATCCTCACAATATCCTTATGTGGCAGTAACCGTAACGGTCTGTCATTAGCAAGGTTTGAAATTTGACTACCAGTATAATCCAAGGGGAAGGGTTCTCCAGCCAAATCTTACTTTCAGCTCCTTTATTACTGGAGGGTTTTCACAATGAATGTCCTTTCTACAGCCCCTGCTAGAAGATCAATGAGCAATAATGGGTGATTTTTCTTGACACCCCTTGTATTTTACTTTCCCAGCAAGGTCATTAGAGGCAGTAGGAGCTTTTCTCCCCCCCCCCCCCCCATCTTCCTCCATCCCCTGCCTCCCCACACACACCCATGTGTCAATCCAGGGTGTGTTTCATAATTAAACCAAACATGAATTAGTATTAAACCTCAAGATGAAAGCACGAACTAGCACTAGTCTAGTCAGAAGAACCAGTCAGAAAGTGTCACTCTCAGGCTAAGTCTACACAGCCATTTTTTTGCAGCAGAAAATATGCAAATCATGTTCTCACTTGCATATCTTCAGCCGATCCTTTTTGCGGAAGAGGTTTTGCTGCTAAAAAGCCCATGTAGACAGGGTCATTTGTCATAAAAAGCCCCTTTTGCTCAAGATCCCTTATTCCTCAAAAAATAAGGTTTACAAAATCTTGCGCAAAAGGGTTTTTTTCTGACAAATGGCCCCATCTACACGGGGCTTTCTAGCGGCAAACCTCTTCCGTAAAAAGGATTGGAAGAGGATATGCAAATGAGAGCACAAGTTGCATGTCTTCTGCTGCAAAAAAAAGGCAGTGTAGACATAGCCTCAGCTAAGGCAAGGATCAAGAGAAAAAGGTGGAAGTAAGTGTGTGTTCAGCTCCAGCAAGAGGTGGCTGAGCTGTGGCAAAGCCAGAAAGGGAGCTATTTAAAGAGCTGGCAAGGAGCCAGGTTGCAATAAGACAATACCTGTAAGAAATTGTAAGGTACCTTTACCACTGTAGAGATTAATTTTAAGCTTCAATTAGTCTCACAACCACAGACAGATGTGTGATAATAATGAGTAATCTCGCTTCCCAGTCCCATCAAGCCCTTTGACAGGGTTGTGGACAGAGACACAGAAGAAAAATATCCTGGGAAGTTTTACTGATTCATCAAAGAGAGGAGAAAAGGGTCAATGGTCAGTCTCTGACTTCTAAGCAGTAGGGAGAAGAACAGGCCATCCTATCTCACTCTGATCACCTGACCAAAGAGAGACTGATTCATAGTAGCCTAGGAACAAACAGATCAATTCAATAACCAGACACATCTTTAATGAGCACAGCTTCCTAATGCCATGTGCTAAGTTTCATCTAAGGACTTTGATTTGTCTGCTGAATTTTATTTTCTGTATACCCATACATATTACCTGATCACTATGGGTATGTCTACACTACCACACTAGTTGGAACTAGGGTGGTAATGTAGGCAACCGGAGTTGCAAATGAAGCCCAGGATTTGAAACGAGGAGTAACGGTAGTTTGGACTAGGCTTCCTAGTCCGAACTACCTAGCCCATGCCGCGTGTAGCCGTGCGGCACGGAGTCTGCACTAGCAGACATTTAAAAATGGCGGCGCCCGGCAAGATGCAAATGAAGCCCAGGAAATTCAAATCCCGGGCTTCATTTGCAACTCTGGTTGCCTACATTACCACCCTAGTTCGAACTAGGGTGGTAGTGTAGACATACCCTATGGTATTAGTGCAGGTATTTGTACATATATCCCCACACAATAGTGCTGAGACTTGAACAGCTGTAAACAACAGATGCTTGGCCTAAGCCAGGGTCAGTATGCAGTATATTTGCATGCTTGTGTATGACATTCTCCTAGACAAAACGAGAGTAAATGGGGTGACTTTATTTGATTCATCAATGTAAAACGTGTGTTTTGGATACAGACAAAAGCCAAGTGAAACATTAATGATATTCAAAATCTACCAAATATCAAGTCTGCTTACAAACTCAAATCTCAGATCAGAGTCATCCTGTGAACCTGAAAACCTGGGTCTTTTAAGTGAAACAAAAGACAGGACTATGCAGCACTTTAAAGACTAACAAGAAGGTTTATTAGGTGATGAGATTTCATGGGCCAAACCCACTTCCTCAGATCATTATGTGGAAGAAAATTGGCACGACCATATATACCAAAGTGATACAATCAAAAAGAGTGAACACACATAAAATTGATTAATCAAATTTAAAAAGAACAGAGGAGGGGTGAGGGGGGAAGGTTAGTGTCTGTGAGGTAATGACATTAGGAGTGATAATTGGGGAAGCTATCTTTGTAATGGGTGAGATAATTAGCATCTTTGTTAAGACCCATATGCAAAGTGTCAAATTGAAGCATGAATGACAGTTCTGAGGCTTCTCTTTGAAGTCTGGAGTTAAAATCTCTTTGAAGCAATATTCTTGTTTTAAGGTCATTGAGAGAATGGTCAGTCTGGTTAAAATGGCAAGCAACAGTTTTCTCTCTGTATGGGTACGTCTACACTACAGTGCTAGTTCGAACTAACTTAGTTCGAATTAGTTAATTCGAACTAAGATAGTTCGAACTAACGCGTCTAGAACTAAAAACTAGTTCGAACTAGCGTTTTGCTAGTTCGAACTAGTAAGTCCACATTGAGTGGACTCTGAACAGGGCTTAAGGATGGCCGGAAGCAGTGCCGGCAGGGCATAAAAGGAGGACTTAGAGCATGGAGATGCTGTCTCAGGCTAGCCGAGGGCTGCGCTTAAAGGGTCCCGACCCCCACCCCGGACACACAGTTCTAAGGGGTGCCCCGCTTCCAAAGAAGTTCTGGCTTGGAGTGCCCTGAGTGCCCACACTGGGCACATCACACCACTCGGCCATCAGCCCGGCTGCACTTGCCGCAGGCTGCCATCTGGGGAGAGGGAGTAATTGGGGGGCTGCAGGAGAGCTTCCACCCCCAGAAGCCCGCAGAGCCAGCCCAGTCCTCCCCATCGGGGGCTCGTACCCCATTCCTCCCTCACCTCCTTCCACTTACCCTTCCCTAGCCCCTCTTCTTATTGATGTACAAAATAAAGATAACGTTTCTTCCAACATTGACTCTGTCTTTATTGAACAAAACTGGGGGACACTGGGAAAAGGAGGTGGGAGAGGGGAAGAGAAAGGCTGGGAGAGGGGAGGGCAACTAACATGATCAGGGGTTGGGAACAGGTCCCAGATGAAGAAAGGCTACAGAGACTGGGACTGTTCAGCTTAGAAAAGAGGAGACGGAGGGGGGACAGGATAGAGGTCTCTAAAAGCAGGGGTTGGGTGGAGAGGGTGCATTCAGAAAAGTTCTTCCTGAGTTCCCATAAAGAAGGACTAGAGGACACCAAAGGAAAGGAATGGGTAGCAGGCTTGAAACTAGTAAGAGAAAGTTGTTCTTCTTGACAAAGCAAATAGTTAACCTGTGGAACTCCTTGCTGCAGGAGGCTGTGAAGGCTACAACTAGAACAGAGTTTAAAGGGAAGTGAGATAAAGTGATGGAGGTTGGGTCCATGGAGTCCTATTAGCCAGAGGGTAGGAGTGGTGTCCCTGCCCAAAGTTTGTGGAAGGCTGGAGAGGGATGGCACGAGACAAATGGCTTGGTCATTGTCTTCGGTCCATCCCCTCCAGGGTCCCTAGGGTTGGCCGCTGTTGGCAGACAGGCTACTGGGCTAGATGGACCTTTGGTCTGACCCAGTACGGCCATTGTAAGCTCAGGGCTCAGTGTCGGGGGTCTCAGTGGACTCCCTTGATTTTCATGCACACCTGGTCCTGGGTGGCCAGGCTGGCAGCTCTCCTGCCCTAGACGGCCACTTTCCTGTGCCTAGTGCGGAGATTGTGGACGAGGTCCACGATGTCCGCACTAGCCCAGGAAGGTGCCCGCCTCTTGCAGTCCAGGGGAAGCTCCCGGGAGCCGCCAGCCTGGTCCCGGCAAGAGGGGGTGGGCTGGGGGGCATCGGGTGGGTGGCTCTGTGCCGTGCCAGGTGCAGGGTCTGCTAGCTGGGTGCTGGCAGGCTTGCACCTGGCACGGGCACCGTAGCCAGCCCGTGCCCCTTTAAGGGGTCCGGGGCCGGGAGGGGGGCATAGAGTTTCCCTGGTGTTGGCCAGAGTGGCCACCAGGGAAACCTGGGGAGGGCTAGCCTCCCACTAGTTCGAACTAAAGGGCTACACAGCCCTTAGTTCGAACTAGCTAGTTCGAACTAGGCGTTAGTCCTCGTAAAATGAGGTTTACCTAGTTCGAACTAAGCGCTCCGCTAGTTCGATTCAAATTCGAACTAGCGGAGCGCTAGTGTAGCACCTATTAAAGTTAGTTCGAACTAACGTCCGTTAGTTCGAACTAACTTTGTAGTGTAGACATACCCTGAGAGAGTATGATGTCTGTTTTATGTGCATTGATTCTTTGGCGAAGTGTCTGAGAAGTTTGTCCAATATACATAGCAGACGGACACTTTAGGCACATGATGGCATAAATTATATTTCTGGATGAACAGGAATATGTGGTCTTGATCTTGTAGCTGGCATGGTTAGGTCCAATAACGGTGTCCGCAGAGTAAATATGTGGACAAAGCTGGCACCGGGGTTTGTTGCGAGAGAAAGTTCCAGGGTTGGTATTAGTGTGGTATGTCCTGTGGTTGTAGGTAAGAATCATCCTGAGGTTAGGTGGTTGTTTATAGGAGACTATGGGTCTGTCTCCCAGAGCCTCTCGGAGTGTAGTATCCTGTTCCAATATAGGCTGTAGTTTATTGATAATGCATTGGACAGGTTTAATTTGGGGCTTTAGGTGATGACAAGTGGTGTTCTATTGTTGGTTTTCTAGGGTCTGTCTTGAAGTAGATAGTTTCTGGGTATTCGTCTGGCTCTTTCAATTTGTTTTTTTATTTCTATGGGTGGGTAATTGAGGTTTATAAATGCTTGGTAGAGATCCTGAAGTTTCTGGTCTCTGTCAGTGGGATTAGAGCAGATGCAATTGTATCTAAGGGCTTGGCTATAGACGATAGATCTATGGTGTGTCTTTTAAGGTTTCAAATACGATTCCTCCCTTCCTCCCTCCCCACAAAACCAGGCAAGACCCTAAGGTTGTTTTAACTCAAAGTATGTCTACTCTGCAACAGAATATGGTTGCAGCTCATGTAGTCCTACTTGAGCAAGTTTAATCTTGACAGCTCAGGTACTAGAGCTGCAAATCTAGAGCAGCATAGGCCTTGGCATGGGTTGCACAAGCCCATCCATAATCCTGGGTAATTACTGGAAGCTAGTCAATAATCAAATCTGTCCTGCTCCAGCCCAGAATATTGAGTTCTCTTTTTTGGGAGAAAACTTTGGGTCAATCTCTTCATGATACATGAAGATTCAGAGTGTATGTGCAGAAGATTGTGTAGAAAATCTGACAAGACGATGACAGAATCATATTTCAGTATGGCTTCAGGACAAAATGTGCTGCCACTCACGTGCTCCCTAAATTCAAAATTCTTTTAAGCAGAACTTCATTTTTTCTACTTATTTACTTTTAATGCTCAGTTCACAGAGCAGTCTTTGTTTATAAAGTACTTAGTTCTTAAAAGTCAAATATGTTTGGGGGAAGGTAACAGATTTTTCTAGAGATGAACTTTCGTATGTAGAATTTCACTGTTCATGGAAGAGTATAGGCAAGGTTTTCAAGCCCTCTGGGAAAAGGAGGGCTTGAAAATGTCACTCCCAAACAATGAGTGGTAAGGTCTGAATAAAGAGAGGAAGAAGATGGATATAAAATATATTTAGACCAAATCTTATAATATATATATTATATTTTTGTCTGGTTTTCATCCACAAATGGAGACAGGCACCCCCGAATGCAGGTGTGCAGAAAAATCAGAAATGAAAGGAAAAAGAATATCATAACAGAATTGTTTTATATCAAGTGAAAGAAAGTGAACCATACACTGAATACATCAGACTTACAGCAGCTACAGTATTTGCATTCTATCAAATGGACACCTGATGGCAGCACATTATAACACCAACACTGTTCACAATTGCTCTGTCATTTAAACCATGCTTTAAAATCTGAATGGACAATGCCATGTTTATAAGTGCATTAATAATATTCTGGGTTTCCCATGTGTAACCACATGAATAGGAAACAAACGTATTATGCATGCTTTTGTGTTCTGAATACTACATGGTATTAAGGCATGCAAAGCTCCACTTCTTATCCCTACATGCCCCTTGTTTAAATAATGTTAAAGGTGTAATAGAAAAATCAAAAAAAATTAATTAATTCCAAATTTCAACTGAAAAAGGCCTTTATACTTAGGTCATCAGCCCAATATGAAACCTTGATGCCAACTTGACTCATCATTTATACTGGATAACAGTGGCAAGAAATGAATGCATTCTTCCAATCCAAGATTTCCAAGAAACTATGATGCTTCTCCAATTAGGATCTGGCCACAGACATTAGAAATCCAATTATTAAAATAACCACCCCATCTTCAGCAGTATCTGCACTTTCTGTGGGCTCCCAGTTTGCTTTTGGTGTCGATTCAAGGCTCTGGTGTTAATCATTTAGGATTTCTGTGGGTCCAGCCCAGGCTACAATCAGGCCCTACCTCTTCATTTCCAACCTGCCAAGACTGCCCAAAGAATGATGCCTTTGACAAACTTATGAAAGGGAAGTGAAGGTTTTCCTGTTGGGGACACCTCTCCTTGTGAAAAAGCAACTGGTGAAGAAAAGACCCAAGTTTGGCTCTCTTTAGAGCTCATTACTGAGACTCTATTTTTCAAAAGTCTTCTGTCAAACCAAAAAGGAATGACAACAGAGAATGACAGAAATACAGAAACTTCCTTGTCTTATTGCAGCTTTCTATAGCTTTAAGGGAAATCTAAATCACACCCTTGGTTGACTAATGAATGTCTCTGTTTTGGTCAGTTCTCATTATTTCTGTTTAGGAAATCTTTTATTTTTCAAGTTAAATTTACTTTGTATGCAAGTTTTTGCTGTGAGAAAAAAAAATGTAATGCTTCAGCAAGGGTGAAATGTCATAAATTTGATCTTTGCAATGTATAAAGTCAAAAGAGTATTTGCTTTCAAACACATTTGAAAACCTGGCTTACTGCCCCAAAAGTCCCAAGTGTTTTCTTGCTATCCAGCAAGTTAGAGACCATACACATCCAGAAGCCTAGGCCGGGGGAAGGCCACTGTAGGAGTTCTGGGGGGCAGAATTTTGCTGCCCACCCTGTGCCTGTCCTCCTAGTGCTTCTGGCTGGGGAGGCTGGAGCCATGTGGTCTCCTTCCTCCCCTGTACTCCAGGCTGGAGAGGCTTGGGGGGGGAGGGGGGTGCATGATTAGCCCATCCTGTCTCTTCCTCTCCTGGGGGAGGGGCATGCATACTTGGTGTGCTGCCCCACCTCCTTCTTTGCCTTTGGGGGACAGGGCCTCAGAAGAGGGGGCGGAGCTGTAGGTGGAGCTGGAGGCCTGCCTCCCCCAGCCACAGCTGCACCAACCGTCCATGTTCGAGACCTTAAAATATAGAGTTATAAATATAGAGTGTTATAATATATCAATTTTTATAATATATCAATTGCCTGATGATCCTCAAAAAGGTAGAATGAATTGTGTCTATTCTCCTGACATTCAGACACATATAGAGATAGGATTTTCCTCAGCTCTCAGGCTATGTCTGCAGGGTTTCTTGCACAAAAGCGCGTCCACACCTCAAAGCGCATTGCTTTTGCTGTGTGCTTTTGCGCAAGAGAGCATCCACACTGCATGGAAACTCTTGTTCAAGAAAGCTCTCATGGCCATTCTCAGAATGGATAGGCTTTTTTGGATAGGCTCTTTTTGTGCAAGAAACCCCTGTGGAGCATCCACACTTGCCTTTTTGCGTAAGAGCTGTAGTGCAAAAAGGAGTTATGCCTCATAGAAGTAGGTATCTCTAAACTGCAAAAAGCCCTCTGTTCTGCTGTTTTACTGTCGTTTCCTTGCACAAAAATGTGCTTGAGTTGTGGACTCTCCCCAGGTTTTTGCGCAAAAACCTTGTAGCGTAGATGTAGCCTCAGTGTTTATCTACCTCTACTCCCACAGAAATCAATAGTAAAACTCCCTTTGACCTCAACAGTGGCATAGGTAGGACAATTCTGACTGGTTTTAAAAGTCTTATCCTAAATGCCTATTGGAAGCAGCAAACATTCGGGTATCTAGATCACACACCTGAAGTCCACACCAGCTGTACCCATACTTTGTTCAGTCAAAAACTTCATTATATCTATCTGCCTGGAGTCCAAAGACTGCAGCCAATTGAAGAGAATTGCAGCTGTCCTCATTATTAATATGAAATCAGGACTCATGGTCACATCATACATAGTAGATTGGCAGCTCATATCAACTATATTCTGAGAGCTGTAGCCTCAGCAGGCTACAACAACCTATTAAACATGAGCTCACCCATGTGCAGAATAGTAAAGATGTGGATTGCCTTTGGCCATATGCCAGACATTGACTACTTCTGATATTCATGATATAGCCCATATGACTGCTGATTAAATTTTAGTTGATAACGTAAAATGCACAATACCTTAATTTCTTTCCTCCATCTGCAATTTTAGCTTTCAGAAGATAACCTTCTTTTTTCACTACCTACAAGAAAGAATATATAGCTCATAGTACTATTTTTCATTAATATGAGTACCTGCTACAAGATTCTGAATATAGCAATATCTAGAATCAGAGCATTTTAAGTTTTTCCCATTTAGTTGTCTATGATAAGTTTTTTTCGAGTGTTGGCAAATTATTTATCTTGAATACCTATCAAATATATAGCAATATATTGGGAAACAGTAAGTCTTAAAAAATATTTAAGATAATCAGATAATAATCAGATTTAATAGTAAATCTAAAAATATTTAAGTCCAACTAAAGTTGCTAGTTATAAGTAAAATATTGATAAACAGATCATATTGGTTTACTTATCCATATTGTGTTATATGAAACATATTTGCTTGTAAGCTAGGCAGAATGTATATTATCCTAGAAACATAGTATCCACTGCTGTGAAATTATTAGCTCTTTTAAGCTACCTAGGATCAGGTATATCAATGGCAGAGCTCCAAAAGATCATCTAATGTAGGTGTACCTCCATAGGTGGCATTTTCCTCTTTGAATCAGACTAAATCAAGACCCCTTGTCAGATGCAGAAATGCATAATATTATTAGTGGTGCTGTCTTTCAGTTGAGATACAATACAAAGGAGCTCATTTCTTGCAATCATTAAAAAGTCACTTTTAAATGGGAATTGTGTATATACATGTTAAGGCAGCATTTATCATTAAATTTACAATTGCACCAAAATGTTCTAGTGATATAACCTAGAAAAAAAACAGAGTAACTTGCAACTGCCACCACAATCTTGAGTTTGAATGATAAAAGAAAACATCACAACTTGTGTGTATCTACCATAACTGGGTCAGAACATCTGGGGAGGTCAAACTGGCCAGAGCAACAATGTGTGGAGAGATGATTGTGAACCTCACTTATAGTTCTTCAATGGTACTGCTCTGTGGAAAGTAGTTCTTCCTGTGCAGTGTTAGAGCAACCTAAGGACAACTCCAATTTACACGAGGCTGCAACATTCACAAAAGGCCAAAACTGCAGCTGAGGATTGGCACAGCACAGGGGTGTCCTGGTTCGCTCCTTCCTCGATTCTCTATCCTGTCACACATACACGTACACTTTTCTTTGTTAAACTAGCAGCAGTAGCATAACAGCTCCTATGTCATATCTATAGTATTAGAGGAGCATCCTTGTATTTGGGAGATTGAGGGGTTGGTTTCTGGAAACACAGAATTTCAATACTCGGTCTGAACAATCCCTATTTTGAAATTTGAGTGGGGAGCAAGGATTCATTTCTTTATAACATTGCTGCTCAGTCCCCTCTTTAACATTCCTGAACTGGAATAGAAAATGAATACAACACCAAAACTGAGGGAGCTAGGGAATTCAAATCCAATCCGCACAACTATCTCTTGTTTTAACCTAAATGTTTAATTCTAAACTTCAATATTTCAAGAATTATTCTTCCGCTCTCATGGTTTATCCTGGCAATAGAAATCCTTCAGCTAATATGCAGAAGGCTACTTGTTTCTATACATGGAATATATTATTCTGATTTAATAAAGACAGTGATTTACTTTTAAAATATTACCATTATCTTTGATAACTTGATATTATTGCAATATTCATTGGTATTCCCTATAATTAGCACAGTGACATTTTGTGACATTTTTTAGTTATCAAGGCAATTGAAGAGGTTTCTAAGGTACCACTCTATATTTATATTTATATATTTATATGTACATATTCTGTATAGAATAACATGTTAGTGTATATTGCAAAGTACATCTTCTCTTATGTGAATTCACAGAAATTCTTCTAGGACAATACAATTTATTCTTTCAGTCCTGCATTTGATGGATGACATGGGGTTACAAAATCATGAAATGTCCTTATAGTACTCTCTTTTCTTTCTGCCTCAATAAATATCCATCATTTGTTTGCGAGTTGTTGACCTTCCTGCACCTTTCCAGCTGAGGAAAGGCTGAGAGAACAATCCAAAATACCCTCAAAGAATTAGCATAAAAATAAGGCATTGGAAGCCTAGAACTGCTTCTTTCTGCATTTAATGACAGTATTAAATATGAAAATTGTGTGTGTGTGTGTGTGTCAGTGTCATGGACAGGAATGTACACTAACACATTTGTGTGTATTAATATATGAAACAATGAAGCAAACTACTAGTGTTTTTGTAAAATAGCATTAGAAAACAATTAATTGTATATTAGCTGTGATTTCTATAATTTTTTTGGATTAAATTATATATAGGACCTGGGCCAAATTTTGAACACTTTAATCTAAAAAATTCCTCTTGAAGTCAATGTCATTATGTTGATGATTCTGAATTTCTATGTTAATATTCTTTAAACAGTTAGAATGTTTTCATTTCCCTCATTTTTTCTTCAACAAAATTCTATAGTAACTAATTATATAGAAATATTGAAATTAAAAACATACTGTCTTAATTCTTCTCAATATATTTTTTCTCATCACTAATTTCAAACATCACTAATGACATATTCTCATTTAGTGTGTTCCTTAATTTTGTGTATCCTGCAAATATGAACTAATACTTTTTGGAAAAGATTTATAATCTCTCTCTCTATATAAAAAAGTTTTTCCTGATGAGCAACAAAATGATGTCATCATGCTCTCACACTCTCTGGCCATGAAATCCACTAGAAAGAGGGGGTTGATGAGCGCAACAAGCAGTGACTGCAGCGCCCAAGTAATTAATTAAGATTCAACTATTAGTATTGCTGAAATGTCAGCTGACTGATTCAATAGCCATTTGAAATTGTATACCATTTACTAAAATGCTTTCTCCTTTCTAACCTTGTAATTTCCACTAAATAATAAAATTTCTTAGTTTCTTTATATATTCTTACCATGCCAAGTCATCAGACTGTCAAGTGTTAATCTACAATACAACACATATTGTATTTTCCATTAAAAACATTTAAAGTAAATAAGCAAAGCAAAACACAGATTCTGGAATATATCACTTACCATTTGTTCCTGTGGACTAATGATGTCTGTGAGTATTAAGTTATGTTGGGAATGATTTCTTCTGTGACGGGATATCTGAAAATATATTCATTTACAACTTAGAATCAGCTTGATACAATTGTACTAAAATCAAACAAGATTTAAATGAAAGGATATACTGAAAAAAATCTGTTGATAAAACATGTATTTGCATATTTAATATATTAAATACAAAAGTTTTTGATAACCTGGTTCCCACTGAGCATAAACAGACTTAATGATCATTCCTAGTCCTAATATTTGCTGGGAAAAGAATCTATTATATCTAATATGTTCCAGCAATTGTAATGGCTACCCTGTTTTTCCAGAAGAAAAGTGTACAAAAGTATAGTAGACAAAAATATTACACATGAGTCTAGAAAATTATCAGACACACAGGAATCTTTCAGAATGAACCTAAGCTCGCCAGGTTTCCCTGTAAACCTGAAACTCAAGAGTGGATACCTAAAAGATATTCCAAGGCTTTTTGTAAAAGTTAGTTCTGGTTTAATTGAGTTTTATACACAGCAGAGACTGATTTACAGTTTGGGGTTGGAACCCTACTGAAGTCAGTTGTTTTTACTTGGATCCGACCAAAATGAGACAAAATTAAAATCTGACTGATTTTTACTCCCCATAATCCTTTATCTTACCCACTAAAACACAGTTAACAAAAAGACAAACGTATTCTGTTTACATTTAAATATTTGAATAATATCTGCCAGGTATTAATTAATCAATCCATGGATCCTTCTTTAAACAGATAACCATATTATGATCCTGGTTTTTTTGCACACTTTACCTTTATATTTATATGTCACCATTAACATTTTAAGCCATAAAAACTAGGTAAAGCTCTGCTCTCCTTGTCAGAACTAATGAGCTTAATGAATTACCCATTATAAATTCAATACAAACATTCAGATAGAGCAATAAACATTCTCCACAATTCAAAAGTTTCTCTGACCTATTTATAAAGAATATCACTTAACAATTTCATTAAGGGTGAGTAACAGCTGGTGACATGGCTGTGTCCTAAAGTGTTTTTCTCTCTTAATATTCTGCATCTTAAGCAATAGAGCTTTCATAAAAAATACTTTAGTTAGTGGCAGTGCCTCCTTTGGGGAGAAAAAAATGTCAGACCACATTTTCTGTATTTTGCAATCTTGTTTTCAGGAGTGTCATGTTCCCGTTTTATTAGTATGTAGGGTAAACAAGAATGATTTGCTGATGCTATTGAGAGAACTTCTAAGACTGTGGTCTTTCTATTTAGATTTTGGATTGAACTTAATATTAATGCAAACAGAGGCATGCATATAAATTCAAAATAAATTAATTCAATTTATCTTTTTTTATCAGCAGCAAATCTGGAGATCATACACTGCACAAGACATATAACTAAACTATTCAGGCCTAGAACATGGAAATGCTCTCTTACAGAATTCCATATGTAATTATTCTTTAACAAGGCATATTGCTAAATGATCTTTTTAAAATATTTTTTCTCAGACAAGTTATATAAAATGACATACCACTATTCCCTAAGGCCTATTTTATAGCCAAGCAATATTCAATAGGCTGCTCAAGAATCAAAATGTGGCTTTTTGTGTCCCTGCATACCATCCTTGGGACAACCACTAAACTGATGAGAGAGCTGCATTTGCCCTGGTTTTGGTCACAATGGCCAGAGCAGAGATAAGAGAATTGACAGGATCCATTGGGGTATATTTTTGAAGCAGCCAGAAAAGAAGAATGAATAGACAGAAAAAGAGAAATGAGAAGTATCCCTCAATTTCCTCCTAAAAACCATGTTTGGAATGTGGGGAAAGAGATGTGGGAAGAAGAAAGAAACATAAGAACTGTCACGTTAGGTCAGATCAATTGTCCATCCTCACATCTGTCTCCAACTTTGGTTCATACCAGAACTTCAGAGAGAGTGAACAGAAAGGGTAGTTGGAATGATTCACTCCATTTTTCCCACTCTTGGCTTCTGAGAGTCAAAGGTTTAGGGGTGCCCTGAGCATGGGGTGGCATCTGTGACCACCTTTACTAATGGCCATTGATGGACCCCTCCTCCATGAACTCATGAAGTTTTCTTTAGAACCCGGTTATATTTCTGGCCTTTGCAACATCCTATGGCAATGAGTCCACAGACTAATTGTGCTTTCGTTCAAAAAATATTTTATCTTCATAGTATTAAATGTGCCATCTGTTTATTTCACCAGATTCTTGGTTCTTGTATAATGTGAAGGGTTATATAAGAGGGATGTTAAAATTAGATTAATCAACTAATCATTCCAATGACTATTTGATTAGTTGATAGGGGTATGTCTAGAATACATGGCTTTGTCAACGGAGTCATGTAAACTAGTTTACCCAACATGGTCAATGAAGTGGGGATTTAAATAATCCCCGCTTCATTAAAATAAAAAGGCCCACTGTGCTGTGCCAACAATCAGCTGATCCTGCACAGCACAGCAGTCTAGATGCAGCTTGGTCAACAAGGGAAGCCTCTGTCGACCGCTCCTGTAAACCTCGTTTCACTTGTCAACCGATCCACGTCTAGACTGCCACGCAGTGCTAACAATCAGCTGATTGTAAGCACAGCGAGGTGGCCATTTTTATTTTAATGCAGCAGGGATTATTTAAATCCCCGCTTCATTGACTATGTCGGGTAAACTAGTTTATATGGCTCCGTCAACGGAGCCATGTAGTCTAGACATACCCTAAGGATACCTCTGCTTTGAAATGTAGCAAGAGCCTGCCCGACTGTTTCTATATTTCAAAGGTAGAAGTTCCACTTGATGTTTTGCCTTTGAAATGTGCAAGAGCCCCAGCAGGAGCTCTTGTTCATTTCAAAGACTGAAATGCCGCATGGAGCCTGGAGCCAGCAGGGGACTCTTAGTCCCCCACTGACGCCGAATTCCATGCAGCCCTTCCACTTTGAAACCAGGACTTCTCTTTACAAAAGCCATGTTGACTCTCCCCCAACAAATCATAATTACTTACTTGTTTGCTTGGTACCAAAGCTAGGCTCACTGGCTTGTAATTGCCAGGGTCCCCCTTGGACCGCTTTTTAAATATCAGTAGTACATTATCTACCCATCAGTGATGTAGTACAGAGGCTTGATTCAGCAGTAGGTTTCATACTACAGTTAGCAATTTTATAATTTATTTGAGTTCCTTCAGAATCTCATGAATATCATCTCCTCTTGATGACTAATTATTATAACAATTATTAATTTGTCCTAAAATACCTTCTACTGATACTTGAAAATGGTAGCATTTATATTTATATTTGTTATTCAAACAAGGATATCTGTAATAAGGCTATTTCCTGCACATCCTCCACAGTGAAGACAGGAAAACAGACTGACAGAAGATACTGCATTCAAAAGATTTCTAGAAAACAATATAACAATTGCTAATTCTAATATAGATGTCATTAATGACCCATTATTATATTCATTAAAAACCTTGATTTGATTGTACCAGAAACATTAATGTGTGCATTAAGAGAGTAGAGGACTCTTACTGGTTTGTTATATGATTGTTGTATTAATAATTTGTAAAAATGATACAGTTCAGGCCCATTGAGGGAGGTGACAAAGCAGGCAGTTGCCCCAGGGCCTGGCAATTCAAAAGGCAAAAAGGCCTGGGGTTCCTAGCAGATCCTGTCACTGCTGCAGTAGCAGCAGTGGCCTGAGCCCTGGGCCCTTTAAATCACCACTGGACTACTTTGCGATGTACTCCAGGTGGCTCTTAGGTCTGGCTCCCCCCAGCCCCAGTCCAAGCCCTATCCCTTTTATCTGAGGCCTCATCACTTCTACCTGAGGCCCTTCCCCCATGATTCTGTCAGTCCCCTGCCCAAAGTTCTCTAAAAGATGAAAATACAAAATCATGTCAAATTCTGATCTTTGATTCCAATGTAAAGAGAACAAGAACCTTCTTCAGCCACCAAGAGTGAATCTAGATATAGTCTTTTGACCTGTGGCTCATTTCTACAGTGAATCAAGCCAAACCAACACTGTGATTAGAAAATTCCCCCAACATCTGGCTCTCAAGTGAAATGAAAGAAAACTGTTTAAAGTTCTCTATTATTGAAAGTCATGGTGGCTATTTGGATTAGGGATAGCATCACTCTTTTAATCAGATTTCCCTAAACTCAACCAAAGCATCTTGATAGGAACTAACAACTGTAGTAAAGGTAGACTGGAGATTTGCCTAAAAAACTATTAGAAAATAAATGTTTATATTTTGTAAATATCCCATCGAATAAAGCAGTTTATTGGTCACATTACACTGCTGCGTCCCAAATAGACTTATAGTAGGAATCTGTTCTTAATAGGTCCACTTGATTAATACAGAGTAGTTTTGGGAACAAAATGGACAAATAAATCACCAGTTTTGCTTTGTGTAAAACGCTGAAAAGCTAGGTGATTACTAATAAGTGCACACACACCTAGAGAAGGATACACTCCATTAATTTGTTTCTGAGATATTCATCTAAGATAGGTACACAGTAAAGATGATTAAGATTTCATCATCCCAATACCGCACACTCCATTATCCTAATAAAGTAAAGCTGAACCTAAATAATATCTGTCATAACACCTCTAGCTCAGCCCTATAGTGTGTTATGAAAGGCAGAGATTTATATGAGTAGTTCTAAAAAGGAATCTGAAGGAAAGTCATTCTATCAGCAGTTTTCTGATTTGATGAACATTCTTCAGTCAGCAACAATGTCACCTGCAGCATTAAAAATCCACTCAGTGAGCGCCTGCGAGTCCGTGGGCAAGTCTGGTTTTGTTAAATTCAGCCTCAGCAACTTCTTCTCCCTCCCTCCCCCCAGTTAGCTAAAGGGTATCCCTCTACTACTGTACTGGAGTTATTCTAGCATCCAAAAATGATCGAGTGTCATACTTTCTGCATACACACAGAGACTCTGTAAAATATGCTTACTACCCCAGTAAGAACTAATAACTCTCACAACTACTATCTTAATACAATGTAATGTAAATAAAATACCTGAGCTTTTACAATTACTTGATCTCTAGTTTCATTTTCTTCTGCGCTCCCATTGGTTATCAAGATGATTTCTAAAAATTATGTCCTTTACTTTGAGGGTTCACTCTCAGGCTATATCTACACTGCATCCCTCTTGCGCAAAAGCCTATGCAAATGAAGCTTGGATAAGCATATTGTCACATTTCATTTGCATAATTAATTAGGGACCGTTTTTGCACAAAAAGGAGCCATCTACACAGCTCTGTTTTGCACAAAAACACCCTCTTGTGCAAGAGCCATTCTTCCTCATTTTTTCAGAATGGAAATATTCTAATCCACACTTCATTTTCATAGGCTTTTACAAAGAGGGATGCAGTGTAGACGTAGCTTCAGTGTGTGATCAACACACGGGTCATTCTCTTGTTACAGTAAGACCTGGATCCAAAAAAGAGATTTTGGGGACTCAGTATTCACAGTAGCAATCTGATACCAATCTGACTAATCAGGGAAGTGAACAGAAACATACTGCCGATATTTCAAATGTGGTCTCCTAACAAACTGCTCAAGCACAATCTACAGAGAATTATTGCCTGGAATTTTTCACTGAAAACAAGTGAATTCCAGATAATTGCAAGAGGTTTGTGGATACTTCACAAAAAGAAAAAAATATTGGCTGAATAAATTATTCACTAAACATACTGCACCTAGTAGCGTAAGTCTACACTAGCAGGTTATTTTGAAAAAAATGTACTTCAAAATAATAACTCCTGAAATAACTATTTCAAAATAAGCTTACTTCTCTTCACAAACAGGAGTTATTATTTTGAAATAACAGGCTTGGCTGTGTGGATGCTCATCTTGCTATTTCAAAATAACTCCCCAGTGTAAATATGCCCTCAAACTTCAAATATAACATAACACCCTGATTTGTTTAGCAGAGTTAAGATGATTTGCTCCTATAATTACTTCAAAAATGGTTGTGTTACACTACTGAGAAAGATTTTTATGGAAGTTTTCTGCAAGGATATTTTCACTCTCTCCAAGTTTTGACTCCCCCCCCCCCCTCCAAGGGACTCCTCCAGGGGTTATGACTACTATTTTACTGCATCAAACTCAAATTAAAATGTCCATAAAGGAGAATCCCTTGTAAACACCCCAAAGAGAGTCTGCACTTGGTAAGCTCTGTGACCCTGATCCAGCAACACACATAGGCATGTGCTTAAGTGCTTTGCTGGATCAGGGCCAGAACATTCAGCACATTTCAGATCAAGCTTTCCAGCTGCAGTTTGTGTTTGCTGCAATACAAATACAAAATGAGTTACATAAACTTCTGTTACCCTCATTCACACAACAAAGAAAGGATAGGTAATACTGATTCAGTGATGTCCGTACTCATTTCATTTCTAGTCACTCAAATACCACAGAGATGGGTGGCTTCTAGATGGCTAATTTACAGTGTGAAAATGTACTGTATATTTCTTAATAGTACTATCTGTGGATGGTAAGATCTAGGATCATGAAATATCCTGTGATCATAACTTAAAATAAGGTTAGGATTTTGTTGAACCAGGAAAATGGGATGTGCCTGGAATGGGATTGATCCACATAAACCATATAGAAAAGTGACGGAATCACTAAGCAAGTGAAAGGGGTTGGCTGGGCTTCCCTAGCCTTGATCCTCCTACCCCGAGGCACCCTTTAGGGAGGGTGTGAGAGGGATGAAACTCTCTCTCAGATTCATGCAGGGACATTTCTGGCTGATCCCCTTTATCACTGTCAGGGAGCCAGGGGAAAGTGCACAGTTTAATGCACTCCTCATTCTAGCTGGGGAGTGCAGGGGGGAGACAAAGCTGGAGCCACTCCAGCTGGAAGACATGCACCCTCCCCCAGCTGTGCCTGCTGGAGCTTCAATGGCCATGGAGAGGCACTTCTCACCTGGCTCCAAGATCTTTCTCCCCGGGTCAGTCTACGTACTGAAACCTTCATCCCCAGCCCCATGCTAGAGCAAAGCTTTGAATGAAGCACGTACATTTTCATTTTATTTTCCAAAAAAAAAAAATGTATTGAGTTAAAAACTCAAGTAATGCTGGGTAAATCTTCTAATGTAAGAACACTGCATTAACTTCTTATGCTGCTTTGTCTCCATGGCTGCGTCACCTGAATCTCATCTCTGCCCATCCTGTTCCTAGCTTTCCCCTCTTCTACAAACAGAGGCTGCATAGGATCCATAGATAGATAGGAACCAGACTCTATCTACCTATCTATTAATAAGAAAACCATTTCACAGTCCTCACACATTTGAGTATATTATATTATTGTCATCAGAATCTGTTTACTCAAGGAAAAATAGCTTTGTGTTACTTTGCATGTCTCTTTCAAGTACACTGCCCTCTATATTCAGTTCAGACCTCTAGAGTGTGAGAGAGTAATGATAATTATTTTGTTTCCCTTGACCTCTTGATCACTTATAAATCAGAGTCCTATAAACCTTTTCCACACTGAGAAGGTCGTTCTTCTTCTATCTAGTGAGAACAAATCAAGCCTATAAAGGTACATATTTTATATCAAAGCAATTCAATAGAAGAGAATACAGGATCAGACCTCAGCCTAGATAACATCCCATCAGTTAATTTACTCCAAATATAACCATATTTATTCAGCTGCTTTAGTCAATAGGAGTAGGAATAGAAAAATGTTCAGCTCCTAGGTTAAATTTGGGACAATCTTTAAGGTGTATTTGATGACAATAGGAGCAGTAATTATGGGTTCTATTCTAAAAGATGGGGTTCACTAAAGCTGAGCCATATTTTTCAATAAAGTTGCTGCTGGACTATCTGATAATGTATATTTTTGCCTCTTAGATTTATATCGAGAATGCCTCTTCTGCTTTCATCAAGTGGCACTAGGTATTGTGACCAAGCTCTTAATGCTGCACAGTGGGTCCTGCACTTCTGGGTTGTAGTAGGCTGAGGATTAGGCCTCCACATCTAGGGAAAACAGCTACTGATTGTCTAATTGCTCACCTCAGTGGCAAACTACAGCTCTCAGTCTAACTCCTTTATGTCAGGGGAAAGTCCCAGAGGGTATGTCTACACTACAAAGTTAGTTCGAACTAACGGACGTTAGTTCGAACTAACTTTCATAGGTGCTACACTAGCACTCCGTTAGTTCAAACTTAATTCGAACTAACGGAGCACTTAGTTTGAACTTGGTAAACCTCATTTTACGAGGATTAAGCCTAGTTCGAACTAGCTAGTTCGAATTAAGGGCTGTGTAGACCCTTAATTCAAACTAGTGGGAGGCTAGCCCTTCCCAGGTTTCCCTGGTGGCCACTCTGGCCAACACCAGGGAAACTCTATTGCCCCCCTCCCGGCCCCGGAGCCCTTAAAGGGCCACGGGCTGGCTACACAGTTTGTGCCAGTTGCAAGGCTGCCAGCACCTGTGCCAGCAGACCCTGCACTTGCCACACCATGAGCCAGCTACCCGAGGATACCCAGCCCTCCACTGCTCCCCAGGAACAGCCTGGCAGCTCCCAGGAGCCTGCCCAGGGACGCAAGAGGCGGGCACCTGCTTGGTCAAGTGCGGAGATCGTGGACCTCATTGAGGTTTGGGGGGAAGCCTCCAATGTCCATGATCTCCACACTAGCCACAGGAACGCGGCCGTCTACAGCCGCATGGCTGACAGCCTGGCCACCAGGGGCCATCAGCGCAGCCGGGAGCAGGTGCGCTGCAAGATTAAAGACCTGCGGCAGTCCTACTCCTGGGCCTGCCAGCCAGGGGCCGACCTGGAGGCCTGCCCCCACTTCCACTCCCTGGACCGCTTCCTGGGGGCTCATGCCGTCCCTGCCCCCCGGGACGTGATAGACCCCGGGGCAGAGGGACTGCTCCAGGAGACGGAGGAGGAGGAGGAGGGCTCCGAGATCCAGGAGCCTGCTGGCAGCCTGCCCAGGACCCGGGACCCGCGAGGCACCCCACAGAGCCGCTCGCCTGTGTCGTCCGAGGCCGGGGAGGCATCCATCTGTGAGTACCATCGTGCTCCCCTTATGTGTACGGAGCCCCGGGACCGTGCGCCTGGGCCTTGCCCACCACGGAGCAGCAGCCGGGGATCCTGCAGGGGCCCTGGCCTTGCAGAGGGGAGCTGGGTTTCACACACTTGGGGCCCTGGGGTAATTGACCGCTGGTCTTGTTTCACCACAGCCGCAGCACCTGGGCCTGCAGGGCACACCACACCGCCTGCAGCAGCTGCCCGTGCCCGGGCAAGCAGGAGAGCCAGGAATAAGGAGGACTACCAGAGGCGGCACCTCCGGTTCCTGGATCACCATTTCCGCACCCAGGACCACAGAGTCCAGGAGGACCTGAGGCTGCGCCGGAGGAGTTTGGAGGCCCTGGAGGAGCAGGGCCATGCCCTGCGAGACCACCTCCAGAGCCTGCTCGACCGCTTCCCAATTCCTCCCGCTCCTGCTCCCCCTGCTGCTCCCCCTGCTCCTCCCGCTCCTGCTTCCTCCACACCCGCCGTCCCTCCTGCCCCCCCCCCCCACAACCATTTCCCACCGATGCCCCCGGACCCGCAGTGTGGTGAGACGGCAGCCAGACTCCCACCCCTGAGCTTTCCTTTCCCTTCCTCCCTTCCCTCCCCTTCCAGCTCCCTCATCCCAGGTTTCCCCCTCCCCTCTCCCACCCTCATTCCTCCCTTCCCCCACCCCAGTTATGTGAAATAAGCATACGTTTTTGTTTGAAAAACAGGTGTCTTTATTTTACAGTAGGTAGGGAAGGGAAAGGGGAAGGGGGGTAGGGTGGAAGAAGGCCCCAGTGGTGCATGCAAGGGAGAGGTCAGTCCTCCTCCTCCACCAGGAAGCTCTCCCGCAGGGCTTCCTGGATCCGGACGGCCCCCCGCTGGGTTTCCCGGATGGCGGCGGTACGGGGCTGACCGTAGTGTCCAGCCATGCGGTCAGCCTCAGCCATCCAGGCTGGAAGGAAAGCCTCCCCCTTTCACTCACACAAATTGTGGAGCACACAACATGCTGCCACCACGGGAGGGATGTTGTGCTCGGCCAGGTCCAGACGAGTGAGGAGGCATCGAAAGCGGGCTTTCAGTCGCTCGAAGGCCCCCTCCACCACGATGCGGGCCCTGGTCAGCCTGGCATTGAAGGCCTGGCAGGAGGGATTGAGGTGCCCCATGTACGGCTTCATCAGCCACGGCTGCAGTGGGTAAGCGGCATCCCCCACCAGGAACACGGGCATGTCCACGTCCCCGACCCTGATGTGGCGGTCGGGGAAGAAGGTCCCGTCCTGCAGCCACTGGCACACGGAGGAGTTGCGGTACACCCGGGCGTCGTGTGCTTTGCTGGACCAGCCCACATTAATGTCCGTGAACTGGCCCCGGTGGTCACACACGGCCTGAAGGAGGATGGAGAAGTACCCCTTGTGGTTGACGTACCAGGATGCCTGGTGTTCTGGGGCATGGATGGGGATGTGCGTCCTGTCAATGGCCCCCCCGCAGTTGGGGAAGCTGAGGGCGCTGAACCCCCGGATGACGGCATCCGGGTCGGCGAGGCGGACCACTCTGCGGAGCAGCACCCGGTTGATGGCCTTGACCACCTGCGGAGAGAGACACAGCAAAGCGCCAATCAGTGGGGCACCCGGGTGGCTGGGAGCGTTCATGCCCTGGCAGTGCCCCGCGCCCCACTCCCGGAAGCAACCCCCCTGGCGGCATGTAGTATGGCCGGGACAGACCGACCACTCTGTTGCGGGGCGCTTTCACCTCCTCCCATCCCTCCTTTGTCCCTGGGGCGGCCCATCCCCTCCTCACAGCCCCCTTTGCCCCCCGGCTCAGTGGCCGACGAGTGCCATACCTGCATGAGCACCGCTCCAACGGTGGATCTCCCCACACCGAACTGGTTCCCGATGGATCAGTAGCTGTCCGGTGTGGAGAGCTTCCAGAGGGCAATGGCCACCCGCTTCTGGAGGGGGATGGCGGGCCTCATGCGATTGTCCCTTCTGCGCAGGGCAGGGGCAAGCCACTCGCAGAGCTCCAGGAAGGTGTCCCTCCTCATCCTGAAGTTCTGGGTCCACTGTCGGTCCTCCCAGCACTCCAGGATGATGCAGTCCCACCAGTCGCTGCTGGTGTCCAGACGCCAAACGTGGCGGGGCACGCCGGTGCCAGGGCGCTGCGGCGGCTCCTCCATGGCCCCCAGGGCAGCCAGGCAGAGAGTCAGGGGGCTACCGTGCACCAGGAGGTGCCGGGCAGCCTCGAGCCATTGGTGGCAGGCTTGCAGAAGCAAGTCCAGAAAATGCACCAGAAGGTGCAGGGCGAGCTGTGGCTCCATGTTGCCACCTGCGGCGGCGTCCCCGAAGGGAAGCACCGACACAGACGGGCACAGAGACCAACGCTTTGCTGTCCCTCGGCGAGGTTGGTAAGCAAGCAGGAAAAGCTGAGAACCGGCTGTCCGGGGGGTCCCTTTAAGCTCGAGCCTCAGATAGCCTCAGACAGCAGCCACACAAAGCAACTACTGACCTGATGCCCTGCCAGAACCGGTTTCAGATGCCCTTAAATGCCCCCCTGCGTCCAATCAGTGTGGACGCGCTAGTTCGAATTAGCAAAACGCTAATTCGAACTAGTTTTTAGTTCTAGATGCGTTAGTTCGAATTAGTTTAGTTCGAATTAGCGCTGTAGTGTAGACATACCCAGATTGATTTAGCCACTCTCATCATTGGCAAAGCAGAGGAAAAGGGGAAGGGAAAAATCTCTTATTCTCTAGTGGCCTCTCTGTATATAAAGGCAAAATGACTTGATTTCTTAATTCAATTTCCCCCCGTAGCAGGGATGTACCTCTCTTGGACTCCTGGGGCCCAAAAGAGCTGTTTTTCCCTGTCCCTTGCTTCCCTTTTGATGCCTGACACCATCACTATAGTTCCTACTCTCCAGCAGCACAACCTCTTTTCACCACTAATGCTACGTCTACACTACCAGGTTATTTCAAAATAAATATTTAAAAATAAACTTGTTCCTCTTCAGAAGCAGGAGTTATTATTTCGAAATATCAGTGTGGATGCTCGCCTAGCTATTTTGAAATAAGGGGAGTTATTTTGAAATAACTCCTCAGTGTAGACATTCCCTAACTAACAGGGGAGGCTTTAACCAATTCCAGCTGGGCCTTGATTGGCTCTAGGTGTCCGAATCAAACTTAACTGTCTCAACTGGTTCTAGTGGGTTCTAGATTGTCTCCATGTGTCTTTCTTAATCTAAAAGTCTTAACTAAGTCTAGAAAGTTCTTGATTTCCTCCAGGTCTCTTAATTAACCTGTCTTCTCTGTTTAACACAGGTTCTTGACTGATTCCAGGTGCCTTAATTAATATCCCAGGTAGGATATTTGGTTACTAGGGACTCAGGGACTTGTTTAACATTGAGGTTAATATATCTTCTTTCTGATAGAGATGTAGCTGTGTTAGTCTGGTGTAGCTGAAACAAAATACAGGACTATGTAGCACTTTAAAGACTAACAAGATGGTTTATTAGATGATGAGCTTTCGTGGGCCAGACCCACTTCCTCAGATCAAATAGTGGAAGAAAATAGTCACAACCATATATACCAAAGGATACAATTTAAATTTTTTTTTTAAATTGTATCCTTTGGTATATATGGTTGTGACTCTTTTCTTCCACTATTTGATCTGAGGAAGTGGGTCTGGCCCACGAAAGCTCATCATCTAATAAACCATCTTGTTAGTCTTTAAAGTGCTACATAGTCCTATATCTTCTTTCTGTTATTCTCTTTACTTGGTTTTTAGTGTACCATATATTGATTGTAAGCACCAGCTCTCAGCCCAAACAATGATCCTTTTGCATCTCTCTGGCAGTTCAAAGGTTAAAGGTGGGAAAGTGACAATTTCCCTGTTTTGAGAAGTCCCCATCTCATGTAGCAGGCTCTAAGCAACCCTTTTCCAGAACCCTCTAGTATAGTCATGTACAAAGCCCTTAAATGTAGTATAGTAATGGAGAGAGCAGCTCTATTTTATGCCAGGGGCCCTTTTGATTGAAGAAGCACATTGGTAAAGCCAAATCTCCCTCTACCTCCTACTTTCTTCGCCCTGTTCCTCTTAAATGGATTGATATCTAAAAATACATTAAACATAATATGGATTGGTTGCACACATTATCAATTCAGGCAGTGAAATAATAAGTAACATGAGAGGTAAAGGGGGCCTTTTTATGTTTTGATGCCTGTTTTGTCCTGTATTACATACTGTAATCTTTATACACATCATTAAATAGCATCCATCTAGTGAGAACAAATCAAAATAAATTAAAGAGATACACATGTATCCATAAATCAGCCACTCTTCAGCTTTCCTTTCTGTTGTTTATAACATCCCCAGTACCTTTCCTTAGCCCAGCAACAGTAGCTGATACCATGCTGTTCTGAAATGTTTCAGGTGTTTTGGGTTGTATTGTACTTTAGTGAAACTGAATATGAAGCAGAAGTAACAGGAGGGGTATCAAGGGAATAGAGCCACTGGCTATAGTTTGGTAAACTGTGACTTCACCTGCTTTGTGTGGAGCTCTTCATTCCTTGATGTTATTTATATTACAGGCAGTCCCCAGGTTACGTACATGATAGGGACTGTAGGTTTGTTCTTAAATTGAATTTGTATGTAAGTCGGAACTGGTACATATTGTAGGGGAAACTCTAGCCAAACATTTCTCCAGAGCTCAGTTTTATTCTCCCACACCTCACTTCCCTCAGTCCTTTATTCTCAAGCTGAGGTGTCTGCTGAGAAAAGCCGGTCCACGTCTCCCTGGTCTGCTGGGGGAGAGGGGGGCGCTAGCTTTGCGTCTCCCTGGTCTGCTGGGGGGAAGCAGCTAGTGCAGGGTTGCCTCACCCGGTTTGTAAGTAGGGATCCGATGTAAGTCGGGTCCATGTAACCCGGGGACTGCCTGTATATCAAACAACAAAGTAGAAAAGAAGAAATGTATAGTCTTCATGAAAGAACCCAGTATATTTAACTCATATCAGCTATTCTGAACTGTAGTTGTTCTCCAAAATGATAGCTCAAGAAAGATGGTCAGACAGATTACTTAAAAACTGCAAGTACGTATATATATATACACACACACACACACACACACACACAGAGAAAAAAGTTACATAAAATATAATCACATATAAATGTTATATAACAATGTCAATGAAAACTAAATGCATTACAATAGTGCTTAAATATACTTTCTATGTCATTTTATTCTATGAAGAACAGTTAACAATATCATAGTACTATTGATCTGCAAGAACTATATACACTCATATATCTCTCTGAATAAGAGGTATTCTTAGAACTCCAAGTCCTACACATATACACTCCTTTCTAGTAGATGCTTCATTAGTGCATCTCTTTATCTTACTCACCTAATTCATCCTCCCAGATTTAGACAAGCCAAAAGCTCACCTTATGCTACTGCAGAAGCAATTTTTATTTTTGAAGGTTAATCCAACTCAGCAGGATTTAGGGATGGCACTTTTCCTTGGTCGTAGGCATGTTGGCTCAGGCCAGACAGCTGTTTGGACATTCTCCATTGGGAATCTTGCCCTCAACACCCACAGTTGATGCACATACATGGTCTACTGGCTGCTTACTTCCATGCCCATCTGTTCAGATGGCATGGTGCCCACTCACAAGTTCGCTGGATCCTTGCCCTTAGTGTGTAGGTGCCAGGCAATGATGGGTTTAGATGGGCAGCCTGAAAAATACTGCAAGTGATCATTTTTTTCCAGTAGGAAGTCCTACCTCTGTTATAGCACTGCAGCATGGATACCACATGCTACCCTACACTTAATCACACCTGTGGACATTTATGTGCCAAAAAAATATAACAAGGGCTACTGAAAAAGGGAGGGAAAAAAGGAAGATACATAAAGATGACAAAAACTCTTCTCAGACTCTGGCAGGTTGTTCTGAAATCAGTATCTTGGCTATTCAACTGCATTAGGATTGTCCAAAGATTTTTAACACAGGTGTATAGCAAATTTTATTGCACTGCAAACAAACAAAAAACAGTCCCACAGAAAACAATAGCACCAATAAAAGACCAGTAAAAAAGCTAATTCAATACAGCTCAGATTTCAAATGGCCTTTTTTTGCTTTGAAAAGTCAAAAAGCAACAACAATAAACTGAATTAAATCCTTATAAATAATGAAGTGTGTGTTCTCCTTTTAAAGGGGGCAACACATAAAAAGGATTTTTTCTATGTTCTTTGGAGTCAAGAAAAAATTGATTAGGGGTGGCATATTAAAAAGTAATACCATTAACAATAAATAATCATTTTCTTCTTAAATACAGACTGAGGTTTACAGTAGATTAGCATGTAGCAGGACTTTAATTTTTACAAATATGTTGGCCAAATAATTTCAGTAACCAAATACTTTATGCAAATACATTTCAGCTCATGGCCTATAAGCAAATATTTGCTATAGCTATATTTTTACCTAATTATTAATTGTTGTGCAAAATTAGTCACCAATGCCACATAGATTTTTTTCTGCTTCCTGCCTAGATGACTGAAACTTTTTAAAAAATTGGAGAAAGGAAATCTGAGTAATTCCAAAATGAGGATTAAAGTCCTCACTAACCACAAAAATAAAATAAATTCTCAAGACTGCTCAGTACCAAAATCACCTACAGGCTTGCTTGTCCCTCTTCTTCACATAATTTAACTTATGGTGACCTACTGCCCTGGGACCAGGAATAGGAAGTTAAATTCATTATCTCAAAATACTCCATTCACAATCCTTACACCATCAAATCTGATCTTGGATCACACTGTCCATGACCTGCCTTCTATATGTTCTGTTCTTCTCTATAATCCCTGAGGAGTCTTGAGGAATTCCAATTTTCTGTAGTTAGTGAGGACTTTAATTGAGAACTGGTGTCCTCCAGGAGATGCTGAAACATGGTGTGGTTGGTCAGTATCTCCTTATTTGGGATGTTATAATTTTGCTCTAGGAGGCTGAACTTGAATGAGCAAAAAACATAAAGACAATGCTGACCATGAGGCTATTGCTTAGGAGAGGACTGCTCCCAGGAAAAAAGTTTGAGACACTTCTAATTCTAAATGGCTAGCCTGAGATGAACCAAAAGAGAGGCTTTGTTTTCTGTTTTAGGAACTCAAAAGGCTCAGAGGACTAAGAAAAACTGTCCCATTTACATCAGTGCTTTGATTGGGGTAATCAGCCTGAGAAACCCTTGATAAACTTTGAGTAAAAATTCCAGAAGCCCAAGCAGCACCTCACCTCCTGAATGCTACCTAGTCAATGATGGCTGTTGCTTTTGTATGGGTAAAATAATGTAGCCGAGAAATTCTATTCTATTCTGATTGAACTGGCATTTCTCATGTTTGGCATACAGATAGTGTTGAAGAAGACTTTCCATGGGCTTGCTGACACTTGTAAAGCAATCGAGCCAATGCAGCATTTCAGTGTAGACATAAACTATGCTGATGGGAAGGTCTTTCATTGGCACAGGCAATTCACTTCCCTGAGAGGCAAAAGATAGATTGTCAAAAGAACTCTTCCCTCGATCTAATATGGTCTACACAGGAGTTAGGTGAACTTAAATATAACTCAGGGCTGTTAATTTTTTACACCCATGAGTGACATAGCGAGGTCAACTTAATTTTTTGTATAGGTCAGGCCTCAAATCTCATGGTACGCTTTGCCTTTTGAACAAGAATGTCAATAAGATAGATCATAATGAACTGATCTCTGAAGAAGTCACTAATAGAATGCTGGAAGGTCACAGGAGCATTACACAGACCAAATGGCATGACTAGGTATTCCATGTGAAGCGGCAAGCATCATGGTTGGGGACATGCCCAGTTCCTTTAGGCCTTTTCCCTCATAGAAGTGATTCTCCATACAATGACACAAGCTGAAGAGGATATTGATTCTTGCTTTGGATTCAGAAAAGCAGTATGTTTGACAGTGTAAGAAGCAAACACCAACAGATACAGGGACCATGAGCAGTGAGCCAGGATTTTCCCAGAATGATGAGAGAGAAGGATCCAGGTCAACGCACAGAAAACATCTGCCTATGCTTCCGGGGGGTAATCACCCCCAAGAGTAGTGATCTGGTGGGTGACCAGTCTGTAGACTCCATCAACACTTCATTAACTATATTTATACACAGTTCTGAGGTACTGCACATCAAGTTCACCTCCACCCTATTTAAATTTCCTCGCTGTTTTTCTTGCAAATTATCACGAATGCTAAATAATGAAATGGCATTTAGAAAAATGTTTTTAAAAATTCACATATTGCTTCAAACATTTTTCCAGATATATAGTGTCCTTTATTTTGTGTCTCTTTCATAGATTTTATTTTGTGTCTCTTGTTTGTTATTTGGAAGGCTGAGGAACATGACTGCAGAACATTTTTGTTATCTTTCTGTACTATTTGTGCTAAGTTAGGTAAGGAAATAAATACATATTTTAAAATATACAGTACATTCTGTTTATTGTACTGATTCACTGAAAAGTAGTCCATAAACTTAACTCAGCATATATTTCTCATACACACACACTGGACTAATCTGATTTTCTGCTTGCTGCATGACCCTAACAATAAAGGCACATATCCTTAATGTAACAGATAAAGAAAAGAAGAAATGGAATTATTCTGTTTGAAACTTCTGAAGCATCTAGACAGACTGGAAATTGCCACTGATTTGATTTTCCTCATACTTTGATAGAAAAGTCAACCAGCTTACAAGTAATAAAAAAAGAAACATCTGTTGCTGTTAGAAAATTCTGCAGTGTATAAATGCAGTACTTTGAACACATTTCAGTACACTGCCACTGCAGTAACAGCAAAGTCACAAGAAGGATAGACACATATTTGTTGAAGGGGATGAACCTTATCTGAGGAACTGGTTATTACAAGTGTGTTGATATGTCTAATGAAGGCTTCAAAACAGCATCTTGGTATGGTTTTCTCCTTGTTTTTCCATTCAATTCAGGGGGAATAAGAGCAGAATGATACTGTATCAGCTCAAATAACAGGGAACAATAGAAATGGGGAAATAATCAATGAATTGTGTTAGGTCTAGGAACAGGACTTTATTAAAGGTGTATGTCTAACCTCTGCTTGGAGTTACAGTCATATTTGATTTATTGCAACACTTAAAATCCAGATAACAGCAATGAATTGATAAGACTTCTTCTGATCAATAGCTGGCCCAGTCTGTGACTGTTCCTCCCTGATAATGCCCCACAATGGTAATCTATACCTTCATAATCTTAAAGGTAAATCAATGCAAGGAACACCCCATGTTATGATCTTTAAAATGCAAAACAGGAGCTTCAGTGAATATTTTGATTTGGGCAAGCCCCCAGTGTGCTGTGCCCTGCATTGATTAGCTATTTTCTTTTTACCTCAGTTCAAGGTAGTAGTTAGAACAAGGGTGGGCAATAATTTTTGATGGAGGAGCCACTCCAAGATATTTGTAAGTGATGAAGGGCTGCACTTTTCTATGGAGAGGGTGTAAGGTCTGGGATGGAGGTTGGACACAGAAGGGAGCTGGCCTGGGGTGTCGGAGATGGTTTTGGGTATTAGAGGAAGTTTGGATGAATGAGTGGTGTATGACTTGGGGCAGAGGATTGGGGTACAGGGTCCAGGAAAAGATTCTGACCTGTGGAAAGAGTATAGGAGGAGGTGCAGAGTTTGAGAGGAAGTTGAGGTATGGGAGGTGATGTGATACTAGAGGCAGGCTCTGACCAGGAGGCACTTATCTAACACTCAAAGCAGCTGACTGTTCTATGTCAGTAAGAACTGAGAAATTTTGCTGGGATCAGGGACAGTGCACAAAGTCTCCCTTCCTCACCCGCAGTGCAGAAAGCCACAGAGAACAGTCAGCTGCTTCAAGCGGTACTTCTCTGTGCCACAGGAGCAGGCTGAGGGCCAGATTAAAAGGCTTGGTGAGCTGGATATGGTCCATTGGTCACATTTTATTTGCTCCTGAGTTAGAACCTACAATGCCTTAAAATGTCTAGACTATAATTATTTGAGAGATCACCTTTCTTCTACATCCCATTTGACCTTCCTGTCTGTGGCTGAGGCTGAATTCTTCAGGTTTACAGAATGAGTCTGGACTCCTGCACTGAGAGTTCATCAAAGCTTGAATTTAGCAACCCTTTACTGTATATATAAAACTACTAAAAAGAAATGGCCATGCATTTTATTGACATATTGACTTCTCATTGGTAGACTATATCTGTTCTAAACAATACTATGTCAAACTGCATTTCAATAAGATACATATTTTAATTTAAAAAATTCATGAGACTGATTTTCCATGAATAAATTAAAGAGACTGATTTTCCAAAGCCTGGCACCTTGTATGGTCATTTAAAGTTGTGCATAATGCTGTCAAATCAGAAAGGGAGAATTTTACAGTCACTTTGTGCCGGCAAACACAACATAAGCAGCACAGTAGTTGAGAATCAAGTCCACTGTGGCATTTCTCTAACCTTACATACTTAAACAATAGAAAATGTAAGGCCCAAATGAATTCTACTTCCTTCAGTGAATTATTAGACATTGCTAAAGGAAGTTCCACTGAAACTATTTTCTACATGGCACTAATTAGCAAAGTTAAATAGATTTCTGAATAGAGTTTTTTTAAAGAATGCTTTTCTGTAGTGTATTCAACAGGCCATTTCAGCTTCAGTTTTGACATCAATGACATAGTAAAGGTTTGTAAATGTTCTTAATTCTAATCTTATAGAGTTTAGTGATTACACAAAGGCAAAATAGAGATTGGTGTAAATTTTCAGAAAAATGCACACTAAATGATCTTCTTTATTTCAGGAGCAGTTACAGTAAGTACCTGAGTAAATGACCAGTTAGAGACCTAAACTGGATATTTTATATTCAACCCATGAGAATGAATATATCTATAGTAAGTGTGCATGCAAAGAAGTTACCCAATTTTTTGCACACTTTTCTGAAAGTGTATGTCATTATATTGAAAATAATGTTTGCAAGTATAATAGATATTAAAACCACGGTCGTTACACTTTGGATTTTTCTATTCTTAAAATTGCTTACATATACCTTTTAAGTTTTGTACAGATCTGACCCTCTCTGCTTCAAAATCCATATGGATATATTCAATCTCTAAGAGCATTGCAGACGTTTGTCCTTTAAGCCTTCTGCCTCCCAACATGATTGAGCGTCCGCAAATACCTTATAACCATATAGCCTGTCGAGTGTTATTCTCTTACACATCACAATTTACCTCTCAATCTTTACTCAAACATGCAACTAAACTGATCAACAAGCTACTTCAGCTGCCATGTCATTTCAGTTTTTACACATTTTCTCTTTTTATGTGTGCTCTGCATCTCAGTGATGTCTCTACTCCCTGCTCTACTGCCAAGGGCTAAAAGTCAGGAACAAAGCTCCATTTCAATGTCAAAGAGTGAACGCAAGGGAAAAAATCACACAAGAGAAAGTTATTGGTCACAATTGCTACTCTGAAGCTTCCATTCCCATGGATTTTGCAAGATTCTGTGGCTCACCAACAAATCAGGAATTATAGAACAATGGTAGCATCTCTGAGGCTAATGTTGTTGTCTGTGTGGTGCTGTCTGCTGAACTGAACAGTAGTTATACACCTGCAATGACAACTTGCATTTTCTTCATCCACAAACATTTAAAAAATAAAAGAACTGCCCTAGACATGATGAGAGCTGCAGAACTTGTAGTGTACATTACAGCCCTGCTTACAAGTGATTTGGAAAATTTGCCAGGAAATCCAGAATAGGAAAATTAGACTAAACACACATGTATTGTTCTTACTGGGAACAGTTTTCTGCTCAGCTTTTTGAGTCTCCGGCTGAGTACAATCACCTGAAGCTAAGATGGAACAGACGTAACATCGATGTTAAAAGAATACCTTAAAATAAAGTTCAATTAAAAAAATCTGCATTTTGGTAGCAGTAAAATTGAACTTCGAAGGAGAAACTCTACTGGAAAATGGTCTTTTATCAGCTTCATCATTAGCAAGGTGACTCAGGGGCAAAATCTCCACCATTCTCCCTTCATTTCCTTAACACCTTATTGTGTAGGATTTAGTTTGACATTTTCAAAAGTGTCCAAGAGATTTAATACACTTAGTCCCATTTTAAAGAGTAGTAAATGCCTATTCTCTATTGTGGAAACATGATATTACCAAAAGAGCTCTTTTGCTGATATAGCTTATACTTGCTACCTGAATAAAATAATTATGCCATGAAAAGCACTTGTTTAACTGTTATAACTGCATATACACTACAGCTTTTTCCTCTAATATAAAAATATAGGGAAAAACCTTTATCCTTAACCAATGTAGATCAAGTGTCAGATGTTTCTAGTGTCTCAGACTTTTAGGGTAAAATCCTGACTCTATTAAAACCAACAACAAAATGTCCCTTGATTCAGTAGAGATAAGCCATCACCTTTAAGTGCCTACATCTCTGTTGAAAGTGGTCATTATGTTCATGAGTGAATTAGGTCCTTTTGGTATATTTACCCTTTACTTTTCTTAATACATTTTCTTGAATAGTTTTCTGGTAAAAACATTTTTATTTTTGTTAAAAATTGAAAAGACCTTTGTAGTCTATGTTTAGAGGTAATAGAAGACCACTTTCCAGTGGTTGTTTTTCCCATATTCTATGTTCAGAAAAGCCACTGCACATAAGGCAGAATCCTATTCTCGCTGAAGTCAATGGCAAAGGCATTGACTTGAATAGCATAGAATCAAGGACTTAGATTTCATACTAGCTCTATAGCTGATGACACTAGTGATATTTGCCTTTGAAAACAGTGGGGATTGTGTATGGTCTTAAAGAAAGAAGGAGTCCTGGCAGATAGTGATGAACAGTCAACACAAGCCCAATCTCTTTTAAATATCATAGTGTGTAATTGCCATATGCCAGAACGTGCCCCATGATCTTTGAGGTCTCTTCCTTATATGTATCTCCCTCCAACAACCAGGAGTAACCTTCCTCCTGCACCTTTCAAAAACTGATCGCTTCCTAGAAATGATAAGACCTGCAATTTTATGACAAAGTTGCATGGGTGACATTAATTATTTGGCTGGCTCCCAGATACTGGACTAATGGTGAGTCGGTAGACGATGTATAGGGGTTATTTTGCATGAATGTATGGGATAATACAATACTTTTTACAACCTGGGGCCATTGTTCCTAAGTAAGAAAGGTTCACTAAAGAGCTGTTAGCGGCTTATTGGGAATCAGTTCAGTAACCTTATATATTGATATTTTCAGGCCCATTGATGGGGGCAAGAGTTAAGAGGACAACTGCGCTGGTGCCTGGCAATCCAAAAGGGTCTAGGGCTCCCAGCTGCCACCATCACTAACGTGGGTCCTTTAAATTGCTGCCAGAACACAGGGTGGTACCGTCCAGATGGCTCTGAGGGCTGGTCCCATCCACCTGTGGCATTGTCCCTTCTGAATCCACCGCTCTACCACTTACCCAGGGGCCCAGAAAGTCTGTTGCCCACTCTGGACATTTTTGTGCTACAAGGTGGTTCCTTGATCATCTATTTCACCACTTTAATTCTTCTACCTTTCTGTTGTTTGAAATGCATAATTCACTTGAGATTTAGGATCTAGTCTCTCTGTTGTAACTGTGAGTTTAATAAAGATCATTTCCTTGATGTCTCTGGTATGTGTAGCTCATACTGGATGAACATAACCCACCAAGAGCAGCATTTTATTTATGATGCATCTTGTCTTTGTTTATTGAGTTATCATTTCTGGGTACAAGTGTCAACACAATTTGTGTGATGAATAATGTGAAGCAGATAACCTCAATTAACAAGTAATTAGAATTATGTTCATGTTTAGCAGTTTCCTTAATCGTTTCTGAAACCTAAAACTCAAACTGTAATAAATAAATGGCAGCCAGAACACATCCCTGCTCAGAGTTTCATACAACTCATTCCACTGGAGTTTGCTTATACTACAGCAGTAAGATATGGAGGTGGATGTGAATCTCAGTGGCAAAAGATCATCTTGGAGAGGCACTGAATTGGTGCAATTTCCAACTGGTCTGTCCCTTCCCATCTCTTATTGGGAGAGTATGGGTTGGTGTTCTGTCCACATACAGAGTGCGATGGTGCCATTGCACATCTACTCCTGGTAACTACAGTTCTGATTGTGCTAGAGGAATCCAGATGAGCATAAGGGAAACAGGCCCACCTTTTTATATACATTCCAATATTGTAATAAACCAAATTAGGATTTTAAAAACAGAAAAGGGAAAGGAAACTTGGAAATTACAGGAAAACATTGGCTGTGACACAAGGACGTGGGCTCTCAGAGAAAGGAATGCAAACATTTAAATAATATATTTTGCTGGAAATTAAGCTTTGTGAGAAAACCCATTGATTCCTTTTAAGTCATTTTAATAAAAGGTCTATTAATGCTTTGCTTGCATTTTGTGGCTATGAGAGATGTTGGAATGAAGAGCTATCAAAGGTGGCTATCAAAGTTTTTTTTTCCTCCCATTTAACTTTTTCTGACTATTAAGCAGCTCATTTTGTGAAGACAGTCATTAGTGGCTTTAATGTGAAACAAAGCTTCTGGATAAGAGCTGCTCAGTGAAGATCAATATGAAAGATATCATTTCAGTTACAGCTTTAATAACTGTAACAATAGGGAGCCTGGCAGTGCTGGCTTTATGCATTAATGTAATTTAGAATCTACCAGGTACAAATCTTATCAAACATTAGCAGTGGTTGCATTGGGAATTTCTAGGTAGAGGAACTGTTGTGATAAATTAGCAGTATTTTAAAGGTAGATTTCAATGCACCAGGGCTCATCCACCATACACTCACACAAGAAATACACCAAGAAAAATAAAAATAAAAGAGATTCTTGTAAACTGGGTGCAGATTTGAATGATTTTTTAATATATATATAAAGCCTGGGACAGGTCCTGCTCTGCTGTAGATGTGGTGTAAATTGCTATGTATCTAGGAGTAGCTTGTTTCCTATGGCAAATAGCTGCTTGATGCATGGTTGGTAGCACATCTCAAGGGGACAGATGCATCTATGTGGTGGCCACCTAAGCTAAATGAGAAGAGGAGCTCCATTAATTTATATCACTGGTATAAAATCTCTAAGAATTTCAGAATTCCCAGCTTGATGTGAACCTTTCTACAGAAGAGTAAGCTCCCTTGAGCCAAGTCTTTAACCTTTCCACATGCCTGTATTCTGCCTCTTCAGCCCCTCTATGACATACCTCTGCAGCTCCCCTGTGAAGCTAATTGGCCTCTTACCACACACACAGCTTCTTTGGATCACTCCTTTGCCTGCCTTTCCTACTCTGCACCGAAATGCCCTACCATGCCCTGCAGTCCAGGTATCCATTACACTGCAGTCACATTTACTGACCTTTTCTCCCCTTCATCATTGTACCACAACCAGCTTCTAATTTTACTGCTCCCCTCCCATTCCTGGATTTTTTTAAAAATATCAGGAATATAGGAATTTAGCCTTTTATTTTGGATCTGATACAACTAGGTGATAGTTACATGTTTACAATATATGTTTAACTTATATGCAAATGTCTTCAGTTTCTAGTGCTTACAGGTAGCCACTGAAGATTTATATTTTCATTTTTCAAAAGGTCCAAACTGTGAACATTAAAAACTTTCAGTTTATCTTTTGTTGATAAAAAATTGAAAGCTTAAAGTTCAATTAGCTACTGAAAAGGACAACCACCTGGAACTTGAATTTTTTAACTTTTTTTTCCCAGTGAGATTCTAAAGTACAAGTCTGATTCCTCAGCAAAGCACAGTGAGCTTAAGGATAACAGCCCTGTTTAGTAGACCCTCAACTGATTCAAACTTCAGGTTTAATTCATATAACCTCCCACATTTTTGGATGCTAATATTGGTTCTTTATGTCTCTTGCAGTTGGAAATATCATAAAAACAGGCCCTTTCATCATTACTGCTCCATTTATGGCCACAGCTGAACATTTTCATGCCGTAACCCTTCTTGTAGTTTAAAAGTTTCAATTTGTCATCTGAAGAAATAGGTTGTGCCCACAAAAGCTCGTTATACTATTTTTATATTTTTGTTAGTCTCTAAGGGTATGTCTACACTACCCCGCTAGTTCGAACTAGCGGGGTAATGTATGCATACCGCACTTGCTAATGAAGCCCGGGATTTGAATTTCCCGGGCTTCATTAGCATAAGCGGGGAGCCGCCATTTTTAAATCCCCGCTGCTTCGAACCCCGTGTAGCGCGGCTACACGGGGCTCGAACTAGGTAGTTCGGACTAGGGTCCTATTCCGAACTACCGTTACTCCTCGTGAAACGAGGTGTACCGGTAGTTCGGAATAGGCACCCTAGTCCGAACTACCTAGTTCGAGCCCCGTGTAGCCGCGCTACACGGGGTTCGAAGCAGCGGGGATTTAAAAATGGCGGCTCCCCGCTTATGCTAATGAAGCCCGGGAAATTCAAATCCCGGGCTTCATTAGCAAGTGCGGTATGCATACATTACCCCGCTAGTTCGAACTAGCGGGGTAGTGTAGACATACCCTAAGTCTATGTCTAGACTGCAGGCTTTTTGCATAAGAAGCTTTTATCGGAAGAGATCTTCCACAAAAACTTCTTGTGCAAGACAGCGTCCACACTGCAAAAGTGCATTGAAAAAGTGATGTGCTTTTGCGAAAGAGAGTGTCCAGGCTGCCTGGATGCTCTCTTGCAAGTAAGCAGGGATTGTTTTGGACGTAATGACCACCAGAGCACCTGTGCTTTTTCCTCTTCCCTCTTCTTGTGCAAAAAACCCCTCTTCCCCATCCACATACACCCTTTTGTGCAAGAGCTTTTGTGCAAAAAGGCATTCTTCCTCATAGAATGAGGATTACCAATTGTGCAAAAACCCCTTTGATCTTTCGATTTACTTGTGTAAAACACACTTGAGATGTGGACACTCCACGAGTTTTTGCAGAAAAATGGCTGTTTTTCAGCAAAAACTCTGTAGTGTAGACATAGCCTAAGGGGCTACAGGACTCGTATTGTTTTTTAAGCTTTCTGGCAGTGTTTTTGCAGGAATGGGGACAATGTGTCTGATCATTTCAGAACCTTCCAAATTTGATTCCAGAAATGGAGGAAGGAGTTCTTAGTTACAGGTTCTCCCCAACTTATGAACCGGTTACGGACCAAGCAATTGGTCATAACTCGGTTTGTTCATAAATCGGACCCCATAGAGTTACACGCGATCGCACTGTTCATAAGCGTGGATCATGTTCGTAACTCAGGGTCTTCCATTTACAACAGCTTCGGTCGTAAATATGAATGGTCATAAGCGACCATTCGCATCTCGGGGACCAGCTGTATTTGTCATCAGTACATCCATTCCAAACCAACTTTTTTTTTTTTTTTTTTTTTTTTTTTTTTACTGTCCAGAAAGATTTTTCATAAGATGTCAGATAACCATTAACCATGGGGGGGAAAAAAGAGACAATGGTCACACCAAAGCTTGTCTGTTTTAAAATTGTTTTATTAAATAATATCTGGCAGATGTGTCTTTGTATTGTGCATATATTTAAAGCTAACAAATCATTCAATATTATTCCAGTGCTACAATTACCCTACTGTAGTATGGTAATTGTAACACTGGAATAATATTGAGAAAAAAAAAACTGTTTCTTTACCCCTCCTGTCATAGTGTATTGGGTCACTTTGTATCACATGATGTGATGTAATGTAACTCAATGCAAGAAGACACATGTCCCTTCTCATTGGAAATTTAAAGAAACAGAGCTTACTTTTCCCCTGTGGGAAACAAAGCAGGTCAGGTGTCCACAACTAGCTGTGGGAAGTTTGACATAATTATCTCAGTTTCAGTACCTATGTATTTCTAATCTAACGGCATTTTGAAAGGAAGTGTATTAGATACTACAGTTTTGCTGCAGTAAATCATTGAACAAAAATAATGCGGAAGGAAAATCATTCCATGTCATTTGTGTTCCTTGAATTTATGTTAACATATTGCAAAAAAAAACTCTTATAAATAAAATTATTGTTGGAGTATACTGAAAATGGAAGGCTCTAGAGAACAAAAGGCATACAGTTGGAAGGACCATTTGCACTGAATTGAAGTAGATGGAAAGAAACTAAAAAAAAAAATCTGGCTAGTCCCTCCTTCCCCCCCCCCCCACCCTTTGAAAAAAAAAAAAGCCCGGAGTCATACCAAAGTAAATGTAGAATATTATGACAGTGAGCATTGTTGAAGGATAATAGTGCACCTAGCTTCTAGATAGTGCTTTTCATATGAAGATTTCAAGGCACTTTACAAGAAGAGATCAGTATCATCATCCCCATTTTACAGATGGGAAAACAGTGGAATTGGGGCCAGTGTGTTCAACTTTCTCTATAAGGCCATCATCAAATCCAGGTCCCCAGTGCTAACCTAGTGCTCAATTTTACTATGCCACAGCAGAAGAGGAGAAAGGAAGACTTTGGCATAGAATCTAACTGAAATATCACTTATGGAGTATTAAGTACCCTCTCAAATGCCAGATATGTTGTCTCTTTACATTTAACTCTGACCATAGGGACAAAAGCTTTACATTTATATTTCTTGGTGGTGCTATAGTTCCAGCATGCTGAATGCAATGCCAGTAGTTTGTCTCCATACAAGGTAGGTAGGAGCCAGCATGTGAGATGACAGAGAACAAAAATTGAAAATTTAAAGAACAGCATCTTCGCAAAAGATGCCAAAAAACACTCTCCCCCTGCTTAAACACACACACAACGTGCTGGTTAGAACATCTTATTAGGCAGTTAAGTTGACACAAAAGCACTGGTACCGTTTTGAGTTAGATGTTAAGCTACAATAAATAATATAATTAGAGATTTATTATTTATTTAAAAACTTAAGTTTAGGGGCTCAGATTATTCAGTTTCTTAACTATGACAGCTGATTGGCTTCACTTTGCAAAGGCTTATGCCAAGTATGCTATGAGCTTCCTTCATGTTTTAGATTGTCTTTTAGGTTTGAACAAAGAAATTCAGTTGGAACAGTTAAATGTTTACATAGTATTGATGGAAAGCCATAAATCAGCCCTTCTCTCTAAACATGGACAATGGGTTTTTTTGAAAGGTTTGAAACCCTTACCAAGTCTTTTAGTAAACTTGGTCTGAGTTTTGAGTTTGCCATTAACACAGACAAGTATAACAGAGTTTGTGGATTCGCCACACACAGGTTGTATAACTCTGGTCACGGGACACCTTCAACAAAATGATTAAGCAGTATGTATTCCATTTTCTTATCTGGCACAAATATAATCAGTGCAACTCCCTGTCAGACTCTGTGCACTGCTGCCATAAATGATGTCTTGCAAAATCTCCATAAATTACATGCAACAGCAAAAGTCAATAGTTTCAAAAGGGGTAATCCATGCATATTGTTTACTTGTTAGTGCAAAACAACATTTCCTAATCTTAAACCAGCATTGACCTCAAAAATAATGTTTTCCTTTCAGTTTTACTGTTTAGAGATGCAGACATTTGTCCGTTTTTAATGTACTTTGAAAAATGATGTATACTTTACACATTCACATAAGTAAGGGATACTAAGGCAGGGTAAAACACTGTCCTGCTTTGCTACAGAAACTTAAAAGGGAAATTAAATAGATGGTAACAGTAAAATGAATTATGGGCCATCAGGGAATAGGGTCCCTTATTAATAGCGTTGCACAGTCAAGGGAAGAAAAACTCTGGGGAAGGATTTCTGCAGCCAACACCTTTGAACCTTTGGTGTCTAAAAATCCTGTTAGGGAAATCTTTGACCTTTAAGGTCCAGTGTGCCATAGCTTAACCCCCAAACTGATAAGCAGAATAAAGTAGTGTTTGAGAGAAACCATGTGAGTCCTCAGGACCTGTGAATCAGAAGGCATGATTGTCAAGCCCAGAGCATGTATGCTCAAGCCAAGGCCTGAGAATAGGATTTAAGGATTTAGATGATGACTGGGGGTCACTGACTTTTCAGCAGGCATGTATGCCTTGATGTTGCCAACAGCCGGCTCACCAAATCAAGAGGGAAGCTGTAGCAAGACGTCTTATGTGGTGTGTGTGTTTTCCTGCCTGAAGCTCTAGTGACCAAAGTTAGAGAACCAACAACAGACAAATCCTTTTACGAGTGTCAGCTCCTGAATATGTTCGATTATAGGGAATTTTGAGACAGCATCCCAGACTTAGACCTCCATAGGTTAAGTCTTAGTACTAGTGCAAAGAAGCTGATAAGAATTCAACAAAGTAAATGTAAACCAAAATAAGTGGAGGGTTTTGTTGTTTGTTTTTGCACTACAGTCACTTGATAGATGTGGACATATTTATAACCTACTTTTCAATTTTCCTCTAAGGTAGGGCTGATTCCAGCAGATACACAACATAAGAATCATCATAACTGGGACACCACCACCCTATTCAACATTTCAGCTCAATTGTTTCCTATGAATTTATAGATATCTTGTGTGTTTTTGAGGAATAAATTTACATTTGATATACTTCCCAATAGGCTAAAATGGTAGCAATAGTTCCTTTTTCTCTCATTAACACTGGAAGAACTGGGAGGTAAAATCTTTATGTTGAAGCGTCCTGTAATGGAAAACTTACTAGCACTTTTTAAAATTATTCATTAAAAAGATATTCCATTATTAGTGACCCAATTAATTATGTTTTAAAATTACAGATTATGGTACTGGAATGATTTTGGTTCATCAATGATTCCTCTTTAGAGCATACCCCATATTTAAAACAAAAAGAGCTGCTTGGCACAAACTTGCATTTCTGTAAAGTCAAATGATACTAAAGTATCATCTTTACCTGTAATCTCTAGTACTGCTCTGCCCCCTTGTGCTGTTGCAGTGAACTCAACTAAATAACAGTTTAGCTTAATCTTTGTACATGAACTACAAACACAAAAACCACCACTGTCACTTCTCACTTTTCTGGCAAGTTCAAGGTCAGTGCCTAGCTATTTTCAGCTCATCTCTTCTTGATCCATGCAGAGAAATGACAAGGTAACGTGATTCGGGGTCAGCTGTATTACAGGAACCGTTACATAAACGGAGAAAGTGGAAATCAATCCTAGCTGACAGTGTCTTCAGGATAATCAGCGCTCACTCCATGCCGCTGTCAGCTCCCCTGCATCAAACACCATGTTACTTCTGTCAGATCTTTTTAACAAAGCCATATTCTCACTTTTGGCAATGTAAATAAATATTTCACTTGGGCTTGCAGTTAATTCATTGTTTAGCAAACTTCACCACTTTGCATTTGCAAACAATCCTCATATTTACTGAAAAGACATCTCATGCTGTCATATCCATTACTGGAAGATTGTTGGCAAAGCTTCTCTTATGACATATACCATTCTTCTTGCTATCTGTTTGCTTTCTTCATGCAGACCATTGCTTTGTGATCCTCTCTAGTTTCAACTAGCTCTCAGCTTCCGAAAATGTTTACTTAAATGATGATGATCATCATCTAAAAAATATTAGGGCTCTGCTGTAATGTTTTAGGGCACCTTAGTCAATTTGTTTGATTATTATTACTTTATTTGAATCGCTTCCTCCTATAACTAGACATCTTCCTTAATGCAGAATTATGAACATATCATTTCACAAGATGTGCTGTGTTAGCTGCGTTTCGATGACAGCACATGGTATGTCAGTTTAGAGAAAGAAGAGCTATTCCATCCCACCCACCTTGTGCTCCCATGAAACTGCCAAGCCTGCAGTACTCCAGTGAAGAACAATTTACCATAATATTAGTTGTCAGTAAATTCAAAGACGGAACTCCTAAAGCTATAAAATGGATTAGAAGCAATTTAAAAAAGAATTAACAAACTAGAGTAAGAGTATACTGTCAACAAACAAATGCTTCATCATAGCACTGTAATTTGGAATTTTAATTACCCCTCTGCTTCTGTAACAAAACAATGTCTGAACTGGCAGCCATTTGAATCTCTCACAGGTCATTGAGCATTCTAGTTAATTACTCTATGAATAGCCTGTTTTTCTCCCCTCTGGAAACACGTTTCTAATGGCAGTCAAGGTCTGACAAATGTGTCATCTACATAATTAGCTAGGAAGCAACACAAAACATTAAACATGCTTTGTGCCGACAACTATCAAAACATTTCATTTGTTGTCAATTATTCATTACTTTGTAGGTTCTGAAGGGGTTGTTATTATGGAAATAAGTCCAGATGCTAACAAGGTTAGCAGTTTTGATTCAAATTAGTAATCAGAGGACTAACTTTACAAAAAAATGTATCCGATGTACATTTATTGCACTTTTCAATCAGTAATAAAGTATAATTGTATTTAGTTAGGTTCAAGTTAAAACTGCCTGGCATACATAGAACATACACTAATTTGTAGAGTTGCATCTCTCTTTGAAGTGTTAGCATCTAAATTGAAGTAGTAAACTTTCAGAACCTTTGGCAAGACCAATTTGTACTTAGTAAATAGGGTGAAGATTTTCACAGCATGAAATGTTGTAAGATTGAAGGAAAAAAAACCTATCGCACTAGAGGTTTTTGAACATTTTTCCTATTCATGTGTCACACTGAGTAAACGTCAAAAATCCTCAATTCCAATTCATAATATCTTGTCTAAACTTCGGTTTGATTCAGTAAATACCACAAACTGGTTACATTCACCACTTCCTCAACAGAGCTGAAATGAATTTACTCCATCTCTTTCAAAAAGAAAGAGATGTTGGTTATTTCTTTTTTCTGTAAGATCTTATGATGTTGTCTATCAAGTCATGTAGCTGAAATGTTATACTGAAAATGCCTTGAATACAGACAGATGGAGATATTAACAATAAAATTAACATTCACCTTTCCAGCCAAGATCAGCTCCTTTCTGGTATCTACAGTAAAATAAATACATATATACACAGAATCACAAAATACATAAACCAAAGAAATTCAATTTCTGAATGCAAAATTACTTCCTAAGCACTGCTTTCCCTATTAGGAAAAAAAATATCTGACCCAAAAAATGGTTTAATAAGAAATCATTGGTCATGAAAAATGGCAGTATGAACAAGTTACATCATCTACATTTTTATCTTGACTCAAATGTTTCTGTGCCCTAGTTTTCCCTTTGAAAGAAGTATGTTGGCCCAGGCCAGCTCTTGGTTTTGCCACAGTAAAAACTAAGGCCTTTTTCCTACTACAAATGCCTACTGACTTCAGTTGATCAATCACATGTTAATTTTAAACATATGTAAAAGTAGTTGAAGAATTGGAGCCTAAGGAATTATGTCTTTATTTACAAATTGTGAACATTTTATATGTGCAATATTCTACTCAACAACATATAATAGAGGTAAAATGACATTTTGATTTGATTTCATAAAATATACTAGAACTACACAGAGAAGAACATAGAGAGGAAGCATCTGAAAGGTTCTGTTCTTTTCCTTCAATGGTGGGGAAAATAGCAAGTTATCTAACAGGTCTTTTCCATTTCTAACTTCTAAGAATAACTTTGCTAGAGAAAAAGGATTGAATTACCTTCATTCATGTCACTGATTTAAACTCAGATCTACTTATTTCAAACAACACTGAAATGCTTTGTGAAATAAAGTGGTTACCATGACAAAGTAAGAATTTACCAACAGTTACTACATTTTGTCACCTAGGGTGCATTCATGTTTTTAATCGCTGTTCTAGTACAGTTCTTTGAACAGGCAACAACTGAGTTACCTCAGATATTCAAGGGTCAAAATTGTTCCCTTATAATGATGTCTACTGCATTTCTCATTGAAAGACAAAGAAAAAATGTGTATGTATATCTATGTATTTATATACTGATATTGATATAGATCTCTCTCTCTTTCTTTCTCGCTCTCTCGATATATATGAGACTTAAGTCTCAAAAGAGAAAAGTGTGGACAACCCTTTTTAGAATAAAATAGGGTGCTTTCTTTTAGCAATTTATGGGGAGAATGTTTAATTTATTAAGTCAGTTACTTGTTGAGAGAACAATTTTGTCAATGCCTCTTTTACTCCAGTGGGAAAAAAAGTAGAAGGAAAAACTAATTTTCAAAAACTTCCACTTAATATACTATTTTAAAAATGAGCTCCAATGATGTTACAGAGCAGGAAATAATCTATTTTCTGCTAAAACTTCCTACAGTGATATGAGAAGAATAATGAAACTGAAAACATTTTTAGAAAGGACTCTAGTCTGTCTTTTAATGAACATTAAACAGATAACATATTTATGAGGAAGTCAAAATATTTTTGAAGCTGATAATCCTGTAAGCCCTAACATGCTATAAAAACAACAAATAAATGTAAAGTGTTACTGTTACACATGCCTGCCTGATCAATGGTTTTCACATATTGATCTATAAATGGAGTTGACAGTCTGTGTTGGCTGCACATTTTCCAAGCAGCTCTATTTTTGTACAAAACCAATACGGGCAATTACCTTTGTTTGAGATGCCAAGTCTTATCAATTCAATGTGATTTAGTGTCATTTTAATTAAATATCAGGATCTACTTCAGGACAATCTATACAAAGCCTTAAACTTGACTATAAGCTTGATTTGAAAGAAACATGAACAAGCCCTGCAATCTCATAATATGGCTCAAAAACTCTGCTAAACAGAAGGGTTATATTTTTAGCCATTTTATTTCTGTTTTTTTTTACTAGACATAACTTTGGCAAGTATTCTATGCCCACAAGAGCAAGAAACAAAAGAAAATTGCTTCCTGTTTCTTTGATAATGTATCAGAGAACTAAATAAGCCAACAAAGTCTGTTTAATCAAAAGAACTTAAATACATTAGCATTTTGGTGTGTCTAAAACAGAGTCTAATTCTTAATCTAAATATCAGTAAAAAAGAAGATATTTCATTAGTGAATTTGCTCTGTATGAAACAAAATACATTTCTGTAGGGTTAAGAGAAGAAATATTGATGTACATTGGCGGCTGAGATGGCATTAAACACTGAAGGAGGCCTTGCCTACTTTAGTCTGTGCCCAGTTTCAAGGGTTGTGCTCTTTAAACTCTACATTAATATCAGGTCAAACTTTTGCAGAATACCTGAATGTGTAAATAACCGAGACTGAAAGACACAATAATCTACAGTAAGCTTTTGCATCAGCTAGCTTCTCTATTGTACATCAGCACCTTTACTACTGCAAAATGCACAGTTCATATGGCTTTACTTATGTATGCTGCATATACCCCATTGTCACACTATAAAAAATAATCAGTTCACCTTTGAAAGGAGATTCCAAGATGTGCACACAAGCACAGAACCGAACACTTTATAATGCCACAAACCACTTAGAGAAAATTATAGTCTCTCCTCTACAAATCAATATTAAAAATCCTTCATCGATGTGTTTCTGACTTTACACACAACATTTAGGAGTTCATTTTATTCAAACACGTTTAGCGATATTTATTCTAATTGTTCAAAATGCACCAAATCCTGAATTGTCTTAACTTATACAAAACTATCTGAAGTGAATAGGTTTTTCAAGTGTGAGATGAGGAAGATGTGGCCCATGGTCAACAGAAAAAGAAACATGTTCATTAACAGATCACAGACCAGTAGATATTCCTAATGCATTTCCGTAAGTGAAATAATGGAACAACACAAAGCCCCTTATAAGTTCACTCATATTGCTAATGTTAAAAAAATCTCAGTAACATCTGAAGGCAATGAAATACAGTTCATATGAAGACAATGAAATACAGTTTATATGAAAGCAATATAAAATGTTGCCAATTGATAAGCACTATTAATACAATTACATATACACAGCAAAAATCTTAACAGAGAGCCAGATTCTCAACTGGTAAAAAGCAGAAGTCTTTTTTGCTCTATAGCACAGTGTAATAAGATCTAATTGTTATGTTGGTCTATGTATTTTTAAGCACTGCTTTGTATTCCTTTGGGTGCAAAACACTGAAGATTGTTTATTTAAGTGCACTAAAACTACAAAACAAGAATATATTACTCAAAACAGCAAACAACAACAACAAAGAACTCTTCACTCTTTTCAGGGCACTAGACAAGCAATTTTCTGCCTTCCCTATCTCTCCCCTGCTTCCCCCTTCCTCCCAAATCCTTTACTAATCAGGCATGGAGGATCTGATATGTCAACATGAAAGTACAGATTTTTTGGTAAATCTTTTACATTGAAATAATGCTACACTTCAAGTGCATATTTCAGTAAGAATTGTGGTTTTAGTTTGGCTCTAGCAAACAACTTTAACAGGCTTATATGAGTAAATATGCCAGAATACTTTTCAGTGTCTCAATATCTAGTCAGAAAATTCTGCATGGCAAAAAGAGATGAAAAGAAATGGAACAGAAAGGAAATCAGTAGCATGGCAAGCTTTCAATCTATGATACTGGAGCCAAGTTTTTGTGGTAAAATGACATATACTGAGTGAAATACCACTTCATATAATTAGCTACTAAACAAATGTAACACAAAGCAACTTTTCAGCTCCTTACTAATGAACATATATTGTACCTGCTATGGTTATGGCAATGCTGCAGCAAATATTTATGTCTAGTTTAACTTTTTAGAACCCTTACTCCATAACAGTCCAGTGTTCTACCCCCAGAACTAAAGTTATGTAACAAGGTAATATCAACAATGAGAAACTGCATGATAAAATCCTGCCCAAAAGTGAAAAATGCTAATTTTGTCTCATTTAGCAGCTGGATACAGAAATGCTCATTAGTTTTAAGAGGGTTAATCCTTTTAACTTTTGCATATTGATATGCCAATTATGCCTAATTGTACAAGAGGCATCAGTCAAGGTAATAGTGCATAAACACATGAAAGTTATTAAGTACATCCCAACATGTAATAAAGTAGGTGTTAATTGGTAGCTGAGTTCTGCAGGCTATTGAGGTGGATAATTCATTGAGAGATGGATCACTTGTAATTTCTCTACATAATTCCTTTTGCAGTCTCATGCTGTGATGTTTTCATGCTTGTCAAAAACAACTGCAGCCTAGTGCTGTTTGTTAAACACAGCCAATAAAATATGTTAGGCATCATTAAATATACTTAACTTTTAAACTTTTTCAAAGGTACAGTTCTTACTAATAATGCATTATAGTATTTCCAATATATTATTGTAAACACTATTTCAAGTTCCTAGCTGAGGATCATTTCACTTCGGATAAAAACAACGCAATATGTGCAATGTGTCTGAGGAAAATGATACTTTTAAATTGGAAAGTAAATATACGGAAATTAATCTCTCATCTGTTGCCATGATCTAAGGCAACATTTTCTGTACAGAAATATGATGTTTTGCTTCTATGAGCTAAATTCATTCATGTCAAATAGAAAAAGAGAATGATTAAAAGGTATCCTAGTGTTGTGGGTTAATTTTCCCTTTGAACTTGGAGTGAAAAATGCAGAAAAAATACAATTTCAATAGCAAGCTTAATCCATTTAATATCTCAGTTAGTATAATGGATTCCTATGAAATATTCAGCTCTCTACCAGAAGAGCAATGAATAGCTCCCATGGTTGTGAAGAGTGTCTGAGTCTTGGGGGTCTGTCCCCAGCTAACCCAATTCGTTTGCATTCACTGAGAACAAAATGGATCTGGAGTCCAAAAAAGTAGCTAAAATTGCATAAATAATTTTGTAACATCATATGGCCTCAGCTGCAAGTTGCTGCCATTACAGAAGAAAATTAACCAGGGGAGACTCATACCAATCAGTTGGTTTAGTAGCTCAGAATGAGTACAGGGGCAGGGACATAATTGGCTATAGAGTCCATCTCTATTTTATTTTAAATCATTTTAATGGATAAAAACTCTGTTCACAGTTAACACATTAAGTTACAGTCAGTATCAGAGCTCTCTAAAACAAGAATTGCTATAAAAAGACACTTTTAGGTGTGTCAATTGCAAAATCTCCCTCTATTCAAGGAGTTTTAATGCCTGTTTTACTCCTTTTGTCTGGTTTTAGCCTCTGGCTTATAGAAGTGATATATATAAGGAAATGTTAGCACACCACATCAGCCCGGCTTCATTTTTATTATACTGAAGCATGAGATGGGAGATCTTGAGTAGGCATTATAAGTGCTAGCACCAAATCTATGATATATCTTTGTATTAAACAGTTTTACTTTAATGCTTGGTGACACTATTTGGTATTAATTATTACCTGTAGGTGTGGACGGGTTCCTACTTGCAAAGGTTTCTAAAATAATTACTCATAAGTCTGAAGATATTCATTTGGTTTTAAAAAATCGGACCAGGAAACACTTGTGGAATTTTACTTACAGGTTCTTTGACTTTCACGTTCTCAGAAAGGATCATTGATTTACTTTGACTATGCCGGTCATGGTGGCTGTTGGCACTTTTGATCCTCATTTGAACAGCTCCTATATTTTGGTTGGTGGAATTTAGTTTTTCAGAGGAGGCATCAGAAGCTGGAAGTTCTTGCATGGTTACTGTGTTGTCCTGAAACACATAGAACAGTAATGTTATTCTAGATACATGTGCTCTTTACCTAAAAGCATATCCACGCATATTGTATTTCACTTCAGTCAACAGCAGACACAGGCTAAAACAGTTCAGAAAACCATGGTTATCTTCGAACACTGGAGTAACCAACATTATCATCCTCTAAGTTGATCACTGTTCTAATCACTCATACATCCAAACTGACCTGGAAGAGTTAATGCACTGTTGGTGTAGACCAATGTTCTTTTCCAACCAGGCGCAGAATATTTTTAATGTGCACCAAGGCATGTACAGATGTGCACCACCAATAGAAACCTGCTGCCAGCTGTGGTCAGCTGTGGGTGCTCTGCCAGTCGGTAGGGTGGCACATAAATCTCTCCTGGGCATCTGCTCAAGTGCTCATCTTACAGAGAACACTGGTGTAGACATGATAGTCCAATGACAATAGAAGAAGAAGGTGAGTGAGGTAATATGTGTTATTTTCCCAATTTCAATAAATTCATCCAATAAAATATATTATCTCACCCATCTTGTCTCTTGGAGGTGTTAATGTAACCACCACCAGAGGAATTTGAACCTGGGACCTTTGGAGCATAGTAGGAAAGCCTCTACTCTCTGAGCTAAGAATCAGCTCCCTTCTAGCCCCTTCTGTAGAGGTCTCTTGGTTTTAACTGTTGCTGTGGTCTAGGTGCCACTGCATGGTAACCACACTAGGTGTGTGGGTTACATAAAGTTTATGTAAAAAAGTAATCCTTATCTCAAATATTCTTCTTCTGTATGGTGTAATCTCTCTGTAACCTATCACATCCAGCTGGCAGTCATCAACCTTTGGCCCTGGTCACACAATACATTTTAGGCCATATGAGGGAAAGTGACTGGCTGCATCTAGATCCGTGGTCCCCAATCGCGATCTACCGGTAGATCTCAGGGGCTCCAAGAGTAGCTCTTGAGCCCTCTCTGAACTGCACACCTGCGCAGTACATTTACATTAGATTTCCTCATGTAATGTAGGCGGGGCTTCAAGGAAGGGTCGGGGCAGTAGATCTTCGCCTGTTCTGAGACTTAAAAAGTGATCTTGGGTGTAAAAAGGTTGGAGACCACTGATCTGGACAGTGACAGGCAGCCGCTTTTGCGGAAAAACTTGCCAGCTGTCTACACTGGCCACTTGAATTTGTGCAAGAACACTGACGATCTAATGTAATATTGTCAGTGTTCTTGCACAAATACTATGCTGCTCCCGCTTGGGAAAAAACCCTCTTACGCGAATGCTTTTGCGCAAGAGGGCCAGTGTAGACAGCTAAAAACTGTTTTGCGCAAAAAAGCCCTGATGGCAAAAATGGCGATCGGAGCTTTCTTGCGCAAAACTGCATCTAGATTGGCATGGATGCTTTTCCGCAAAATGTGCTTTTGCGCAAAAGCGTCCGTGTCAATCTAGAAGTTCTTTTCCACAAATGTTTTTAACGGAAAAAAAGCATTTGCGGAAAATCATGCCAGTCTAGATGTAGCCACATAGTTTGAAAGTAATTCACCTGACAGATTTCTACACTACAACATTTTAAAATCAGAGGCATGTGAGAGAACTATGCTGGAGCCCTTTTAGCATGGTCTTCTGAAGCACAGATCTGTTGACTCTTTCTTATCTTCAAGCATTTTATCTATCACAGAAACTTTTTAAATGTAAAAACTGTGTCCTTGGGTAAAGACTGTGAACATCACCCCAATACATGAAGGAGGGTCAGGCCCAGTTAGTTCTTTGGTGGGAAACCCACATGGAATACACAAGCTCTACAGGAAGCAGTACTGATGATGTGGTATAAACAACTTACCTGAGCACCTATATGGTGCTAAGGGGCACTGTGACTTTGGAGGGGGGGCACCCTTTGAATGAAAAGCAAAACCATAATTCTTGCTCACAATTAAAAAAAAAAATCAAGACCAGATGTTCTTCTAAAAGCTGTGCTCTAAAAATATTATTGAGAAGTTTTATAGTCTCTCATTGAGATTTGTCTGAGTTATTACTTATTGAAAGTCGCCAATTCCTGCGTGTGTTTTTAAGGAACAAAACCACTTTTTTTCTGACACCACCCCCAAAAACTTGGAAGCTTTTTTGACCTTTGACCTATAACTTGAGATCACTCGATCAGGTAAATAACTGCTTATATCTTGCTAAAATAGTGCAAATAAAACTAAAGCTATAATACAAGTAGGAACAAGAAAAGCAACAAAGACAATTGTAAAATAGTCATAGTGAGCCTAAAGCCTAGTATTTACCTTGAGACCTAGTCATAATAATAGTGAGCATAGGGCAACTTTAGACTTAATAAAAGATAGCATTAGTCAGTAACTTTGGGTCAGAAAATTTGTAACTTGTGAGAAAGGCTATGTCTAGACTACAAGACTCTTTTGCAAGAGAGCATCTAGACTACAAGCAGATAGCTAGTCTGTTAGTTCAAGTGATGAAAATCTTTTTCACTTGTGAATATTCAGGATTCGAAAACAGATTCTGATGCCTGATAGGAGGTTGGTAGAATTTGTTTTTTCTTTAAAAATATAGGAAGTTACATATGAACATACTATATTGAAAATTTTTTGTTCAGATTGCAAAGTCAAGATAGGAAATGCCTAATAGGAAGTAGCCTGTACAACCTTGATTCCACTCTGTTCTGTATATTCATTATGATGCAACCTTTCATTAGATAGTCATGTTATTTTTTTCCAGAGGCCCCCTACCTCATTTAGTACAGATAGACGCTCGGTGAATTCATCAGAGTGGTGAAAGAAATGAGAATATTGTCTGTAGGACCCCCTACAGAAGGTGAAATGGACTGAGAATGAAGGAGAGGGTTGTAGGAAGCATTAGTACTGTTTTGTGGTTAAGGCAGTTGAATATATTACTGTGTATAAATAATTAAATATTCATTAGCATGGGGAACAAAACCTGACTCACCCTGGTCCCAAGAGCTTGCACTAACCACTGGACTAGAGAATCATTCTTGGCTCCTCTTTGGCCCCATGAATATCTCACACAGAGTGGAACAGCTTTAAACAGTGGAAGCTGAGAGTGAGAATATCCAATTAGCTAGGGTGCTCAGTGGGTACATAGGAGAATTGGATTCAATTTCTGTGCCTCTCAAGTACAGTGGGGTTTTAAACCTGGACTTAACAACTCCCAATTTAATAAATTCAAACATGCATGTCCTCACTAGGGGGAAGCCTCAAAATTAGTCCAAAATAGCACGTCCACATTTAACAGAGCCTGACTCAGACTTAAAGCCCCTAGAATCCCTCTGGGGAGGGTACCAGGAGGGTAGATACTTCCTGTGGCTGCTTGCTCAGGCAAATTGTGACACGTGCTTACAGGGGCTCCTCTTTATGCCTACGTCTCACAAAGCACTCATTCATTGCCTCCCTCTAGGACAGAAAAAGGATGCAGTGGGCAATAGGCACACACCTTCTTGTCAGGGCTGGACGGAGGCATGGGTGAGCTGGGCAGCTGCCCAGGGTGCCAACCGATGAAGGGCGCCTTATGGCAGCTGTAAGGGGAGCACAGCGTCCCTTACAGCTTCCATCAGGAGCTGTGCACCCGGCTTCCGCAGCACCAGCCCCATGGCACCAGCCAGCAGCACCCTTCCCCTCATGGCTGCGGGGCCCTGCACGGCACGACACGGCGCGCACGCCAGCAGTGCTAGCCGGGCCGGTCTGGGCAGCACATGCACCATGCGCCCTGGGGGGGCTGGCCCACGCATGCGCCCTGGGGGAGGGGGCCGGCCCACGCATGCGCCTTGTGCCCGGGGACAGCCCAGGGCACCAAAAGGGCTTGGGCCGGCCCTGCTTCTCGTGCTCTGGTTGCCCACACGAATGCCACAGCTGCTGTACAGAAGTGCCATGCTTGTGGACCTCATGCCCAGATGTTGCTCCAACAGGAACAGGGCAAGGATGAGGAGGATGAATGCTGGTATGGCCTGCAGGCCATGCTTAGCCATGTCCTGGTGCTCCTGCTGCTGAGCATACTCCTATATCCCCTAGACACAGTTGAACTCAACTTCTGAAGGAGGGAAGACGTGCTTGGATTGATGGGACTGCATTGTCATGCAGGGTGGGGACAATAATCACCAGCTGCAGAACTTCTGCCCTCAGACAACAGGAAACCTGCATTGGACCTGACATTCCTGTGCAAAAGTGCATGACCATGGAATCTTGCTCAGCCAGGAACCAGTTCAGGGTGGGGAAATCTACAGTCAGGGCCATGCTCGTGCAAGTAGCCAAGGCCATCAACCACATGCTACCACAGAGGGTCATCACACTAGGCAACATGGACACCATCATCAATGGCTTTGCCAACATGGGCTTCCCCAACCATGGAGGGGCCATAGATGTCAGCAACATCCCCATCCCTGGCCCTGACCAATGTGCCTCTGACTTCATACACAGGGGTTCTTTTCCATGGTGCTGCATGCACTGGTGGCCCACAAGGGACACTTCACTGACATCAGTATCAGATGGTCAGGGAAGGTGCATGACACCTGCATCTTTTGGAACTCCTGCCTCTTCTGGAAGATGCACGCTGTCACTTTTTCCCCTAGCCTAGCCCTAACCTCTGAGCTGACAGCGAAGGTCTCAGTTCAAATGATGGCAATGTGCTTTGAGCAAGGCCATATGTTGCCTAGAAAGCAGGTACTTTCCAGAAGGTTTACAGATATCCCAGGACAGCATTGCAACACCTACAGGATGGAGACAAGTAGGCATGAGAAGGAGCCGGCTAGGCAGGAGCCTGCAGGGTGAGAGGGGAGGATGGAGTAGCTCAGATTCCTACTGTGTCACATGCACACCAGGTCTGGCACTGGAGGTGTCCAACAGAAAGAGAACTTCTATCCCCACCTGCTGATGTGAGGGCATTGTGGAAGGTGTAAGAGTACTAATGGGTTCCCCTCCTCTTATGCTTCTGCATCGCTGTGCTTGATCGGGAGCGAGTGCTGACTGCGTGCAGGCATCCAGCTGCTCTTAATAGGTGTGAGGTACCACCCAAAGCATCTGATCTGTTCCCTGGACTAGTGGTAGGCCTGGCGCAGCTGTTTTATTTTGAACCTTCACTGTTCCAGGCTCCCGCTGTGTCTCCTCTGCCAGGCTGGTGACGATCCTGCTGTATATGTAGGCATTCCACTTCTTGGTGCAGAGTTCCTGGAGGTTGGGCTCCTCCCCCTACACCTCAGTGAAGTCCAGAATCTCCTCACCAGGGCAGGCCAGAGGTCTTCTGCATTTCTCTCTGTGTAGGCCAGGGGAGCAGCAGAAGTTCTGGCTGCCATAGGAGAGTCCGAACGGACATTGGGGGTGCTCATATCTCGTGATGCTTGCTCGCGCAGGGCTTCTGAAGCTGACCACATGGGACAAGCCCTTTTCCTGTTCCCAGGACTTTTAAAGTTCCTCAGGAGCAGGAGAGCAGTGGAGATCCCAGGTGTGGCCAGAGCAATCAGAGCTGACAGTAGCAGGAGGCCTTTGGAGGCCAGTTAGTTTGAATTAGTGGCACTGGAACGTTTACACTAATGTTACACTAATGTTATTTTGAAATTACTATTTTGGAATTCACGTTATTCCTGATGAAAAGCAGGAGGACAGAGTACGAATTCATCAATGATTGAGATATTGGTATAGAAAGTACACTTATTACGTTTGCAGATGATACCAAGCTGGGAGGGGTTGCGACTAAATTGGAGGATAGGGTCATAATTCAAAATGACCTGGACAAATTGGAGAAATGGTCTGAGGTAAATAGGATGAAGTGCTCCACTTAGGAAGTAACAATCAGTTTCATACATATAGAATGGGAAGCGACTGTCTGGGAAGTAGTACGGCAGAAACGGATCTAGGGGTTATAGTAGACCACAAGCTGAATATGAGTCAGCAGTGTAATGCTGTTGCAAAGAAAGCAAACATGATTCTGGGATGCATTAACAAGTGTGTTGTGAGCAAGACACGAGAAGTCATTCTTCCACTCTACTCTGCACTGGTTAGGCCTTAATTGGAGTATTGTGTTCAGTTCTGGGCACCGCATTTCAAGAAAGATGTGGAAAAATTGGAGAGGGTCCAGAGAAGAATGATTAAAGGTCTAGAAAACATGACCTGTGAGGGAAGGCTGAAGGAATTGGGTTTGTTTAGTTTAGAAAAGAGAAGATTAAGGGGGGACATGGTAGCTGTTTTCAGATATCTAAAAGGGTATCATAAGGAGGAGGAAGAAAACTTGTTCATCTTGGCCTCTGGGGATAGAACAAGAAGCAATGGGCTTAAACTGCAGCAAGAGAGGTTTAGTTTGGACATTAGGAAAAATGTATTCAAACACTGGAATAAATTGTCCAGGGAGGTTGTGGAATCTCCATCTCTGGAAATATTTAAGAGTAGGTTAGATAAATGTCTATTAGGGATGGTCTAGACCCATGGTCCCCAACGCGGTGCCCATGGGCGCCATGGCGCCCACCGGGGCATTTATATGCACCTGCCTAGTCTGCATTAGGCACACCCTAATGCAGGGGCAGACTGGCCCGGTGGGACAGAGCCACTGGGCTCTACACTCCTGCACCCCGGAGCCAGTAGGGGCGCTGCTGGCACTTACGGCCCCGCCAGAAGACCCCACCGGGCTGAGGGACTCTGACGAGGAGGCCAGCAAGCTGACCCCGGCCGGGGAAGGTACCGGGCCGGGGGAAGGGAAAGCGGGCTGTGAGAGGTGCGAGCATGCACTGTCAACCCAGGTGGAGCCAGGGCTACGCCGGGGGTGAAGTCATGTGCGGCGCACCAGAGGGGGTGGTGCCATGTCAGTGTGGTGTCGCGGTACCATTTTTTAAAATAGCCAGCTGTGGATCAGAGAAGGTGGAGGAAGGGGATGTGCTGAGTGGGGCGTGGGGGAGCAGAGCCTGGCTAGAGGCAGGACGGCGGTGAGTGCACCTGGAAAGGCGGTCGTGGTGTGATGGGCTGGGGCTATGAACGTTAATCCTCCCAGCTCCAGGTCCAGCACGTGGTCTGGAGCCCGGGCTGCGGGGACTTTTGGGGCCCGATCGCAACAGACTCCAGCCCTGCAAACTGGAAGGCAGAAGGAAGGGGAGGAGAGGGGGAAAGCAGGTACCAGGGGAGCTGATGGAGCAAGGGGAGGAGACATGGTGGGGATGGGGAGTGTGAGATTTAAAGGTGCACTTTGTTTGGTCTCTGAGGTTCCACAGGACTCCTCGCCACTTTTCACAAAGTGATCACTTATATCTCAGTGTTAGTAACTCTCATAATTTTGTCTTGAGTCTCACATTAATTATTGTTTTCCATCAAGCCCCAGCTTCTGAGTGGATCTGTGATGATTTCAGCCTTCTTCCTTAAAGAGAAAGTAAGCTTCTACCCCTCAACGCTATGGAGAAAGCTTCAAACTATGATTCCAGTGCATCCTAGAGCTCAAAAGAGAGAAGGCAAATAAAAAGAACAACACAACTATTATTTTTGTATAACTGCATAATGTTAAAGCCAATCTTGTGATTTTTTTTGATGAGCCTGAACATTTAGAGTTAGCAATACAAAGATCTGACCAAACAGTCCTCATTCTCAAAGGAAACCTGCACAATATTTGATGTATTTGTAACTTAGCTAGACGTTAAAAACCATGGACTAACTAGAGACCCTGGATTTATTGCTTATTATAATAATCAATAACCCATTAACAATCCCCATCCCCCAGCTGCTGTCTCCGTCCCTTCTTTTCCTCTCTCTGAGGCTACGTCTACACTGCTGTTTTTGCGCTAAATCTCACAGAGCGTCCACACTGCGAGTGCTTTTGTTCAAGAAAAAGTACAGTAGATTGTCAGAAGACAGGGCTTTTTGCACAAGAGTTATTCTTCTTTCTATGAGAAAAAACCGCATAAACCTCCTTTTTTAAGGAAGAGTGGTTTTTTCGAAAAAAAAAAACGCATCCCGACGACCTTCATTTTTGAAAGATCTTCTTTCAAAAATGTGATCAGAGGAAGATATGCAAATTATGGAATTTGCATATCCTCTTTCAGAAAATCTTTGTAGTTTAGATGTAGCCAAACAGAAGTTGTTCCAGTAAAATATATTACCTCAAACACCTTGTCTGTCTTTGATAAAGCAGACCTCCATCCTCCTGTGCCACACTCCAAAATGTCTTTCCCTGATTGTGTGTTGTGAGCAAGACATGAGAAGTCATTCTTCCGCTCTACTCTGCACTAGTTAGGCCTCAGTTGGAGTATTGTGTCCAGTTCTGGGCACTGCATTTCAAGAAGGATGTGGAGAAATTGGAGAGGGTCCAGAGAAGAGCAACAAGAATGATTAAAGGTCTAGAGATCATGACCTATGAAGGAAGGCTAAAAGAATTGGGTTTGTTTAGTTTAGAAAAGAGAAGATTGAGGGGGGACATGATAGCAGTTTTCAGGTATCTAAAAAGGTGTCATAAGGAGGAGGGAGGAAACTTGTTCATTTTGGCCTCTGAGGATAGAACAAGAAGCAATGGGCTTAAACTGCAGCAAGTGAGGTTTAGGTTGGACATTAGGAAAAAGTTCCTAACTTTCAGGGTAGTCAAACACTGGAATAAATTGTCCAGGGAGGTTGTGGAATCTCCATCTCTGGAGATATTTAAGAGTAGGTTAGACAATGTCTATCAGGGATGGTCTAGACAGTACTTGGTCCTGCCATGAGGGCAGGGGACTGGACTCGATGACCTCTTGAGGTCCCTTCCAGTCCTAGTATTCTATGATTCTATGATTCTATGATTTTTTTGAGGGGGAGGGAGCTTTTTTTGCTCAACAACATTTGGACAACCTCCCCTTTTAATTAATGCAGAATTTTGTTTAAAAATGAATTACAGTATAATTAACATAAAATTATCCAACTAAATTAAGTTTCTATCAAATTTACCCAATTCACATTTAATATTAAAATAGCAAATTCACTTGGTAAGGTGAAAGAGTAATTGCCGAATAATTTAATTAATACCTTTTACATGTAAAATTACCATTTTTATCTTATGAATTCATATATTAAATATGATGTTTTTCGTATTAATGTACAAATACAAAATAAGCCTTGAAAAATTGTTGGCGCCCACCACACTCTTCTGAAAACATGAATGTGCTATTGGCCACAAAAAGGTTGGGGACCACTGGTCTAGACAGTATTTGGTCCCGCCATGAGGGCAGGGGACTGGACTCAATGACCTCTTGAGGTCCCTTCCAGTCCTAGAAGTCTATGATTCTACGAAAAGCAGGAGGACAAAGTATGAATTCCATGGCCCATTATTCGGAAATAATGACCTTGATACTGTAAACACACTGCTTATAAATTCAAATGTGTGTGGGGGTATTTGGGAATAAGGTACTAGAGTAGACCAGGGCATAATGTGTGATTTGAACACAAATGTTATAAAAACACTATGTACTATGACAAAATCATGCCAGCTATATACATTTGGAGCACATACCTGTTTTGGCCTTGATCGCCTTGTGCCTCAGTTTGCCTTTCGTAAAATGGAAATAATAATACTCTGCTGTTTAAGAGAGATGTTATCCAGTCATTTTGAGGAGACACTGAGATATAGCAGCACAGCAAAGATGTTTTTAAAGTATTATATGACAATATAGCGAGTACTTGCAAAATCTCACGGAAAAGAAGTACTCTACTGCAGTTGCTACTCTAACAGGTTGCAGTTAGGAAGCCTTTTGCAATGCATAACAGTTTTATTATGCTAGTAAATTTGTGTATGCCAAGGGATAGCACACTTTATATTAACTACATGCATAGAGTGCAAAGAAAGGCACATGCTACTTTTATATGTAAATTCTGTAGCAGTACTCTTCTTAGGAAACAGGAAAGAAAAGATTGCAAAGTCCAATGGGGTAAATTCACATCTTTGTTGTAAGCAACCAAATTTATCAAGAATTGGTAATGCCTAAGATCAGGTTGTGGCCTCATTTTCTAAGACTGTCCAAAACTATGTGTGGAATTGTATGCTAATTATTTAAGGAGCTTATTTGCAAATATGCAAATAAAAATTGGATTTGAAAACTCTTTGTGGATTTAGTTCTGGTGAAAGGCATTGAATTGATTCTGGATTTGCCTTCTAGCAATCCCCAGAGCAGTTGGAACATGAAGCAGCATAATGGGATTTAGAGGCAGCTACAGGAGTGCAGCATAGGTACTGTTCAGCAGGAGAGAAACCAGAGGATGAAGGAGGTTTCTATGGATTGCATCACACTTTCCCTCCATTATCCTTGTTGCTCTCATTCTGCTCCCCGTTTACTCCATTTTCCATCTGCTCTTCCCTTAGCTTCTGCTCCTTTCTAGTTCCCTCTGTAGCTTCTATTGCCACTTTTCCCTCAAGTAACTCTTCCTTCACTCCCCAAACACCTCTTGCTTACTCCACCAGTTTCTGGTTTTCTTTATCCACAGCCCCTCACCTTCCTTGTTTGGGGTCTAACTCCATCACAGCCATCTCTCCACTGCTCCATTCATACATGGCAGCAGGAACAATGAACCCCCAAAGAGGGGGGAGTCCACTTGGCTGCCCATTCAGCTGGCTCAGTGTCCTATATAATGTATGGAGATAGTTAGATTCTAAGAATGGGAACCACAAAAAGCTTAGTATCAGTTTGCAGCTGAGAGTTATAGGTTTGAAACCTCTGATGGAGTTAGATGCAGACATCAAATTCCTCTTCTAAAAAATAAAAAATGGAGATGCTTCCCTACCACACAACAGCATATTCCCAGGATGGGAGAGAACCAGGTTCAAAGCACAGCAGCCCAAACCCCATGGCATTCCCAGAGCCATGCTGAATATCTAAAGGAGGCAAGGGACACTTTCTGTGTCTTCACGTGACACGTATGATATTAGGCAGAGGCTGCTTTTTTCCAGCCTTAACTTCTGAAGAAGTACTTGGGGACTACCGGAGATAAATTATGTCTTAGGAAATCTTGGGTGAAAAATGAACACAGCTGATTGCACGTGTAAAGTTTGTTATCAGAGAGGCATGGTGCTGAGCTAATTCAAAAACACAGGATCTCACAGCCACTCAGGAGCTGGTTGGTCCAGACAAAACAATTATAAAAGGACCATCTGGAACATAGAAGCTATACTGAATATTCCATTTTTACTCTCAATCTTGTCCTCTGTTCCAGAGTCAGACCAAAGTATCGCATAAAATGCCCAAAATGGCATTTCACTTGAAACAAAGCATCACAAAAGGCCTTTTGACATCTTTGAAATTCCCTGTTTGATAACAATTCTAAATGAAGTCCTTTGAATGATTTTTCCATTTGTTTGTAGTTGGAAAACTCCCACTTTTATTCTTTTAATTTTTAGCTCTGGGAAAAAATAGTGGAGGGAAGAAAAATGGGCTTTTCCACACTGAATTGAAACAAAATTTAATTTTCTTGAATTAATTTTAAACGTTTATTTTTCTGGTGAAAATTATTTTTGGCCAGCTCTTCCCATTAACACCTTTAAAATTTTGGTTAGACTATAAGTATGTCTAAAGAAGACAACCATTGGGGGCTTGGCTCAGGAACAAGAGTCTAGCTGGGTTAATCCATTCATACACTTCTCTGCAGCAGGGATGGGCAATAATTGTTGATGGGGGGAGGGGAGTGTGACAGACTCCTCCCCATGGTTTATGAAATGGACTTATGGACATGAATGTACATAACTCAAAGGTGGTTTCAGAGAATTATTTCATGTAACACATCGATCTTCATGTAATGATTTGCTGGTTCTGTTTATCTTTCTCTGTTGTACATATCATTTGTGTGTGTAAAATTAGACACAGGGAGTGGGGAATAATTTGTGAGTTTCCAACAATCTTTTGTCCTGAAGTCTGAGCAGTGGTTGGTAGGGAGTGGCCTCAACTCCTTACCAAAGGCAATAGGAAAGGAAAGGCCTGGGTCTTTTGGATGAGCTGCACCTGAAGGAAGGAGCCTGAGACCCTAAGGTGTGGAAGAGACCCTGGTTTAGACTGGAAGCTGGAAAAGGGGTTTTCTGGTGAGTTTAAGTTTGCACTGAGGTTCCAGTGTAGAATTAGCCAAGTGGTTTTGTTACTTTTGATTTGTAACGTACTTTGCTCTGCCTGGTCTCACTTATTACTACAGTAAAACTCCATTAGTCCGGCATCCAATGCTCCGGGACTCCTGATGGTCTGGCACCATCAGGAACCCGGAAGTGCTGGGGCAGCCGGACAGGCTTCCCCCATTCAGCTGCTGCTGAAACTGACCAGCAGCTGAATCGGGGAAGCCGGGAGCAGAGCAGCTGGGGTGCTGCCGGGTTGGTCTCGTAGCGCTGCCCCTCGGGGCTGCGGGACCAACCCAGCAGCACCCCAGCTGCTCTATTGCAGGCATCCCTGATTCAGCTGCTGCTGAAAATGACCAGCAGTGGCTGAATCAGGGATGCCTGGGGCAGAGCCAGACTATCGTAAGGGGGGGGGGGGGCTATGAGGGGTCTGGGGTGGCATCCCCTCCCACCCCACTCCAGACCCCTCATAGCCCCCCTTCTGATAGTCCGGCATATCTGATAATCCGGCACCCCCTGGGTCCTAAAGATGCCGGATTATCGGAAGTTTACTGTACTTAAATCCTACTGCTTCAACTTAATAAAACCATTTTTATTTCTATCAAACCCAGTGTAAGTGATTGTTACCTGGGGGGGCAACCAGCATGCACATTCCCCCTTTCATTGTTAAAGGGGGCTTACCTAATTCTTTGGGGTTTGATCCCATCTGTGCAGTGCTCTCTCAGGAGGCTGGGCCCTAAACTGCACTCTCTTTGGACCTGAAGTGGTTCAGTGTCTGTACTGCTTCTTGGTGGGGGCAGGGACTTCAGCTCGGGGCCTTGACTGGGGGACACTAGCAAAGCTGGGCCAGCAGGACTGGGCAGTTAGGAGTCCCAGAGAGCAGGAAGGCAAGGGGCAGTGGCTGTGTCAGCACCCTGGGAGGCACCCCTGAGGGGTTGTCTGTGACCTCACCCCATCACAGGAGGCATGCCAAGATTTTGTTAAGTGGTCAAGGGCCATATTTTTCTATGGAGGGAGTGCAGGCTCTGGAATGGAGGTTCGGTGGAAAAGGAAGCTTGGGGTAAGTGCTTGGGGTGCAGGAGACAGCATGGAGTTTGAGAGGGAGTTTGGCTAAATGAGGAGATTGTGACCTGAGGCACAGGATTTGGGTGCAGGAGAGGATTCTGGCCTGTGGGCAGAGTTTAGGAGGGGATGCAGTGTTTGGGAGAGATTTGGGGTGTGGGAGGGGGTGGGGTGCCAGAGAAGGCTCTGGATGGGAGGCACTTATTTAAGCTGATCCTGGATAGCAGCACTTTCAGCCAGGTTTGCCTGCCTGCCTGCTGCCCCAGACCACTCTCTTCTCCCAGAAACTAGTGAATAGGAGCTAAGAAATTGTGCTGCAGTAACCCTGCCCCAGTTTCTGCCCAAGAGAAGTGGAGAGATTTTGCTGGTGGCAGGAGGTAGCATATGAAGCCTCCCCGCAGCACATAGAGCCCCAGGGAGGAGCCAGAGTAGTACACAATACCACTTAGATAAATGGTGATCCTCAGGTTCTTTTACTCTGTATGGGCATGTCTATACTAGGATATTATTTTGAAATAACTACATTTGGCTTAACTCCCGATTTTACAAAATTAAGATAGTGTACAGGGAAGCTTTGAAATTAGTTCAAAGCAGGCTCCATTAGTGTAGATGTTCTACCTCGACTTACAGCCCCAGGAAGCACTGGAGAGTAATTTGTTCGAAGTACTCTGGTGAATAGTTATTTCAAATAGCAGCACTGGAGCATCCACACTAACTCTATTTCGAAATAACTATTTTAAAATTAACATTATTTCCCGAAGAAAATCAGAGCACAGATTTCAAAATAAGTGGCCTGTTATTTTGAAATAATGGTCTTGGTAATGTGGATGCTCCACTTAGAAATAACCCTTCTTAGGTAGAATTTATAATAACGCCCTAGTTTAGGGCAGGGCTAATTGTTTTCATGTTATTTATAACTGCTTGCATTGATTCCAGAAGTCAGTCTACAGCCTTACCACAAAGCAAAGCAGAAGATGATTCCAAGGGGGAGAGCATGTGAGCAAAATTTTAAAACTCTTCTTTGCATGCCTTTTATTTGATCACATGACAACACAATAAATTCATCACTATTTCATAGCAATAATTTGCAGTGAGTTGTGGTATTGTAATTCATTTCTTCCACTGGAAAAAAAATTGTGGCTGTGGTAACTTAAGGAACATTTCCATTTGTGTTTGTTTTTCATGACAAGAGAACAATTATCTTGTACTGTAATTGTAGGTGTTAGTTACCAAAATAACCTTTTAATTTTAGTTTCCTTCCAACTCATTTTTCTCTTCTTTCCTCCTTGGATTTTTAACACCTCCATTAAGTCTAATTTCTGGAGACTACTTCTGTAAATAGAAAGGATAATGAGTAACAACCATGAAGATGCCAAACATAATAAAATGGAGACAATGCAAGGAGGGGGAAAAAGGACCTCATCACAGTTCTCACAGGTTCAGATCTTTTTTCTGTTACTCTTTCTCTAAGGTTAATAGGATATTGTCTGTACATCCATCAAGTGCCAGCAATGCCTTCTTCCAAGAGTATTGGCCAAATTAGACAGTCTCTGTGACAAAGGATTAATGGTCACAAATTAGATATTCAAAATTGTAACATAGAGAAACCTGTTGGGGAACATTTTAATTTGCCCAGGCACTCATTAATGAATCTAAAAGTGACCATAGACTTACAAAGCAATTTCAAAAGCCAGCTAGGAAGAGAAACTGGGAGACCTGCCTTCATTTGCAAATTTGAAACTTTTAATCATGGTTTGAACAAAGATATGAATTGGATGGGCTGCTATATTCAACGCCCTTATGACATCAAAAGCTAAGTATCGGGCACTTACAGCCCACTCTATTAACCTCATTATCATGGACACTCTAATTGACAAGATTTTTTCCTTCTCTTTCCCTGCCCTACACAATGAAGCTACAGTAACTGGATAAGATAGACAAATCAAATAAATGAAATGACTAAATGGATAGAAGGCACACATCCAGTTACTTTTTTTACTGTCCTGAGTACCTTTCAACTGCCCTCCCCTCCTTCTTGCACTTCAGCCAATCTCCCTTACCAGCCTGTTCTCTTACAATTACCAGAACATGACCATCTTCTGTAGCTAAATTCGAGCTAAGCTGGAGAGAGCTTACGTAATGGACAAAAACAGGAAGAGAGGAAATATTAATGGCATCTGATCAATGGTCAGAAGACTTGCCTGGGTACAGGGCTCTGCTGTTCCCTGTAGACACTTGGTAACTCTTCTTTACTGAGCCCTAACACCCAAAAAACAAGGACACTAGCAGACACCAGAATAACTCTGGCAGATATTTTTCCTCCTGGAAGGAGATAATTCGCAAAGCAACATGTTATGAGAGAACACACTGAAATTGGTGTTCCCATTTCAGAGGCAATGTGGAACTGTTGATGGGGTGGGGGCGAGTTCAAATCTTGAATCCCAAAAAAGAAAGAAAATTAAAAATATAAACAATGACAGAAAACGTAGGAGTCACATGACCCTGCATGTCTCCCCCTATCCATCATCTCTCCCCAATTATGGCCCTAACTGCAATGATTTATATCCTGAAGTCACTCTGGAAATACTCTCAAACGTTTCAAGAAAGACACTTATATTTGAACCACATCAATTTCTCAGGCAATGTAAAAATAGTATGGCCCCAATTCTCAGCTGTCTTGGGAATGCTGGCAGCCAAAATAGTTCTTGTGCCAGAATATACCACAACTTTGGCATTTTGATCAGAAAAGGCCAAATTTGTTAAAACCAAAGCTTCTCACAGACACATATCTTTTTTAATTAAATTTTCATCAGGAATGTGTCTCAGGGACAAGTTAGAATTTCTGATCAAAATGAGAGAAAAAAACTACATGCCTCCCTGAAATAACCAATCACCCAGGAGTAATAGCATCCATCTGGTTTGTAGGATATCAGGTACTGAAAACAAGGCCTTGAAACTGTGTCTCCCACATCCTAGGTGAGTGTCCTAACACCATGAGTGTCACTTTAAAAAAAAATTCTGAAAGTATTATTTTTGTTACAACAAGGAAGGGAAATAAATGTTAAAACCTCAGACTTTTTTGCAAAATGGAATTCTTGTTTTCCTAATGCAAGGAGAAACAAATGCTATTAGGGCCTTGGATCATTTGCAGCCAGTTCAATTTAGATCAGCTGTCATGGGGTGCCTAGCCCTCATGCATTTGTGCTACCCAAGGTCTTCTGCAACCTTTTGGGTTGTCACAAAAACCTTTACTCTGACCTAACAGGCAGGGTCTACCATGATATCTTTCTCTTCTTGTGCAGTGTGGACTAGCAGCCAGAGTCTGTAACAATACCCCTTTCTCAGGGCAGTGTGGGCTAACGGCTGGAGTCTGTAGTAACACTTCACTCTCTTTCAGGGCTTAACAGCCCAAGTCTATAACAATGCCCTCCTCCTTCAGAGCAGTGCATCCTCGTGGCCAAAGTCTTGACAACATCTCTCTCCCACAAGTTAGAGTGGCCTAACAGCCAGAGGCTGTATCAGCACTCCTCTCTCTCAGGGCAGCATAGCCTAGCAGTCAAAGTCCATAATAATGCCCTACTCTCTCTAAGGGCAGTGTGTCCTGATAGCCAGAGTCTATAACCACAGGGGTGTGCTTGATGAGGAGGTGGTAGGGGGACCCAGGCCCATCCACACCACCAGATCTTAGCCCAGGGTCCTGTCAATGGTAGAGTGGACCACTACTAACTCGGTGTGAAGTCCTACCACACTACACCAAGCTTCAAGGATCAGTTCCTCACCCTGGGCTATTTTCCACCAGTATCCTCCAGGTAATCCTCTCAGTCACTCCCCATTGGACTGGGTGACTGTTTTCTACAGCCTCCCATTAACTGGTCTCCATGGCTTGGTCTACTGGTAGTTCTTCAGGCGCTCCAGCAGCATTTCCTTCCCTGGTTGCAAACTTCCCAGACTAAGCAACTCCTCAGGCCTTTACAGCTGGCTTCCAGCTGGAGCATGCCCAACAGAGCTGCAGGGGCAGGGCTTCCTCAGTCAGGCAAGCTATGTTAATTCCCTCAGCTCCAATGTGGGACTGATACAACCCATCACAGCAACATTCAAGCCCCTCCCCCCCCCGAGTCATGCTGAGTGATCTTAGCCACAGAAAATCAGGAATTATGATCAAGAACTATTCTACACAATGCTTCTGGTGAGATTCTCATACATTCTCTGTCCTGTAAGGGAGAGAAAAGGTCTAGAGTAGTATAAAAAGGCTCTAAAATAGCAATGGGCAACCTACAATAGTGAGTGGACTGTATAAGTAGGCCCTCCTTTATATCAGTGGACCACAAGATTGTCATAACCAGGATGGTCTCACAGACTGGGGTAGTTTTGCTACTCATGCTTGCGTACCTGGAATTTGTAGGGTGTACCAAATGAACCATAGCAGTGCTTTCATTGGATGTAGAGGGAGTGCATGGCTCCCACAGTCAATTTAATGTGCAATCCGCATGCACCTCACTTCACGTGCCTTTGCTTTACGTGCATGTCACTTCAGTAATACTGGGGGGGAAGAGGGGGTGAGATCTCTGTGACAGAAAACAACAGAATCTAGCAACCCTATGCATGGGCAACAGTTGTATGGGTCACACATAGAACTCCAATGCCCTGCATAAAATGCATGGGCCACAGCTTGCCCACTACTGCTCTAAAAACTCCTCTTGGATAAGCATAATGGAAGACATAGAGAGCTTCCACTAAAGCTCTCTTCTGGATTCCCTCACAAACTCAGCGCAAGGATGGCCTGTGGGTGGGAGAAGCAAGTGCTGCTATGTTGCAAGCAAGGGCACCAGTTCAGATTGCGGGAGAGGGGGCAATCTTAACCATAATTCCATTCCATGGACTACTTAGGCACCTGAAAACTCCAGATTTGTGTGGTGTTGGGTTTTTTTATTTTTTTTCCAAGTGACAACTTAGAAATTAACTGACAGGAACAGTGTTTCCAATTCTTATAAAAAGATAAAATATAACAAATATTTGTATTTTATTTGTAAATTTAGAAAAAAACAACAAGATATTTCCAGTCTGAAATTTTGGAGGTATCAATTTTGGAGGCTTAACTCAGGTTTAATACTTTGTACACTATCTTTAGTAGAGATAAATATCTGCTTAGCCTTGCAATGATTATTATTCTTTAAATGTCTTCTGAGCCAAATTGTGAAGAGGAGAATGAGATCGATAGTTAATTTTCTTTCAGGAATATTTAAATGTAAATAAATTACTAAAAAAAAAAAATGATATTCCAGATTGGAAGGAGGTTGGTGTGTTGCTCTGAGAATTTGAGAGTATAAATATCACCTCCATGACTTTCACCAAAGGTTCTCAGGTTTGTGAGACTGCAACCCTCAGAAATATTTACGAGTAAACAAACAGGAGTTAGGTGACTTACCAATTGGAAGAGAAGGACACACTGCTATAAAATGGCTGATTGCCTAGGGCAGCATTTGTTTGTATCTGCACATGTTAAAAATAAACCCTGCAGATCCCTAAAATGTGTTCTGTGGGAAAAAAAAATCTAGAATTAAAAAGGGCAATTGTAACCCTCCTGAAGAATCAACATTTGTAACAGACCTGTGTCTGCTGGTGTCAGGAGGTGCTTCTTCCTCCCAGCCTCTATAACACAGCAACCTGAGAGGACGAGGGCAGGTCATGATGAAATCTGCAGCAATTATCTTCTGAGCTTCCTTCCCCACCCACCACTCCCTAAACCTGCTTGCATTTGGGGGGAAAAAAGTGCTGCAGAAGCTCCCAGCCCTGCTATTGCATCTGCCAGATACACCTCTGCATTTCTGTCCATAGAGAAAAGAATAGCCAGCCCAGGGGCAGGGGGAGAAAAGAGTGAACTAGCTTTTCAATCAGTGTGGCTAATGGGAGTGTGGAGAGCCTGGAGAGGAAGAGCAGCATTGGTTGCTTTTGGCTGGCTATGAGGGGAAGCAGAATAAGCCAGGGGAGGTAAGCACACAGTATGACTGCTCGCCTTTGTGCTTTGCATTTGTTGCTGCAGTTCTATTCTTGCCAAGATGGAACTAGTATCTCAGGACCCTGATTCTAACCCAGCTGCTCCTGATTTCAGCCAGGAGCCAAGCAGCAATTTGCAAGGGCTGGGCCTTTTGTTGTGCTTGATGAGCCTGCATTCCTGTCACTCTGGTGAGGAAAGGGGAGGGGGAGAGGAGTAAACAAAGAAAGCTGCCTGCATTGCTCTCACTTCTGACTAGACCAGGAAGTCAGGATTCAGTATCCTGACATGATAGGAAACCTGGGAGGGAAGGTCAAGTCCCCTTAGCCCTACTTAAATGGCTCCCCTGGCCTCAAGGCAGCCCTTGAGAGCCTATAGGCAGCTTGCCTTATGAGAATTGGCTTATGAATATGCATAACTCAATGATGTTTTATACAAAACAGCTCATGTAACATATCAATACTACGGTTATGACTCACTGAATCTGTATACTCTGTCTTTGTACATGATGCTATTCTTGTATGTGAAGCCAGAGATATAAAGTGTAAAATTGTTTATAGTTTTAAGAGCCATTACTGCCACCCCAGAAGCTTAATGGCTCGGTGATCAACTCAGTGATTTGTAAACAGCCTTATTTGTCCTGTTAGCCCTAGTGGTGGTGCTAAAAAGACATGTGACATACCACCTGGTACTGAAATCCATTTTGAACCTGGTATTTTTCCATGGAAGCAGGGATGTAAAACAAAGGATCCCTACCCTGTGGGAAAGTTGATTAAGCAGTGGGATGCAATCCCCTAATCTCCTTTTATCTTCAGCTGGCTTTTGAAACAGCCTGACACACTTTAAGGGGGGAAAAATAACTTTGAAGGACTGAAGACCCAAAGAAGAGACAAAAGTTTGTGATTTGAAGCTAATACCTAAAATAAGAACAGCTATTTATGGAAGAATCTGCAGCAATAAGTTTCCTAGAGAATTAAAACTAGTTATGCATTTTCTATTCATGTTAATTCAATGACTAACTTTACTTAGATGCAAGAGGAAGATCAAGGACAGAGTATGCCCATTGTTCAGTGAAGAGGGAAAAACAATAACAGGAAACTTGGAAGGCAGAGGTGCTTAATGACTTCTTTGTTTCAATTTTCACCAAAAAGATTGATGGTGAATGGATGTCTAACATAGTGAATGCTAGTAGAAATGGAGTAGATTACGAAGTTAAAAAAAAAAAAGAACAAGTTAAATGCATCCTAGAATACTCAAGAAGCTGATAGACGGAGTATCTGAGCCATTATCTATCATCTTTGAAAAGTCATGGAAGTTGAGAGAGATTCCAAAAGATTTAAAAGGGCAAATATAGCACCCATCTATAAAAAGGGAAATAAAAACAACCCAGGAAACTACAGACCAATCAGCTTAACTTCTGTGTCAGAAGAGATAATGGAGCAAGTAATTAAGGAATTCATCTGCAAACATCTGGAATATAATAAGATGATATGTAACAGCCAGCATGGATTTGTAAAGAACAAATCATGTCAAACCTATCTGATAGATTTCTTTGATTGGTTAACAAGTCACGTGGATAAGGGGGAAGCGGTGAATATGGTACACCTAGATTTGGTAAAGCATTGATATGCTTATGATATGCTTATGACCTTCTTATCAATAAACTAGGGAAATACAACCTAGATGGGGCTAGTATAAGGTGGGTGCATAACTGGCTGGATAACCTTTCTCAGAGATGTTATTAATGGTTCACAATCATGCTGGAAGGGCATAGGTGAGGTTCTGGAGGGATCAGTTTTAGGACTGGGTCTGTTCAATATCTTCATCAATGATTCAAATAATGACATAGAAAATGCTTATAAAGTTCGCACATGATATCAATCTGGGAGGGGTTGCAAGCAGTTTGGAGGACAGGGTCATAATTCAAAATGATGTGGACAAACTGGAGAAATGGTCTGAGGTAAAGAGGATGAAGTTTAATGAGGACAAATGCAAAGTATTTCACTAAGGCTGTGTCCAGACTCCATGCCTCCGTCGACGGAGGCATGTAGATTAGCCAGCTCGGAAGAGGGAAATGAAGCCGCGATTAAAATAATCGCGGCTTCATTTAAATTTAAATAGCTGCCCCGATCTGCCGATCAGCTGTTTGTCGGCAGATCGGGAGAGTCTGGACGCGATGCCCCGACAAAGAAGCCTTTCTTCATCGACACAGGTAAACCTGGTTTCACGAGGCTTACCTGTGTCGATGAAGAAAGGCTTCTTTGTCGGGGCATCGCGTCCAGACTCTCCCGATCTGCCGACAAACAGCTGATCGGCAGATCGGGGCAGCCATTTAAATTTAAATGAAGCCGCGATTATTTTAATCGCGGCTTCATTTCCCTCTTCCGAGCTGGCTAATCTACATGCCTCCGTCGACGGAGGCATGGAGTCTGGACACAGCCTTAGGAAGGAACAATCAGTTTCTCACGTACAGAATGGGAAGAGACTGTCTTAGAAGAAGTACTGTTGAAAGGTATCTAGTTGTCATAGTGGACAAAAAGCTAAATATAAGTCAATGCTGTGACACTTGGAAAAAAAAAGCAAACATGATTCTGGGACGCATTAAGAGGAATGTTGTGAGCAAGACATGAGAAATAATTTTTCTTCTTTACTCTGCACCGAGTACTGTGCACCGTTTTGGGCATCACATTTCAAGAAAAATGTGGAGAAATGCGGAGAAGGTCAGGAGAAAAGCAACAAAAATGACGGAAGGTCTAGAAAATAAGACCAATGAGGGAAGACTGAAATAACTGTGTTTGTTTTGTTTGGAAAAGAGAAGACTGAGAGGGGACAAAATGGCAGTTTTCAAGTACTTAAAAGGGTGTTACAAGGAGAAGGGAGAAAAATTGATCTCATTGACCTCTGATGACAGGACAAGAATCACCCTAACTGTCAGGCTACTTAAATACTGGAATAAATTATCTAGGGAGGTTGTGGAATCTCCATCACTGGAGCAGGTTGGATAGACATCTATCAGGTATGATCTAAATGGTGCTTGGGCCTGCCTTGAGGGCAGGAAACTGAACTTGATGACCTCTTGAGGCCCCTTCTAGTTCTAGTGTTCTATGATTCTATGATCTGACTGTTTTCACTTGCAATCACTTAAATCCTACCATTTGCAGTTAATAGAAACACTTGTTCACTATCATGTCAAGTGTAAATATTTGTTACCAGAGGTGTGGGGAGGCAACCACTGTGCATATCTCTCTTTCATTGATAAAGGATGCTTACCTGTTGAGCTTTATCAATGAAACTTTTGTAAAACTTTTATGCAGAGAAGGACAGATTTGGGGGTTTCATCACTTTTGGAGTTTGGTTTTCTGGGTTCTGTGCCCTAGAACTATGTCCTCCTAGAGCTAGTTCAGTGTCTGTATTGCTCTGCAGGGGACCAGTAACCCCAACTCTGTGCCTAGTCTTGGGGAGACAGAGGATCCGGCCTGGAAGGACAGGGAGGTGGGTGCCTCAAAGAGGAATAAAGAAGGTGTCAGCACACTGGGAAACAATCTCAGGGAGTCTTCTGCACCCGTACCCCTTTACAGAGTGGCTTTATTTTAGTAGAGGAAAGCTCTCTTCTGCCAACAGAGAGTAGCTACATTGCACACCTTATTGTGGAAAGGCTTTAGCAGCACAACTATGCCACTTATTAACTGTGTAATGTAGACATAGCCTTAGACAGTCCTACAAGACTGACTCCTTAACTCCAGATAGACCTTAGATAAAATTACATAAGTGATGAAAGCCTAAAATCCAATTGTTTATAATGAACTGTAGGTTCCTAAGTCATTTCAGCCCATTTGAAAATGTTATCCATATATCTTCTGATTCTTCCTGAGATACACCAAGTTCTGGTTTACTGTATATTCTTTGCCATACAGTTTTATTCCAATATCATGAGTAAAGAAAATCCATCTAATACAATTGTCTTTTTTATTGGTCAGTTAAAGGACTATCTTCTTCCAGTCCTTTAATAGTTATGTTGACCTGTATAGGTAATAACACATTCTATTAAATACATAGCCCAGTTTAGACCGAAGAAAAATAACTTGTATACAATCAATTTATAAATAAAGTATTGCCAGAAAACAGTAGCCATTTTGGCACCTTGTTTATGCAGATCAGCAGTCAGGTTTGTTGGATACCTTACAGTCTGCAACAGGTGGAGACAAATTAATCGAAGCATTCAGAAACAAGTCTTATATCTCTCACAAAGACAACTATAGTTCTTTCCCTAAGGAGTTTACCATCTAAGAGATGATAATGAGCTGACAGGATACACTGGGAAAAATAGAGAAAGTAATAATCTAAAGTTTGTTTTGTTGTTACCCTTTTTATTGTAAACTCACAATTTGTTCCAACAATTAATGACCCCCACTGTTAAAAATATATGCCTTCCTTCTAACTTTAATTGGTCTTTCTTCAGCTTCCAGACAACGGGATCTCTTTATGCTTTTTTTATGTTAGATTAAAGAGCCATCTCTCACACATCTTTTTTTTTATATATATGTAGAGATATTTGTAGGTCATGATCAAGTGACCTTTTGACTTTCTCTTGGATAAACTAAATAGATTGAGCTGCTTTAGTCGCTCATTATCTTTTCCAATTTGCCAACATCCTTTTTGAAGTTTTGAACACCACAACTGGATAGAGTGTTCCAGTAATGGTCTCCCTGTTGGTATATACATAGGTAATATCACCTTCTGACTCCTCTTAATATCCCTCTCTGCATATGCATCCAAGAATCACATTTACTTCCTTTGTTACACAATCACACTGATTATTCAGATCCACCTGGTTATCCACCATTACTGTTAAATCCTTTTAGGTGTCAGTGCATTCTAGAATACTATGTCCTATCTTGCAGACATTTTGCCATCTTAAAATATATTTGACTGTATTAAATCATATATTATTCCAATAACCCAGCCTGTCAAGCAATGGAGTTTACTACTTCATCAATATATATAATCTGCAACTTTTAAAAGCAATTATTTAATATTTTCTTCCAGATTGTTTAAAGATATTGAAAAGGACTGGGCCATGAAGAAATTCCTGCCATCAAGAATAAGACAGGAGCCACCATTATTTTAGTATATATCTGTACAATTGCTAGCACAGTGAGGGTATGTCTACATTTGCACCCTAGTTCAAAGTAGGGATGCAAATGCAGGCATTCAAAATAGTCAATGAAGCAGGGATTTAAATATCCCGCGCTTCATTAGCATCATCTCACCGACGCGTTACTCCGAATGCCAGCTGTTTTGAAACTGAAAGTGCGCGCCGGGATGCGTTAGTTCGAACCAAACCCCTTGGTTTGAACTAATGTTACTCCTCATTTTTAGACATACCCTGAGGCTTCAGTTCTGATTAGTAATGCATAGTCACCATTGTAATACAAATAAAATATTTTTGCATCACACTCTCCATAAGCAATCTTAAGATCACAAACTACCAAATATTGCATTCAGTGATGATTTGAACTGATCTAGTGTATTGGAAAGCTGTTTTCAAGTTCTTTCATTATTCTTCTTTTGTAGTTTTGAAACATTACATACTTTCCAGGATAAGGGCTAGTTAGACCAAGGCAAATCAACACACGAAATTTTCAATCATGATAAGCAAGTACAGGAAAAATCCTTAATGGCCTACACTAGGAATAGGAACAGTGTAGTTCTTAATTATATTGCCACTTAAAATTTTCTTATAACCTGTTCAATATATTACGACTATAGAAGTCATGCATCCTTGTATTGATTCTGATCACTCTTTCACCACTGAAATCAATGGAGTAACAGTAGCAGACAACTGGAGTGAAATTAGGTCAGACTCAAGCCCTGACTCACCACATTTCTTGAGGGAAAATACAAATGAACCACACCTCCATAAAGTTACGAAGTCATGTGCAAAATTAATATACTGCAAGACAAAGATGGCAATGTCATGCATGTACTTCTTAGTCAAACTACAGATTGGTATAACATTCTGGGCAAGATTTAATCTGTTCTTTTGATACCAACTCTATCATTTTCAGTAAATGCTCAAGAAAAACACAATATTTCATACTATATAATTGAGATTTGCAGCACCAATATGGAATACAGCTTCCATCTATACCTTTTCTATGATTCCACAAATCACACCTCAATATACTCTGTGTTTTAAAAGGTAAGGATTAGACACTATAACTTGCAAGCTGTTATTATTCAATTCAGTGATTTCCTGTGTGGTAACAATAGCACTAAAAATAGGTGTGGTTTGTTGCCCAAAGTAGTTTGGTTGCAGCTTGTTATTCAGATATTTATTTTAATGATTTCACTTACAGTATCTCATATGACCAAAAAAATGAAGACATAAGAACAATAAACTGACTGCTTTTCTTTACATTTCAACAAAGATAGGTAGGTGGCATGTGCCCACCTTTGTTTATTTTTGTTACCTATTTTGATAAAAAGGGGAAAATTCAGTAAAAAAGCTGTGTGTTTACACAAGCTGTACCTCAGTGTCTCTGAATTAGAGAAAAGGAGATGTGGAAGAAGATAGATGGACAGTACCAGGTAAGAGATGCTGAACAGTAGTCCCATAATAGGATGTTGGTGATAGCTGCCTTTTGTAGATATAAAGAGTGGACTACAGCCCAGATCCTGACCTGAGGTAAGACAACTTTGCGCTACACGAGAATCTTGTCTGTATTATGACTGCAATAGTGGCTACAAAAACCTAAAGTCTTCTCCCAGCCATGCATGGGTACATACACCCCTAAAAGAATCTGAATCATGGAAGCAAGCCACAGAATGTATTTTTACAGTTCATCTGGAAACATGCTGGAAACATAATTTAGATATTGACATAAAGAGCACGCTTATTAAGTTTGCAGATGATACCAAGCTGGGAGGGGTTGCAAGTGTTTTGCAGGATAGGTCATAATTCAAAGTGATCTGGACAAACTGGAGAAATGGTCTGAGATGAATAGAATGAAGTTTAATAAGGACAAATGCAAAGTGCTCCACTTAAGAAGGAACAATCAGTTTCACACATACAGAATGTCTAGGAAGGAGTACTGCAGAAAAGGATCTAGGAGTTATAGTGGACCACAAGTTAAATATGAGCTAACAATGTAACACTGTTGCCAAAAAAGCAAACACGATTCTGGGATGCATTAACAGGAGTGTTGTAAGCAAGACATGAGAAGTCATAGAATCATAGAATCACAGAGCTGGAAGAGACCGTAGAAGGCCATCAAGTCCAGCCCCATGCCCAAGGTAGGACCAATCATTCTTCCATTCTACTCTGTGCTGATTAGGCTTCAGTTGGAGTATTGTGTCCAGTTCTGGGCACCACATTTCAAGAAAGATGTGGAGAAATTGGGGAAGGTCCAGAGAAGAGCAACAAAAATGATTAAAGGTCTAGAAAACATGACCTATGAAGGAAGACTGAAAGAATTGGGCTTGTTTAGTTTGGAAAGGAGAAGACTGAGAGGAGACATGATAGTGGTTTTCAGGTATCTAAAAGGGTGTCACAAGGAGGTGGGGGAAAAATTGTTCTCCTTGGCCTCTGAGGATAGAACAAGAAACAATGAGTTTAAACTGCAGCAAGGGAGGTTTAGGGTGGACATTAGGAAAAACTTCCTAACTGTCAGGGTGGTTAAACACTGGAATAAGTTGTCTCTGAAGATATTTAAGAACAAGTTAGATAGACATCTATCATAGATGGTCTAGATGTTACTGGGTCTTGCCATGAGGACAGGTGACTGGACTCAATGACCTCTTGAGGTCCCTTCCAGTTCTAGTGTTCTATGATTCTAAGCCTCCCAGCCTGGCTAGACAGGCTCATGCTAGATCAGCTAGTGTGCTAAAAATAGCAGCATAGACGTTGTGACGTAGGCAGTAGTTTAGACTAATCTCTCTAGTTTAAGCTCACATGACCCTTAGTTTAATCTCACCTGGCTAGCTTGAGTAGGCCACCCATGTCACAAACTCCATGTGTCTATTTTTAGCAGAGAGAGTGCAATGATATGTATCTAGTGTTGAACATAGTCCAAGACAGACTCATTGGATAGGGCCTATGCCAATGTTCCCTCTAATCTTTTCCATTCAATCTATGGGTGGAATGATTTTTTATGTTCATGGAGGAGTACACGAACTTAGCTGTGGGCACTCTGCTAATCAGTTGGGTGGCATGTGAATTTCTCCTGAGTGGCTGCACAAGTACACAGTTTACAGCCAATACTTGTCTATGCTGTGCCTTCCACAGAGCTGTGCTTCTTCCATAATTGCATGGGAAGTGTGTGAGGAGCCAGGTAAGCATCAGGAGACACAGTGCAATCACTGAGCAAACAGTTCAATAATTAACAGATCTAATGGTCAACCCCACAAACACACTTGAATTGAAATCAGACTTTTTTTTTCTGGCTTTCTGTGACCTGGCAACTGAAAATTGCATTTCCCTTTCCACCAGACCCCAGGAGACTGCCTAACACCTGCTTATCGGGTAGAGGATTAATTTATAGCACAAAAAGAACATCACAGAGTATGGACTAAAAGAGAATTTTCATTTCTATAAGTGAGTGACTACTGCATAAATCAGTGCACATGTGTCACTTGGTTCTGAGTTACATAAAATGAGGGTTATTTTAAAGGATCACATGTTTTACAGTTTTTCTAATATCCAAAAACACAGGATGTGACAAAACCATAGAGGCTTTAATTTTTCCCAATGTTAACTGAAAATAGCTTTCGGGATGTGTGGTCTTAATATTTCATTTTTGAAATAGAACACAAAACTCAAAATATACTATGTGGGTTACATTACTTTTTGTGGCTTGCCCATATCAGGCAATAGAAGGAATCCACGTGAATTTGAACCATTTAAAAAAGAACCCTTCCCATGCAAACTGCTTACAGTCCTTCCTGTTTTGCAACATACATAATGTCTTACCTTACATATTTGACTCATACTAAGGTGGTTTTCATTACTTGGTTGCATAAATTAGATACAATATGTTCCAGATATGTTGAATATTGAGTCTATTTCACTGCCAAGAACAAATGGAAAAATATCAGCTGATATTCAACAAACTAGTGCCCATTATGCTGGTGACAGTAACAACTGGGATCACATTGATCTAATTGGCAGAGCTGGGATCACATTGATCTAATTAGTCTTATACTTGACCAGATAGAACTAGTGATCAGTGTGCTCCACCACTGCTCAGCTTGAGCAATAGTGTCTGTGCTACTTCAGGCCAGCTATACTCCCAGATATGGGTAGCAAACAGCAAGAAAAACCCTCCATCAATAAAACTTTTGAAATTGTAACCAGAGTCTAGCTCTAAACATAAAGTGTCTCTCTCCTCATGGATCTGATGCTTACTATTGTTGTTTCAATGCTTCAGCGTACACAAAATGAGAAATTTTAATTTTATATTAGAAAAGGTTTCACCGAGAAATGGAATATCACCAGAATCTAGAATTTTTAGACCCACATTGAATGGAACCGGTTTTAAAATTTAAATTGCTCAGAAAAGTGATGTTTCCTTGGTGCTACCAGACCAGATCAGAGCCGATAAAATACCACAAGAAAGGCTGCTTTTGCAACATTTATAGCAGCAGCAAAAAGCAGAAGTGCTAGTTATCTCAGAGAAAGACCTTATTTTTCAAAGCTTATCTGGGCAAGATTCAGATAATGCCCAAACAATAGATACCTTCCTGAACCAAGCACCTGACAATAAGAATTTTGGCAAAGTTCTACATCTAACACCAAAGTGCTTCAAATAAGTGAAGCAGTTAGAAGTATACAACAGGTTGACCCACCAGGTAAAGAATTTGAAAAAAAAAAGCCCCAAAACTTCCTTCCACTGGCTCAAGAAGATCTTTCTGTGGTGTACAAGGGTATAGTACAAATTTCAGTTTCATTCTGACAATACCTGTGCCTTCTCTAAAAAGGGTGTGTTTCTACCCCCACATTAAACTTACCCTTATTAAAATCCAAGTGAAGACAAGGCAGCTGTAGTATTTACCAGTTAATCGGATAAGAAAAATTCAAAAGTGGAGAGAGCCCCAACTAGCTATCACATGTTATAATCATAACTGCCCCCATCTTCAAAATCTGTAAGCCCCTCTGGTCTCTCCCAGTCTCTTCTGCATTCCATGGATCTGCTGTACTGAAGGGACTGGGTACTGCCAGCAATCTCCAAAGTGCATTCTAATGCTGCACTGAATGGGCTACAGGCTGGCGGCCCTTCCTTCCCCCACAGCACTACTGAGGTTCCCTCCGTTATGCTGCTGGAGAGAAAGTCGAAAGAGAAAGGCATCTGCCCCAAAGGAGATTTGTTCAAGGGAGGAGATGTAATTTGCGAGGTTTAGTCTCTTTTGCCCTGAATTAACTGACATCACTGGCTATAACTAAAACTAACGGGGGAATCCGTATTTTTTTTAGAAGCAGGTGAGTCTTTAAAATATTAAGTATTATTTATATGAAAGTTTTGTGCATGGGTTATTTTTCTTGTCTAGCAATAATTTTAGTGATTGCCTTATGCAGTAGGTGAGCCCAAATTTTTATTTCAAACAAACTATTGAATATGACACAGAAAGTCTGTATGCATGCTTACTACAATATGAAGAAACCAATAAATAATAATACCCCATACTTCTATGGTGTTTTTGAACAACATATCTGATGGCACTTCAGACTTAATTAATTTATCTTCAAAACATTCTTTTGAGGAATTTGGTTTTATAAACTCAGGAAAACAGAGGCACAGAGGGTATGTCTACACTAGCCCCCTAGTTCGAACTAGGGAGGCTAATGTAGGCATTCGAAGTTGCAAATGAAGCCCAGGATTTCAATATCCCGGGCTTCATTTGCATCTTCCCGGGCACCACCATTTTTAAATGGCCCTTAGTCTGAACTCCGTGCCCATGGCTACACGTGGCATGGAGTAGGTAGTTCGAATTAGGATCTCTATTTCGAACTACCAGTACACTTCGTTCCACGAGGAGTACTGGTAGTTCGAATTAGAGATCCTAATTCAAACTACCTTCTCCGTGCCACGTGTAGCCATGGGCACGGAGTTCGGACTAAGGGCCAATTAAAAATGGCGGCGCCCGGGAAGATTCAAATGAAGCCCGGGATATTGTAATCCTGGGCTTCATTTGCAACTTCGAATGCCTACATTAGCCTCCCTAGTTCGAACTAGGGGGCTAGTTTAGACATACGCAGAGAGACTAAGAGACTCGCTCAAGCCAACCCAGTAAATATGAATAGAACTTGGGTCTCTCAAGTCCTAGGTTAGTGTCCTAATCACTGGACCATAATGCATGAACAGTCCTACTTCACTGTTACAAACATATCCAAAGACACCATTTTTTCCAAGATCAATCAAAAATTTGAAACAGAAAAAGGAAGACTCTGGGTGCTATGAAGTGAATTGTCCATAATAGTCAAGCATTGAGCACAGTTGTTAGCCCTTTTTTTTTGGCCTCCAAAACAGTAACAAATAACACACCTTGCACCTACACAAGCAAATGGGGTAATGATGCAAAAAGGAAGCTGTGAAAGCATTTATCCATTCATTGTGTGAAAATTAAGTATTTTCAGAGTATAAGAAATGCACTTCATTTTGCGTGGCTCAGCAAATACACAGTTCTGTGAAAAAAATGTAGTCTGTTCACATTGTATATTGAGCTACAACTTCTCATTTGTACTTTGAGTATTGCATTATTTTGTGTTCCATATCTCTGTGAAGTGCCAACCCCTCATCCTGCTGCCCTTCAGGAGGTGACTGTGCTACAAAGATCCAAATGTGCAATAATGAAACAGGATTATAAAAATCAGAATGAAAGTTTCCCACTCTTATTCAATTCTCTCTCTGCAGGACCTTCTGATTCTTTGGCTAACATCTCTGCTTCCTGCTCATACCAGTATCACTGGAACACTAGAGAACCTTAGACAACAACCACATAGGAAAAGGAAGAAAACTGAAGGAAGGGACCAGTTTCTTTAAATGATTATTTATGCTAAAAGTCTCCTCATCCTCTCCACATCAAACTTTACTGAGGCCAAGGGACTACCACAAGAATGAGGAGTGTTATGCACTGTTCCCAAATTCTTTGGGCTGACTCAGAACACTCAGAGTCAGTGCTGCAAAACATTGCGGCTACGTCTACACTGGCCCCTTCTTCGGAAGGGGGATGCTAATTTTGAACTTGGGAATAGGGAAATCCGCGGGGGATTTAAATATCCCCCGCGGGATTTAAATAAACATGGCCGCCGCTTTTTTTCCGGCTTGGGGAAAAGCCGGAAAAAAGCGTCTAGACTGGAGCGATCCTCCAGAATAAAGCCCTTTTCCGGAGGATCTCTTATTCCTACTTCAAGCCAGAAAAAAAGCGGCAGCCATGTTTATTTAAATCCCGCGGGGGATATTTAAATCCCCCGTGGGATTTAAATAAACATGGCTGCCGCTTTTTTTCCGGCTTGGGGAAAAGCCGGAAAAAAGCGTCTAGACTGGAGCGATCCTCTAGAATAAAGCCCTTTTCCGGAGGATCTCTTATTCCTACTTCAAGCCGGAAAAAAAGCGGCGGCCATGTTTATTTAAATCCCGCGGGGGATATTTAAATCCCCCGCGGATTTCCTTATTCCCAAGTTCAAAATTAGCATGCCCCTTCCGAAGAATGGGCCAGTGTAGACGTAGCCTGCATAAGAGCAGTCATAAGAGTTTTGAACTGTCCTATTGTCACTTCCTCCTGATTTTCTTTCAAAAAACCTAAAATATAACATCTCCTGTTATGCGGATCTAAAACAATCTCTCACCCAGATCCCCCCCCCCAAAAAAAATAGGGTGCACATGTGAGAGCAACTCTCAGTGAAGAAGAGACATAAAAATGGTGGTGTTAGTTAAAAGAGTGGGTCTACTATATGGAATTATTATTTTCTAAGTGCCAGAGATAAAATGATGACGTTGATTCCAGCACTAATTTTCTTTTGGATTATTATTATTAGTGGCCCTAGTCATGGATCACTCTCTTCACTATAACTACAGGTTATAGTTCCTTCTCTGCTGTCCAGAAAGAAAGTTTATCATCATGCTGGCTAGCTGGCAAACAGCTACAGGTGCTAAGTGTCTGTGTGCAACATAATGAAAAGTTTGTGTGCGTGAGATCTGATTCAGCAATCAAATGCACCATATGTCAGAAGCTTCGATTTGGCTAGGGTAGGAAAAAAAATTACAAGAACAAGAGAAAGCACAGACTTAAAAATGTTTTTTCCGCTTGCTCTCTTTTGGTTTGTCTGCTTTATATCTTTTTTTCCCCCACTTGTGATATTGCAATAGTGCTCAAAACAGATATCTTAGATCAGAGTCGGGCCCAACTCCAGGAGTACTTCAATGTCCATGGGATAGGGACTATGTCCACTTAAAAGTCTCAGAGGGGTATCTATGCTAGTCTGTAAGGGCATGTCTACACAGCAGGGCTAAACTTGAAACAAGCTACGCAACTTGAGCTATGTCAACTGCGTAGCTTCTGTCAAAATAGCTTATTTCATCTTTGGGCACGTCTACACAGCACTTATTTCAAAATAGAGCACTCTTTAACCCAACTTCCCTTACTCCTCAGACAATGAAGTTTACAGAAGTCAGAGTAAGAAGCCCGTTATTTCAAATTTATTTCGAAAGAACAGCTTTGCTGTACACTATGTTATTTCGGAATAACTAACATTATTCCAAAATAACGCTGCTGTGTAGACATGCCCTCAATGAAAAAAATTTAAAAAACAACAAATGGTTGTGCCCATGAAAGCTCATGATACCATCTTCATTTTTTGTTAGTGTCTAAGATGCTGCCATTCACTTTTCTTTAAATGTGACACTTAGACATTTGTTAGGTACCTATATAATAATATGCAGAGTTTAACACAAGTCCGTGGGAACTACCACAACAAAAATAAAATATGTTTAGTTATAATCAGCTACCTGCAGGTAAAACTCTTTCAAATGGGAGACCATTCTGTTGAGAAAATGTATTACAGGTCAGACCTCCCAAAACTGGGACTCCCTCATCCAGAAACACGGGTGTTCCTGGACTAGGGAGTTCTGGGTAGGAGCCCCAGTGGCAGGAGGGCTGGTGGGTCAGAACCCAGCGGGGCTGGGACCAAGACCAGCACTGGACCCCCAGAAGCACGACAGAGGCCACAGCAGCCTCTGTAGCAGGGCCAAGGACGTAGCAGTCACGGCAGCTGCAGTAGCTGGGCCAGGGTCAGAGACTCGGTAGCAGGGCTAACAGTAGTCATTCCAAAATACATCTTTGGAAAAAAATCATTGAGATGTTTTGTTAAAATTAGGGAGAGATGGACCAAGAGGTATTTCAGGGGGAGCAAGTTTCAAATTCTCATGCGCATTGAAGCAAAAGGCACTTGATACTAGCATCTCGACAAGGTGGATATTTTGTGATTGCAGATAATCTGTCAAACAGAGATTCAGTGAGCTCCCCAGTCTAGCCAGGGCCTATACTGTTAAGGGCAAGTTACAGTCAACATGTCACTAATTTAAAGAAGTCAAGGCACGTATAATATATTCGCAATTGCTCAGACAAAAAGCATATGTGCTATTGCATTCTAAACAAGCTGGAAGTAATGGAGACCCCTGCTGTAAGTCTTGCTAAAAGGGTATTACTATAATTAGGCCTCATAGTCACAACAGCATCTGCTTCTGTTTCAAGGTCAACACAGGACATATAAGGGCACAGATTTGGGTAAATTATGCAACTAGAAAAGTCACTTTTGTACTATGTAAGGCAGTTGGCTTACCATGGAAGATGCATGGCCAGAAGTTATGCCAAGATTCTTAATCTGCTTCATTGCCTCTGAATGAATTGTCTTAACAAGATAAATCTTAAAGATGACTCAGGCTGCCTCATATAGAAAACTTCTCCCAGAAACACAGCTGTAGGTTCTGATGCACCCAGGAAGTGCTGTCAGATAGTGAAGAGAATGAATTCCTGGGACCACAAACCAAAGGGCACACAACTGTACATTCTCAACTCAAAGATTAAGTCTTGTAAATTTGTGAAGAATACACTGTACTTTTCATACAAAAGCAAGTTGTTTAAGTGTAAACAGAAAAAACAACCTTCACTAAGATACACCAGCATTCTAACAATGCTCTAAATACACTTTTAAAATTATCACCCCAAAAGACATTATATATATGCTGAGTAGACAGAGGAGTTTAAGAGATGCTGTTTTTCAAATCTGTCATTGATAACACATAGGTTACTCTCCCAGACAGCCTGCTCTCTTCTGTGCATGACTAGAGCCAAGCACCCTGGCATCAAAAGAAGGCTTCCGGAAGAAGAGCTATACTTTTGCAAGTCTAAAAACATTTAGCAGCCTTTCCTAGCTGAGACTGATAACATCTCACAATAAGGGCATAGCTATAACACTTGTTTATAGCAAGTTGGGGAAAGATCAGAACTGCAGCTGGTCAGCCTCAAAGATTCCTGAGTACATTCTATTCAACCAGCCAACAGATGCCTATGATTCCAATAGCCCAGAGGCCTTCCCCACCTCTGAAATCTATGCAGATTGTAGCAATCACATAATTTGAAAAAACCAATGAAGAGGTGAGTCACTGTGAATTTATCAGACTGCATACTGCCTTAAAACTTGGCTAGGAACTCTCCCCTTAATATTTACAGCTGAGGACAAATAATGTATGGTGGCATCAGTCATAGCTCTTTGGTACAACTGTGTAAAATCAATGCAGATTAGATTGTGGCTGTAATGCTAAGTGGGGGACACCTAGGAGCACTTACCCAGGAACAAACCAAAGACACAATTTGGCTCCTACTTCCCTTTTATTCTCCAAAATTGTAGTAGTCTACACTAGCTCATTAACTGGTCTCTTCCCTCGTCACTCCAGCTTAGTTGCACTGGCCAGCATAGTGTGTAGAGGGTGGGGCAGGGCATAGTCAAAGTTTTCTGTCAGTCCCCACTCACCCACCCATTCTCCATTCACATGCAAGAGGGGTCACATTCTCACACAAGCTACGATTTTCCCTTTGTTAATTCACAGAAGACATCATCCCAAACTCAACATTTACCACACTTTAGAGATGGTATGGTAATAGTTTCTCTTCTAACTATATTAAGACAGTGTAGCTACTGTTTGTACATGTGGTAGAGGATTATCTATCAGATACCATATAAGCACCCCATATGTACCAGCATAAGGCTTTGTGTAATTGAGTAGATGGAGACTCCATCTGGAGAACAGAGCATAAACCTTTCTTTTCTGGGGAAAAACATGTTTTAAGTTCAATTACCCTTGGGGAAAGTAAGAAAAAAAGGAAGTTTATGATTTCAAACAAAATTTGCAACTCTCCAAAAAAAGTGAATTTCAAAATGAACAAAAAATTGCAACAGTAAACGTTAAAAATATCAAAAAGACAAATGCAGACTCTTTTCATATAAACTGTTACTTGTCTTTTCCTTCACTACTTTAGTACACACAGAATGCTTTTGTCTTTGAGAAGCACAGAAACGTTGAGTTGTCACCACAGTAATAAAAAAGCCTATCCTCCACATGCCATACAGTCATTATGCAAATTTCAAAAGGGAACTTCAAACCATGAGTGATTTCTCTCAGCTATGACCCAAATTTCCAGAAAAAAAAGCTATTTTTTTAGATGAGTGAATTTTGCATAATATGCAAATTAACCAAAACCAAACCTTTATTACATTGTCCCACAAAATGAACTCTTAGAATGCTGACCATCATTAAAACATTGTAACATTTGTACCTCTTGCTGATCATTTTTCTGAATAAAATTATGGGCCAGTTTGTGACATTTATACCCAGGGCTATATTAAGGGGAATATGATACAATCCAAAGGGAAGTTCTGGGAGAAACTCTGATTCCAGAAGTGCAGCCCCTCTCTGAGGAGATTTAAGTACAGAAGGAAAGTGCATATTGCATCATCCAATTTACCTTGTCCACATTAACATCTTCCAGGAAATATCCCACCATTGTCTTTCCACTGAAGCAGTTCTACCAGTTATAACAATGTTAGGAAACACTAGTGTAATGGGGCACAGATATTTTATCATCCTATTCTGTATGTGTAGGCCTAAAAAACTCTGTCTTCTATCTGCATTACCAATCCCATTGCTGATGTGACAGGTGCTGCCGTAATGGCAGTAATTCAACAGTGGGAAATTACACTAGTGTGGTTTTGTAACGGTGCAATGCACTCCTCTCTCCCTTTCCAGCCAGCATAGGGTGAGACGATAGTTATAAGCTTGCATCTCTCACCCCTTTGGGGATGGTTTAAGCATGAGGCATTACAAGGAGAGAGTAGTCACTTAGCTCATTAGACTGCAGGGACTGCCGTTGACTCTCCTTGTACTGTAGTACAAAGAATGTAACAATAGCTTCTGGAGTCTGTGGAACTATATGACTTCAACATGTAATAAGCACATTAACTTTCACAGGGAGGAAAGGGCTTTTTGTATTCTCCTTCCTCCCTTTTCAGAACAGTTTAGCCCTAAACAATAAAGTTCCAAACTGTGCCCTAAATTACACAGCTGTATGAAGGTAACTAAGGGCTGTTTGATGACTATAATAACTATATACTTTTGTGCAAACTCCAGAGTTGTATATACCATAGTCCTAAAGTTAGCAAATGCCAAGTGGAATAAAATCATTTAATATTAAAATATGTGTCTAAATTTGTCTCTGTGAAAGGATATATAAGAGTACCTCCTATCATACATCTTTAACAATATTCTTCATGAATAGCATTAAAGTTAATTTAAGGTTTCTTACCTACAGAATCATGGACGTCTTCTTTTTTCAAACTGCTATCAACTTGCAACAGTTTAACTATTTCTAAAAACGGAAAACATCTAGGTCACATGTCTAAAGAGTGCAATTGGTTTAATTTCCCTCAACTTATAAAGACAGAAAGAAAACAGTAAAACAAAAGTAAAATAAAACCACTTCCTGCAAAGCAGAAGCCAAGCACCTTACTGATAAGTCAATTAGTCTATAGAAAAAACGTTGCCTCTTGGATAACGGGTAGCACAGTAGGACGCAAACAGATTTTTCAGTTAAAATCATTATAAGTCTAGAGAATAGCATTAACTTTTTGCAGAAGGTAAATGTGCAATTTAAGAGGAAATGCTAGGAGGAATTGTGCTGCTAAGCTCTGAGACAACTTCCCTTTTCTTAGCTTTTCTAAAGCCTTTGGGTGCTAAAATTAAAAGTTTGCAACAAATCTACTCATGCATTTTTTAAAATAGATGTTTAGTAAACATGCTGCTTACTGTGCAGTAAATTGGAGCCTCTAAAACAACATTTCAAAGCTCAGTCCATACTCAGAAGGTTTCCTAGTGAAGTTGCATCGGTCTCAACTTCAAGCTTGTTACACACATAATGATAAGCATTTCTAATTCTTTAATATTTCATTTTAACCCATCCCTATGTTCCAGTTCTTAGAAAACTAAGCAAACATATCTACTTTTCTGGATTACTACCTATAGTTAGTCTCAAATCTATTTCTCCACCCAAACAGGGTGAACCTAAGGAGGTGAAATTTGACAGTGTATATAATAAGAGCTCCACACAAGCACCTTTCGCAATGTTATAGATCCATACATAGCTACCACACTTTCCAACACAGATGACTTTCCTCTATTCAGTGGGGAAAGATGAGACTTCTTCCACTGCTTATTTCCTGGCTGGCTATAAAGGGTCATTAAAACAAGGGCAATGTCTAATCGTTTCAGACTGTGAAACACAGCCTGAAAACCCTGCTTTTGATGCTCTTTATAGGATACTATGATATTTTTTGTCTTCAGCCACCTATAGATTAGCTAATGACATCACAGCTAATGACATCACATGTTCATAAAATCACCTGATGACTATGAGAGAAAAAAATCCAGAGCATTAAAAACAGATGGAGGGAGTCTAGAAGAATCACTCCTATCTCCTCAGAAGAAAGTAGGAGATTGGAAGGTAAAGGGAGAAGGTGGTGGTTAAGAGACCAAGGGTATGTCTACACTACAGCATTAATTAAGCTAATTCAAAATAACACATCTAGACACAAAAACTAATTCGAAATAGCATTCTTCTATTTCGAAATAACACGTTCACATTGAGTGGACCCTGAATCGAAGGTAAGGCTGGCCAGAACCAGAGCCAGCAGGGCATCAGGGTCGGACTTAGTGTGGGGGGCTGCTGCCTCAGGCTAGCCGAGGTCTGTGCTTAAAGGGACCCAACCCCCCATCTCCGACAGTCAGTTCTCAGCTTTCTCTGCTTGCTGGTCTACCTCGCTGAGGGACAGCAAAGCATTTGTGTCTCAGATTGCCCTCGGGGCACCACGTCACTCTGCAACATGGAGCCAGACCTGCCCCCAGGGACTCTGCTGCACCTCGTGGACATGTTGCCAGCAGGCTGCCATCTGGGAGGACCATCGAGGGGATGTCAGGATCCAGGGGGCCCTGCGGGAGAGCTTCCACCCTGAGGAGCGCTAACAATCTTCCCGGTCTGCCCCACCGGGGGCTTGTGCCCCATTCCTCTCTCTCATCCTTCCACTTACCCTTCCCTAGCCCCCCTTCCTGATGTCAAATAAAAGACACGTATTTTCAAAAATAACAACTCTCTTTATTCAACACAACTGGGGAGGGAGAATGAAACTGTGGGGAGACGGGGGAAAGGAGGCAGGAGAGAGGCTGGGAGAGGGGAAGGGGAAAACTGGAAGGAGGGAGCTGAAAGGGAGAAACAAGGGGAAGAAGGGGGAGGGGAAACTCAGGGATCAGGGGTGGGGGTCTCTCTGGGCCAACCGCCTCCCAGCATGGCGAGGAAGGGGGCCTCGGCATCCCTGGGGGGATGGGGAGGAGGGTGCAGAGGTTGAGGTGGGGGGTATGGACATTGAGGGGGAAGGTGTGGAGGTTGAGGAGTAAGAGGTGGGAGGGGGGCAGGAGTGGGAGGAGGGACAGTAGTTGGGGGGCAGCAGGTGCAGGACCGGCACAGGGCACCATGCTCTGCAGCAGGGTCTGCAGGTGACAGTTCCTTGCTTGGTCCTCCGCAAGCTGCTCCCGGCAGATCTGCAGGTCCTCCAGCATCCAGGCCTGAATGGTGCGGTGCAGGGCTTGCAGGGCCCTCAGGTGCTGCTCCCAGGACTCCAGCTGCATGGTAGTAGTCCCGAGCAGGCCACGGGTGCGGGAGCATGTCCCAGGCGGGGTGATGCGCCCTGCATGAGCAGCTGGTGCAGCTGGAGAGAAAGAAGAGAAGTGGTCAGTTCTCCCTGGGGACACAGTGGATGATGCCCAGCTCCCCGCTGCAATGTGAGGGCAACCATGTCCTGCACTATCATAGCCGCTGTGCTTTCACAGAGGCCATGGTCAGGATGTCTGGCTCTCCCCGGGACTGGGAGCTGCCCCAAGACTGCACCCATGCCCCTGTGTCGTTTATAGTGTGTCTGGGACGGGGGGGGGGGGGAGGGGAGATGTCCCTTTCCTCTGTGTAGAGGGGGCGTGTGAAGGGAGAGCGTCCTGCTGGGTCCCACCCCGGGGTCAGGAGCGTGTCGGGTCTCTTCACACATGCATGTGCCTATTGGGCCATGGCCCCTGGGTGTCACGCAGCTGGAGCCACCTGCCCACTAACGGCTGTTATTTCGAATTAACGTTGTAGTGTAGACATACCCCTACAGAAGGAGACGCAGGGGGTCTTAAGACCTGGGGGAACCTGGAGCATCCCAAGAAAAGAGTGGGATTACTGTGATTTGTGCAGTGACCTGGAGTGGATACTGGATGAAGAGAGGATAAGGGAAAATACTGGAACACCCTTCCCATTGATCCACCATCCCTATTTGTCTCCTTCCATCTGTCCTTCCCTACCACCTCCTTTTCCCTAGCCGCCTCCCACCTGTTAACCTTTGTCACCCATCCTGGCCTTCATCTTGTGTCTTTTTCCCTCTCCCAGCCCCTTAGTCTTGTCATCAGAGAACTGGGAATTTTGGATGTCATAGGTGAGCAATGAGAGCAGACTAAGGGTGTGTCTAGACTACATGCCTCCTTCGACGGAGGCATGTAGATTAGCCAGATCGGAAGAGGGAAATGAAGCCGCGATTAAAATAATCGCGGCTTCATTTAAATTTAAATGGCTGCCCCGATCTGCCGATCAGCTGTTTGTCGGCAGATCGGGGGAGTCTGGACGCGATGCCCCGACAAAGAAGCCTTTCTTCATCGACACAGGTAAGCCTGGTTTCACGAGGCTTACCTGTGTCGATGAAGAAAGGCTTCTTTGTCGGGGCATCGCGTCCAGACTCCCCCGATCTGCCGACAAACAGCTGATCGGCAGATCGGGGCAGCCATTTAAATTTAAATGAAGCCGCGATTATTTTAATCGCGGCTTCATTTCCCTCTTCCGATCTGGCTAATCTACATGCCTCCGTCGAAGGAGGCATGTAGTCTAGACACACCCTAAGAGTGATAGTTGGGTGACCCTGTGGCATAACTGCCCACAGTCCTCAGTATAGGCGTGTGCAGCACATTTCATTAGGGTGTGCTCCCAAAGAATTTTTTTAAAATGCACTTTAACCCCCTCCATTAGCCATACTCCTGACCCCTGTTAACCACGCCCCTGCCCCCCATTAGCCATGCCCCTGGAGGTAACCCTCTCTGGAAAAGATGGGCACATGACCAAAAGTAAAAAGTGTTATGTGACCCCCAACCCAAGGACTTTTCCCACCATCCTCCTACCAATAGGGATTAATTTGGCCCCCCCAACCCCTCCTCCCATGCAACTATCCTGCAATTGCATTAATCCAATGTGTGTGACATTAATGCAGGGGTGGAGAGGCTGCGGGAGGGGGGAGGGGCAAGTGTTCCCTCTAAGAGTTTCCTCCCATGAGCAGAATGAATTTTGTGTTGTGCACCAGTACCGAATTCATGTGACTTGCTTGGATGTGCCATTGTGGCACCCAAGTTATTAATAAATATTTACCTTTCCCCTCTGCTGCCATGTCTCCTTCCCTTGCTCCATCAACCCCCCTGGTGCCTGGTGCCTGCTGCCCCCCAGCCCCTCACCCTCCTCTGCTGTCCTGACTCCTGCCCTTCTCACTGTCCTCAGCCTTCCTAAGACTTGCCCCCCCTCCACCAGCCCTTCTCTCCTCCGGTGCCCACTCCTCCAGTAGCCCCAGTCTGATCATGTGACCTAGCCCTCCTCATCCCTTCTTCTAACACCTCCCTCACCTCTCTCCTCTGGTGCTGGTCCCTCCCCTGCAGATGTCTGCCCTTCTTCTTCACCCTCAGAAACCCCTGGCACCTGCACCTTCCCTTAGCCCTGCACCCTCCTGGTGCCCCCCTTCCCTCACTGCCTCTGCCCCCTTTGCCCTTTTTTCCCTTATGCCCATCCCCTCACTACCCTCTGCTCCCATTACCCTCATGCCCCTGTGCCCTCACACAGGACTTGCGCCAACCCCACCTTCCTCATGCCTACCCCTTCTGTCAAGCCTTCTCCCAGCACCTCCCCCTCCAATCCCCAATGCCCTTCCCCTCTCCTCTCCCATCACCAGTGTCCCCTCTCCCACTGACACTTCCCGTCCTGACCTTTTCCTCATTGTCTGCACTTGGCCCCCTGGCATTTGTCTCTTCTCCATCCTGTCTCTTGGGGTATGTCTACACTACCCTCCTAGTTCGAACTAGGAGGGTAATGTATGCATACCGCACTTGCTAATGAAGCCCGGGATTTGAATTTCCCGGGCTTCATTAGCATAAGCGGGGAGCCGCCATTTTTAAATCCCCGCTGCTTCGAACCCCGTGTAGCGCGGCTACACGGGGCTCGAACTAGGTAGTTCGGACTAGGGTGCCTATTCCGAACTACCGGTACACCTCGTTTCACGAGGAGTAACGGTAGTTCGGAATAGGACCCTAGTCCGAACTACCTAGTTCGAGCCCCGTGTAGCCGCGCTACACGGGGTTCGAAGCAGCGGGGATTTAAAAATGGCGGCTCCCCGCTTATGCTAATGAAGCCCGGGAAATTCAAATCCCGGGCTTCATTAGCAAGTGCGGTATGCATACATTACCCCGCTAGTTCGAACTAGGCTAGCCACTTTGCAGGGCTGGAGTCTGTGCTCAGGCCCCAGTCTCCAAATCCGGAGCTAGAACACTCAGCGCCGAGGAGTTTTAAAGTCCTGGGCCGTGACATCACGTCACACCTGGACATCCTCCCTGCTCACCTGTAAACACGGTGCAGCAGCAGCAAGCAGCAGCCAGCAAGGGGGAGCCTCACTGAGAATCGTGCATGGCAGGGACGGTCCAGGGCTGAGGGGGATGCTCTGGGGGCGGGTGGGAGGATGCGTGGGGAGTCTGGCAGGTGGGGGCCTGGGACCAAGGACTGCTCCATGCAGAGCTGGGGGAGAGACCCAGCTCCAAATATTGCTGGAGCAGGGCCCCTGGCTCTGACTATTAACTCGCTGCCCATAGTGCCCGGTACACTTCCAGGTTCAGGGTGCAGGGCCCCTTTAAGTGCGGAGCCCCATTTGGGGGAATCAGGCGAATTGGCCTAAGTCTAGCCCTGACTGGATGCATCTTCGTCCCCACCAGCAGACGGAAGGCTAGCCATCAGAAGCCTGCCCGGTGTCACTTGAGAGCCACATTCAACTTCGGTAATTATTGAGGGTGAGGAATGTTTTACTAACCTGTTGTGGACATGTGTAAGTGCTTGAGACTAAGTAAAGTTTAGTTTTAAGTGAAAGCACTTTTGTGTTGTCCTGTTTGTACCATCCATCTATCAGTCGGACGACCATGTCTCCCCTGAATTATTTCCTGACACCACCTCACAGAGAGTAAAAGTTACCAAGAGGTTTGAGTTGAAAGAACCCCGGGTAACAGATGCAGGAATGGAACTGAACAAGGCTTTGAAGGTAACACTGAGCAAATTGCTCTGGTTACAAGGTATGACTGTAGGAACTATATTTAGAGGACATTTAATCCTAGTACCATCTTGCCCTGGAATATGCCCCCATTCCTATCCAATGGCACTGCAGGACTCTACTTTAGTTCCATGCAGAGTTCTTACTGACAGGTTTTCCAGGCAAAATGCTAGCCTTTGCAGCAAGAGGATGGAATCTCTGCTTGATTTCTGCCTGAGGAAGAATTTCACCATTTTCAGCTGTAATATTTTAGCAATTGATTTGAAGTGAATTGGTTAGCAAAAAATCTGAAGTTTTGTTCATACTCACAGGGAATGTGAAGCTTTTATGGGGGTCACAGTGGAAAGTAAGTGGAATATAGACCTCACATTGGTTTCCATTTATTTCTTATAAAGTATCTGAACTTTTCATCTGTGAATGCCTAAAAAGTAAAGAGATTGAAAATTCAGCAGCAAACACTAATCTTTTGTAATTTATTGAGAGTTGGTTTATAAATAATGCAATTTTAAACTATGTTGTGAAATCTAACAAATCTGAGGAAATTATTTATTTCTCAGATAACTAGATGAATTTTGCTCAGATTTTTGTACAACAGAAAACATTTTCATCAGCTTTATATAGTACTTATTTGTGGACGAATGATGTACAAATAAAATAGAATACTTACATTTACTTTACTACAAAAATCTGAACCAACTTTCAGAAATTTTGTATGATACATGTAGTAACATTTCAGGCAACTGTTTAGTAAACTATGGTTGTGCTATATGATAACCAGAAAAATGCCATTCTCTGGTGAAAATTAATTGAAAATGTTAAATGTGCAGTGAAAGGCAGAATTGCTGTTGCTACATTACTTTCTCCTAATTTCTCTAGCATCCAGCTGACAGGATTGCCAAAATGCTATAAAGAGGTGATAGCTTTACATATTACCTAAACTTGTGCAGTACAAGCTCCTTTGTGTGATCTGTGAAACCCTGAAAATATGTTAGACGTGCATGTAAAGCCAGTTTAGTCAGAATGGGAAAGTTCTAAAATGCTAGGTAAGCTAAACAGGAAACAAAACCCAAAGCAGCATTATTTGAAACAGGTTGCTGCTCAGTAGCTCTACTCCTGTATGACTATGTAGGCAAGTGAAAGCAAGGGGTACACAAATGTCCTCCTCCGGATGCCTAGTACCTGGCATTTGAAAAAAATTCAGTTTGATTATTCTTCATCTCATGGCTACAGCCATTACTGATATGCTGTTTGAGGCAGGTAGTAGGCATCTGAATACAAATGAATCACAACTGAAAGCAGAAGATATATTGTTACAGGGTATATAGACTAATATCCTATGATGTCTTAAAGCTGATTGAGGATACTGATTGCCTGGGAGTTTTCACAAACTGAAGTATACTATTTGCCTGCAGGATAAGTAATAAACACAGGCAGTAGGAACACATGATTCTTCATGTTTCTGGGTACTGTGTCTGAGCCCTGCTATGGACTGATAATTTCCAAGGGTGACAGGGTATCTAATATTTTTTGTCTATTCAGAGGGGTAGCCGTGTTAGTCTGAATCTGCAAAAGTGGTGAGGAGTCCTTTGGGACCTTATAGACTAACAGAAGTGTTTGGAGCATAAGCTTTCATGGGCAAAGACCCACTTCATCATGCATCGAATGAAGAGGGTCTTTGCCCACGAAAGTTTATGCTCTCAGCACTTCTGTTAGTCTATAATGTGCCACAGGACTCCTCGCCGTTTTTGTCTATTCAGTCTCTTGGTCTCTGCTAAGATAGCTAACAAGGAAGTGAATCCATGCTAAACACACTGTGACATGTGATATGAATAATAGAAACTGGATCGACTAATTTCACATAGGACATTGAATATCCTATGTGAGTCAGGAAGTTAACAGCTTTCATTCACTTCAATCTTGGCAGGAGCTAATAGGTATGTCCCACTAAGGCAGCAAGCTCCTAAAAGGCACTTTTTAGAGCTACAGTTGACTCTGGGTTGAAAGAAAATTGTGATGACAGAGCGGGAGAAAGCTCCAAAGTTTTGCTTTGCAAGAATTTAACTGAAATATCAAAATAATTTATCAAAGATTTTCTAAAATTCAAGGAAGTAAAATATTTAATCCTAAATGTTGCTCACATTCTATCATAAATTAGTTAATATTTACCATATTTTGAGTGTTCTTCAAAAAAGCCCTGAGTTGACAAACATTTTCTAACAGGCTAACAATTAAAGATCTCTGACGATCAAGGACAAGAGCTACACACAAAGGAAAAGCTAACCTATGTGTAGAGGTATATGTTCTGAGGTAACAGCTGGTAGAACCTGTAATCACAGAAAAACCTGTGTTCATTAGTATTGCAAAGGAGAGCGGAGAGGGGATTTTGGTATACTTGTTAGCATATGTGTTGGTTCTTTTACATTTTTAATATTTTCTCTGTAATGCTTTAATCATAAGAATAAATGTGCTTGCTTTAAAAGGACTGTGTGGTAACTTAGGGCAATTATGCCATTTATAGCCTCTGAGAATAAAGTAAAGTGCAGAGAGAGGCCTGCTTAGGCAGTCTGACTTGCTTGGAACTCTCAGGGCAGGTAGGAAACTGCAGCTAAAAAAACTTCTGGTCACGAAGGAGAGAGCAGTGGGACTCTGCTCAAGAGAGGTAATGTTTGAAGTGTTGGAGCCTATGGTGGGTGCCTTGCTGGATAAAGGAGGAGGAATGCAGGTGTAGTTGCCCTGAACTGTGATAAAGTCACAAGAGGAAATCATCATATTCTTAAAATTACATGTGAGGTCTTATTTACATCACACCTTTAGCTTAAAGTACAAAGAGATGTGATAAGAGTTTAAAAACAATCTTAAGTCCTCAGAAGTTATGTATGGTAAAAAATGCCTTTCCTATACAGCAGTTGCAACAGTTCAATATATAGCACCCTGAAGATCTAAATTATGGAGTGACTTCAGATGAGAAACATACACTGAAGGAGGTGGCACTCACATTCTTGGAAAAAGTTGCCTAGGCTGAAATTAGAGCATCTTTTGGTGCTGATTTCAGTATAAGACAAAAGCTATACCTTTTGAAGTGGGCTAGATGTTTAGAGTGGAGTTATATGAAAACTTTATATCTTACTGATCAGTATATTCTGTTAGCTTTCACTTATACAAGGAAGAGTAAACAATAAAATTCAGCACTCCCTCCAGTGTATACTTCTCAATCCCAAAGGTATATTGCCCTATTCTTACACCCCTTATTTCCCCAGGTCAAACAAATCCAATTATTCATCTTTTTTATATTTTTCATCCTAGAAAATCTGAAGTCAGTGGTAATAAAAATAAAATAAAATAAAATGTTATACAATATCAATTTCAGCTGTACTGTATTTCAGATTATGCACCTCTTACTTTGGGCTACTGTCAGATATTTTAAAGGCCAGTGACTTGGTTTAGCAACATACAATCTTAAAATGCAGTGAAAACATATGTGATGTTAGATCTTTGTGTGCTAAAAGCAGGAGTACAAAAGCATTAAAAAGGTAACTTGACATCACACAATAAAGGACTTCTTTAAAAGAAAAAGAAAGATTGTTTCACCATACTTTAATATATGGCTCCACAGAGAAGGTAGCAGTCAGGTTCAATTAAAAGACTTCTTCAAAATGCTTTTCTCCTCCTACCAGCATTAACTGGGTTGAACTGTGACCAGCTATTCTCCATACAAGTAATCATTGCAAATAGGTGTTGAGAAAGCTGGAATATGCTGAATTTATACTTGAAAAAGACATGATAGAAATTATAGTTATTTATGGTATGCTTCTGGCACTTCAGCCCATGCTGTTTCTACCACTGTCTCAGTGATTTTATATGGAGAGTGAATAGCATGAGGGAGAAGGCTGAGCAATGTAGGATTCCACTGACAAGGACCAGTTGCCACTTGGTTCTTTTTGAGAGGAAAAATCTGATATGTTCCAGGATATTTCTGTTTGCATCAAATGCTATAAAGAGACTCAATAAGAAGTCTAGATACTGTGCTGCAAGGTACATGAAGAGCTAATGCAGTTCACACCACACTTGGCAGCAATGCCAACTATTTGTGTCACTTGTGGACTATTACTTGTAAATTATTTACCTATGTTGTAGTCTCTCTGGAGTCTTTGTTCCCACCCATACCACAATATATGACATCTGAACTGCGTGGATGCCACCTCCAGGAAAATGAAAACAAAACAAAGGGAAAGAAATAAAGCAAGAGTAAGAGAAACTTCTTTGTGGAGACAGGGTAGTTTGCTTTTCTTGTTGCCAAAAGCTGGCACAGCTCCCAGAAGAGGCTGTGCTACTCCAGCTGAGCTGAAAACAGGAGGAGGAAGACAGACCAGCTCACTAGATTTTAGTGGATTCACCATCAACTTTATGAAAAAAGTTGTAAGGTCTTTCCTGCTTGAAACAAGTAGCTCCATTTGATCCAGAATGAAAAATGAAGGAGTAACGTTAGTTTGAATCAAAGGGTTTGATTCAAACTAACGCATCCCAGAGCGCACTTCCCGGTTCAAATCAGCTGTTGAGTGGAATAATGCGCGGGTGGCATTATGCTAATGAAGCCCGAGATATTTAAATCCCCGCTTCATTAGCAATTTCTGTCAGCTACATTTGCATCACTAGCTCGAAACAGGGAGCAAGTGTAGATGTACCCTCTGTGTCTAGACTGGCATATCACAAACTGCCACTATCCCACTGGCACATTCTGTAGCTAAGGTGTAAATGGTCATGAGAGGATCACTCCAGCAAAAAGGGTTCTTGTAAAGTTAAATAGCTGGGATAGTTGCTCTGACACCCTCTCTTCTGCCACTGTGGGAGATGGGAGGGAAAAACACGACCGATACTGTTTACTATGATGATTCCCTAGAGGCTATTGGTATAAATTAAAGCATCCTCATTCCCGTATGCTGTGTGCTCCTTAGCCACATCAATGGATCATCCCATAATGTCCAACTTTTGCCATACTTTCTAAACTACTATGGCACTATTATGGGATCAGAAGTGGCAAGCAAGTTTTCAGAAAGACAAAACTAAGGGAGTGTTTTTGAGGAAGTTTGTTTGTTTTAAGGAATTACAAGAGGTGGGGAAGAAAAGAGAGAGAATGAAAGGTACACCTCAGAACAGTGGTTTCAATTTTTTTGTATTGGGGATCCCATTCATACAGCAAGCCTCTGAGTAAGACACTCCCCTATATAAATTAAAAATGGAGGGAAATAATTTAATGAGAGCTCAGGGGTGTTAGCTCTAAGATTTGACATTTTATGATCCCTCAGTTAACCACCTTGCAACCCCTCGGAGCAGGTTGCAACCCCTCAGTGTGAGAACCCCTGGTCCAGACCATACTGTTTCATGGTTGGGCACTGCAGCCATCATGCCTCAGATCCCTTGTCATTGCCCACCCAACTAGGAGTGTTAACATCATGCTAGGAATGAAATTTATTAAGGCCCAAATCCTTTTCTCTTTCATAGCTTCTACCCATATTTCAGGCTTGAGACACCATTTCTATTAGATTCCCAGCTCCCTCAGAGCAACAGAGTTCTCTGTCAATCCTGCTGTGGAGAGAGTTATCCCCAGATCTCTTCCTAGAGCTTCAAGTTAAAATCCTTCTTTCCTTGGGGCAGAGTCTCCATAACCATTTTGGGGGACTATGTTTGAATTCTGGTAGGTTTTCCCAGCCCATTGTCATCCTGATTCTTCGAAAGGAGAGCCTCCTAGCATGTCACCCCAACTCTAAGAATTCCTTCCTTAGTTCATGTCTGAGTTAAGAATACCCATTTTGTAGCCTTAGCTAGTAGTTACATAACACAGGCATCAGAGTCCCCCCCCCCCCTTTCCCAGTTTGTTCTGCTGATTCTCCTACTGATTTTTTTTTTATGTTGGGATTTGAGTTTTGGGAAAAACTGGATTTTTATGTACCAGATCATCAAGGTACATAAGGAGGTACATACCTTTATGCTTGTTGTTATTCGGGTTGCTATGCACATGCACAAACCCCTGGATGAACTGGGGCCTGAATGCAGAATAATCCTAATCCTTAAATCCAGACAGTAGTTACCACTGTTCTATAAAATAATATTATAGTTCAGTCACTACACAACAGTACCTCCTGTCAGATCTAGCAGATGTATTACAGCTTACTGAAATTTTAAATGTGGTATCAGTTTATATTATATTAATAGAATAAAAATAGTAAGCAGTCACTTTATAAAATCATTTTAACAATAGATTCCTTTTTCCTTCCATTCTATAGCTTTTCCCTCTCTCCTTAATATTCAGGGCAGGGTGCACACAAATCCCCCCTGAATCACTAGGAGAATAAGCCCCTAAATTAATGACTGTTGAATGTCTTCCAATATAAGCATTTGAAAGAAAGATACTTAAGGGAAAAAGAAAATGACTTTTTTCCTGATCTTTTGAAGACTGAATGATTTTCCCCCCATTCTACAGAAACAGATTCCAGACTAATTTTTCCTACTAGAGGCTTTAAAGTATAAAACTCATCAAACATCTTGTCCTCTGAGACAATGTCATCTAAGTTCAAAGGATGTATAGCCCTGCAAAACTGATGTCTTATTTCAGAGCTAATGCCTTAGCTTTCATTGACTGTTTGATTTGATGAAATTAAACCAGTTTTTACAGATTCTCTAAATATGAAAAAAAATTAGAAGACACAGCCAAATCTCATAGGTCTCCAGAAAAAGATTGTATATATATAATAAGAATATTTAACAAGAGGTAAAATGTTATTTTCAATACATTTATGCCTATCTTTTTCCAGGACAGTTTTATAAAACCCTGTATTTTGCAGTTACTTTTCAAAGATTCTTCTGATTCAAAACAAAAGTCATGCACTACATTCATTTTAATGAATGTCATTAAAATTCAAGACTCTGATTTTCACAAGAATAACATCAAGAAAAAAATTGTTACAGTGTGATCAGACTGATTTAGTAATGGGTGAACTTTAAGAAGTTTGGAGGGTTTTTTTGGTCCCAGTTGCTAAATAAGACTCATTCAGAAAACCTCAGGATAATAGATTCCATTGTCTGCATGTTTATAATACTGACTCAAGTTAGGCTTTTCTCCAGACTTTCGAGGGTATTTTAATATTTTAGTTTTCATCTCAGCTGAAACAAGAAAGTGCAAGAAATAGGGAAAAAAGTGTTGTGTTATAAATCTACCTTCCTCAAAGATCAGACTTTTATAATTCATTGCTCCAAGCTATCGGGCACGTGATATGAGGCACTAACCCCATTTCCATTCCCAATGTGGAACAATAATCCACAACTAATAGGTTTAATTTGTAAATGTGAATAAAGAGATATTTCTTTTTCCAAGTCACCCATTCTCAGCAATGTTTTCCAACTCTGTTGTAGTATGTGAAGCTTCATCTGATAAAACACCTATGCAATTAGCAATAAGGGAAAATTAGATGCGGTAAGGATATTTGATTATCCATCAACTCTGAATGAGCTACTTAACCATGGGTTGACCATAGGGTTGACCCTATAATACTATAATATTTGTGTTTAATGATAGTGGATATTTCCAAGGGCTACATCTACACTACAACTGAAAGTCAACCTAACACACACAATTCCAGCTATATGAATAACATAGTTGGAATTAACATACCTTTAAGTCCACTTACTGCACAGTCTACACTAGTGTTTCTCACTAGTGGGCTGTGGGGCCACTTTGGGAAAGCCTCTAGCAGGCCCATGCCATTTTGTTTACCAAATGGGTCTATAGCCACGGAGCCTCGCAGCTCCCATTGATTCTGGTCCACCATTTCCAGCCAAGGGGAGCCACAGGAAGCAGTGGCCTGGACCATGCCTCCATGAGGAGAAAACACCTGAGGAACCCAGAACAGGTCACAGCTGTTTTTAAACTTGAGCGAAGGGAAGGAATCCATTTTGAAGCATTTGGAAGAGGGGAAATTAATCAGGAATAGTCAACATGGATTCACCAAGGGCAAGTCATGCCTGACCAATCTGATTAGCTTCTGATGAGGTAACTGGCTCTGTGGACATGGGGAAGTCAGTGGATATGATATACCTTGACTTTAACAAAGCTTTTGATACAGTCTCCCACAATATTCTTGCCAGAAAGTTAAGGAAGTATGAATTGGATAAATGGAGGTTTAAGGTGGATAGAAAGCTGGCTAGATTGTCAGGCCCAATGGGTAGTGATCAATGGCTCAATGTCTGGTTGGCAGTTGGTTCGAGTGCCTCAAGGATAGGTTCTAGAGCCAGTTTTGTTCTATATTGTTATTAATCACATGGATGAGGTGATGGATTACACTAAGCTAGGGGGACAGGTAGATACATTGGAGGGCAGAGAAAGGGTCCAGAGTGACCTAGACAAATTGGAGGATTGAGCCAAAAGAAATCTGCTGAGGTTCAACAAGGACAAGTACAGAGTCCTGCACTTGGGATGGAAAAATCCCAAGCATTTTTGCAGGCTGGAGACCGACTGGCTAAGCAGAGGTTCAGCAGAAAAGGATCTGGTGATTACAGTGGATGAGAAGCTGAATATGGAGTCAACAGTGTGCTCTTGTAGCTTAGAAGGCTAATGGGATATTAGGGTGCATTAGAAAGATCATTTCCAGCAGATGTAGAAAAGTTATTTTTCCCCTTTATTCCGCACTGGTGAGGCCACATCTGGGCTACGTCTACACTGGCCCCTTTTCTGGAAGGGGCATGTTAATTTCAGCTATCGTAGTAGGGAAATCCGCGGGGGATTTAAATATCCCCCGCGGCATTTAAATAAAAATGTCCGCCGCTTTTTTCTGGCTTTTAGAAAAGCCGGAAAAGAGCGTCTACACTGGCCCCGATCCTCCGGAAAAAGCGCCCTTTTCCGGAGGCTCTTATTCCTACTTCAAAGGCGGCTTGCTTTTTCGAAAGTTCCGCTGGCAGTCTAGATGTTCTTTTTCAAAAGAGGCTTTTTCAAAAGTATCTTTCGAAAAAGCCTCTTTCGAAAGAGGCTTGCAGTCTAGACATAGCCTAAGGGACTCCAAGAAGATCTCACTAAAATGAGTGATTGGGAAACAAAATGGCAAATGAAATGTAATGTGGATAAGTGTAAAGTAATGCACATCGGGAAAAATAACCCCAACTATACATACAGTATGATGGGGGCTAATTTGGCTACGACAAATCAGGAAAGAGATCTTGGAGTTATCGTGGACAGTTCTCTGAAAACTTCCACACAGTGTGCAGCGGCGGTCAAAAAGGCAAATAGGATGCTAGCAATTATTAAGAAAGGGATAGAAAATAAGACACAGAATATCTTACTGCCCCTGTATAAAACTATGGTACGCCCACATCTTGAATACTGTGTACAGATGTGGTCTCCTCACCTCAAAAAAGATATTTTGGCCTTGGAGAGGGTTCAGAAAAGGGCAACTATAATGATTACAGGTTTGGAACAGGTCCCATATGAGGAGAGGTTAAAGCGACTGGGACTTTTCAGTTTAGAAAAGAGGAGACTGAGAGGGATATGATAGAGGTATATAAAATCATGAGTGGTGTGGAGAGAGCCGATAAAGAAAAGTTATTTATTAGTTCCCTAAATAGAAGAACTAGAGGACACCAAATGAAATTAATGGGTAGCAGGTTTAAAACTAATAAAAGAAAGTTCTTCTTCACACAGCATGTAGTCAACCTGTGGAACTCCTTGCCAGAGGAGGCTGTGAAGGCTAGGACTATAATAGAGTTTAAAGAGAAGCTAGATAATTTCATGGAGGTTAGGTCCATAAAAGGCTATTAGCCGGGGGATAAAATGGTGTCCTTGGCCTCTGTTTGTCAGAGGCTGGAGAGGGATGGCAGGAGACAAATCACTTGATCATTGTCTTCGGTTCACCCTCTCTGGGGCACCTGGTGCTGGCCACTGTCGGCAGACAGGATACTGGGCTAGATGGACCTTTGGTCTGACCCAGTACGGCCATTCTTATGTGTGGATGGCATGAAAATGCAATTTAAGATACACTGACTCCAGCTACCTAATTATTGTAGCTGAAATTGCAACTTTTAAGTCAACCTTTAGTGTAGACCTGGCTACAGAGACTATGACAATGATACCTAGCATGTGCTTCATGAACAACTAACTTCTCTCAAGAGACCTGCATCCTGCTTTCTGGGAAGGAAGTATAGGAAAGTATAGCAGTATCTTTGCAGAAGTGCAGATATTTCCAAATTCCATAGTTGCGAAGATCAGAACTGCTCCTGTAGGCTAAAAATAGCATTTTTGTTGCCCTTTTCTGGACCTTTCCAATTCCAGTGTATCTTTTTTTGTTGAGAATGGGGCAACCACTTCTGCACACAGAAGTCAACCACATGTAACCCCATATGGAGACATTTTATTTACTACATGCAAGATTAAAATAGTGCATTTTGGGGGCATCCTAATAGAGTGTATTAGCAAATTTTTAGTTGAGTGACACTTCCATTCTTATCTTTCTATTTCCTGTATGAGAAATTGTTTATTTGTTTTGAGTGACACTTTACACTTCTACAGTGGATTCCATTGAAATAAACAAACTAGCAAACAGTTACTGATTCATAATATTTGACTGTACCACACTATTCTCTTTACTTAGACTATCTCACAGAAATCTTAACTACAAAGGCTTGGGTTTGCCACTTTAAAAAATGGTATCTCATCAATAGAATCTTTTATTTTACAATCATTGACTGCCAACAAGCTTCAGAATGCACATGTATTCTTATAAGTTGGACTTGGGAGTCCCATACCATCCTTCTGCTGGGACCACTAGACAACACTCTCTTCACTGTAAGTCATGTTCTTAGTTTTATGAGAGAGTTTTGTTGGTGCTCTGAACTCCCTACGAGATGTTGCAAGTGCTACATTTCAGGACTTCCTAGATTGGGACAGGTTGGAGGCCCATCAGGGATGGTAATTATTTTCAAATTTTGGATGAATCACCAGCTGGTTTTGTGTGTTTGTGTGTGTGTGTGTGTGTGTGTGTGTGTGTGTGTGTGCGTGCGTGCGTGCGTGCACACTCTTTTAATCCAAGATATGCTTTAACTAAGAAATTACTGGGATAATTTTCACATACATCTTCGTATTTCTACCTGGTTGTCAAGGCTGTTCCCCACTCTAGCACTTGAGTACAAAAAATGGAGAGCCATAAGAGACTTTAAAAAATCCTGCCACTAAAGGCTTCTGTTTAAAAACTCCCCATAGACTCAGATTCCCTGACCTTGGATGATACCCTGCCATCACCCAAATTCAAAAACCTCTTTGGGAACCCATGATCACAAATTTGGGAATTTCTTCCTGTAAGGTACCCTCAAGCTCTTTAACCCTCCCTCTGGAGAAAGCTTTAAAAAAAAACCCACCCTGTGACTTCTTAATAGCTGTCGTTGCAGTCTTAGGTATGTACACATAGAACCTCCTGCCTTGTAGGACACAGGAATCCAATCATGGTATTAAAAAGGTGATTTTTACTAGCAAAACAAAGAAAACAAACCTGCTTGTTAGGTGTTACAGAGTAACTGGGGGAAAAAAAGATTAAAACCACAGAGAATTGCTTCCCTGTGATTCAGTTTAAAGTCACAGCGTGCACGGCTAGGGTGAGAAGAGGGAGGTCACATGGGCTTAGCACAGAGAAATCCAACAAATACAAAAAGAAAGAAAATAATGTGATTGTATCTGACTAAATATTTCCTATTCTTGTCACATATCTGTTATTCCAAGGGTTAATCCTTCCCTAGGTATGGATGTCTCTGGATATTCCATGCCTTGTTTCCTGGCTCAGTCCAGCTCCACTCTGGCCATAAATAGGCTTGCCAGGTGTTTTTCCTGGACAGAAGGCCGCTTGGGACATTCTTCCACTGCCACAACTGGCAGGGGCGGGGGGAGCGGGGAGTGCGGGGATTTAAAGGCACAGTGACCCTTTTTTGGTGCATTTTTTCCCCAACAACTTCGGTCACCCAGTTTTTGTTTTTGCTCAACAACTTTGGTCCTTTTAAAAAAAAAATTTCCTGCCATATTCGGTATTTTTTGTGAAAGTATTTGATAAACTTACATACAAAGACTGCAACAGGAAGATCAATGCTTCATTGGCTCTCCTGGCTTCCTGCCAAAACTTTCTGCTCCCTAGCACTCCTGAAGACTCTCTAGGACCCACTGTCTGTAGTTTTAACCCTTACAGGCAATTTAGTTAACTGAATGGCTGGGATGTCCATAAAAGGATAGTACACCTCCCATTTATCGCACTAGCAATGATAAGAAAGTATGCATACTTTATAAGCCTGTATAAATCTTATTCCCATCTTGATGGCACTTTGAAAAATGATATACTATTCCTCTTCTGTGTCATAGCAAAAGGAAGTTTGATGGATATATGACGGCAACATATTGAAAATCTTTCTGTAAAATGCAAGTAACAAACCAATAGTACTCTGCTTAACTGCCCTCAGTGGCTATATGCACCAAATTGTGCAATCAAGTCATAAAGTAACAAATGTTTCCATTTTGAATGCAGGATTTGTTCCTTATTTTCTAAAGCAGTTACATATTGTTTGATTAATTGCTGAAAACTGAACACAGAGATAAAGGGAACTTTGAAATTCATACCTTAGAGTATTAACATGTATTCAGTACTAGATATAAATGTCAGAGAGAAAAAAGATCTAATGAACTCTTTATTGGTGAAATACAGTATTGGAGATGCATAGAATTCTAAATGGTTTGTAGCTAGCCTGTATCTTGAATTCAAAGTAACCATGGAGAAGCTTACTTACAACATGGACTTTCGTTCCACATTTATAATGTCTTCTTCTGGGCACAGTAGAAGACACTTGGTATGATAGAAGTTGCAGCAGCTGGCTGAAGTTTAGTAGATTTTACTAAGGTTAGCAAATTGTCCAGGAAAGAAGCAGTTTAGCCATACAAGTACTTTTCTTGCTGGAAAATTACAACACCATAAGTTTTCATTTTCCCTGATGTCTTCCCTGCCATAATAATGCTTCGGGATTTAAATCCTTTGCTGATATTGTGACTTCAAAGCCTTAAAACTGCAATTGAATGAAGCAATTCATCTGTCATTATTCAAATATGAAGCAATTATGATGAAATAAAGATAGAATTCCTCTGAGAAATACCCCCAATCAATTTTCACTTACATCTAACTAGAAACATAAAATGATACTTAAACAAATAAGTTCTGTCCCTAGTTTTTATTACCTAAAATATGAATTACTGGCATATAATATATTCATTTCTGAATGTTAGAAGTCCTGTAAATATATTTCACAAATAATGAAAAAAGTCTATGTTTAGCATGAAAAAATATTCCTCAGCTGATTGGAAAAAAGTGTCCAACAGTTCTTATGTGGATACAAAAGCCAGATCTACAAGGGACTTAGGTCTAGTCTACACTTACCTCCCCTCCCCCAGTCAAATAGCATAGCTGAAGTCGATGTACTTACTGAAGTGCTTTCCATGCAATAATGTCAGTTGACGCTGGCTACTCTTATCATCCTGATGGAGTACCAGAGTTGATGGGAGAGTGCTAAGAAGTTGATGAATCATGTCTAAACATATGCAAGAAACCGACAATTGATAGAGTACTGTCCTTCAGGCACCTGGGAAATCATCTATGCTCCCTATTCAATGTATGGGGAGAGTTAGGCACCTTCGAATGTGATGCACAAAACCAGCCACCAGAGTTAGCTAATAGGAGATACTGATGAGATGCATATGTCCTAACTCTCAGATCTCTTAGGGCATTTGGCACCTACCTCTGATTGAACCTACCCACCTACCACTTACTGGGTACTCCTCTCTCTCAGAATCCGACTGCTCAGGCAGTATTTCTTGCAACTAATTCCACATAATACTCTGAAGAAGCGGGCTGTTCCCATGAAAGCTCATGATACCATCTACATGTTTTGTTAGTCTATAAAGTGCTACCCAATCATTTGTTGTTTTTAAGATTATCCTGTACAAACTAACTCAGCTACCCCCTGAAGTTCCACATAACCTGGTAGGGAGATGGGTTAGAAAGCTCAATTGTTAGGGTATTTATTAGCAATGTGGAAGACCTCCAGGTGAAGTCCCTGAAGAAACAAAAGGATTTGAATAGGGATCTGCTATCTCTCAGGTGAGTGTTCTAGCTATTGAGCAGTATAATCATTCTCACTCTTCATCTGGCCCAAGTAATACTGAATGAAAATGGAACTGCAGTAGGAAAGTTTGAGAACCAATGGTTGGCATTGATCCAGGGATTGATTTGTACCTCTGATTTTCCCAAATCAGCTGGAGACAGCTATTGAGCCAGGTTCCAGAGGGTCCAGAGGCTGTAGTAGAAGAACAAGGCTCCTGTGTCTTCTTCAGTGTTCATGCATGTCCTGAGAGATGCACAGCTTCAGGGGCTGAACTCCCTTTTTGTTTTGGAAAGAGAATTCAACTCTCTATCCTTCCCATTACAATATTTGGCCATAATTCTGCAAGTAGAACCTGTGCAGTTTCTACCTCCCCACAGTTTTTCAGCAGTTGTGCATGATCTGAACTGAAGTAATTAAGGATATCTACATAAGAGTAAATTGTCATGTTCAGAGAAAAATGACACACAACAGACAAACTCCTCTTCTTATTGGTAAGAAATTCCCAAATATTGTCACAAATCTGTGTCAGTCCTCTGGGAATTTTTTAAAAATTCTGAGTATCTGAGTATTTTTCTTTCCTGCATCTTTAGATCCTTACATCTTGTTTAATTTGAAAATGTAATTTCTTCAGACCATCCTAAAATTAAATCTGATCGCAATTAAAATTCAGTGGTACAGAATACTGAATTTAAAACCAGAGATGTAATTAGCTGGAAGCATTTTGGGGTGTATACAACTAATTACTTTAGCACATAATTATTTCTGATTTTACTTTGACAATCATAACTAAAAGCATTTGAAAATGTAGTTTATAATATTCATGTCTTATACAACAGTTTTTCCACTAGATGTTTTCACTGAATAATATGTAAAATACTGACACCTAATGTTAACTTTCAGTATTATTCATTTCATAAAATGTTTGTATTAAGTTTGTGGAAAAAATAAAATCTTTATAACCTCTAATATTTTAAATGTAAGATGTTTGGATATATTATGAATAAGCAGACACTGAATAAATGTAGGAGAATGGGAGTTGTGTTTATCCTCAGGGTTAACTAGTAGAAGTAAGAGCTTAAGTGAGAAAAGCTGAAGCATCAAGTGAATTTTGCTGTACTAAACTTCACTCAAATGTAATATATATATATATCCATGTGCATGTAATTAGCTACTTAATGTTTACCCAGCGCTTTTAAAGGGCCACAGAAAGGCAAAGTATATAATATTCATTAACAAATTGTGGTTAGGTCATAGGCTGAGCTCCACAGGGGCTAGGAAGAAATGTCCTTACTTTCCCTGATTATAATCCATGGTTCAACTAAATATTTAGGCACATGCTTTAAATTAAATATGTGAGGAGTCATATACAAATCAGTGTGTTGAAAGCTATGCAAATTCTGCAGTGCTTTATTAGACTGAAATTTGTATCTCCCACTGAACCGAAGGACCAGTACTTGCTAATGACTTGTCTTCTAATAGGGTGCATCTACACAGCATCCTAAATTCAAAATAAGATACACAATTTATGCTATGCATAAATTCTATTCTATTCAATTCTATTCTAAAATTGCTTATTTTGAAATTTGCTACTACTCAGTGCCAAATTTTGAAATAATACATTATTTTGAGACGTCCCTTAACCCTCATAGAATGAGGGTTACAGGGATGGTGAAATAGCATTCCCATCATTTAGAAAAATATTTCAAAATAATGGGCAGCTTGTGAAGATGCGGGGTAGCTATTCTAGAATACCGCTGGTATCCCAAAATAGCCGTTCAGTGTAGACGTACCCATAGTCATTTAGGACCAGATTCCAACACTTCTACACAACCTGAGGAATTTACTTGTTGAGTAGTTCTGTTAAAAGTCAGTTGGACTACTTGGTGAATAAGGGTTTTTTTGGAGGGAGGGGGGTTGTTTTGTTTTTCAGCATGAGTAATGGTGTTAGAATCTGGCCTTTTATTAATAAATTTACTAAACATTATGTGGAGGACAAATTGTGGTTACTCCACAGTATTATACAGCAGTGTGAATGCTTTATAGTTGCTAGTAGAATTCCTCCTATAGTCTATGACTTACATCATGTTCAGTAATTTTTTTTCATTCACTATACAATGTGTGCAATGTTATTTTTCTAATTTCTTGGCATTATATGCACTTAGTCTTCTTCCACTTCAAGAGTGTCATAGACTGTATAGTGAAAATATCTGTCCTTTAATCAAAAATGCAAACAAGACTGTGTCCGCTGATGCACAGACACCTGAGCTGCAATTCAATAAAGCTTCTGTTTAATTAAAAAGAAACTGGTTTAATGTCATCATAAGCTCTTTATCATCATGCTTCACAGACAATTAAAAATCCTCTGTTCCTTATATGGGTATTATACATACAAATGATCTTATTTTTGGCAGGCACTGTTAATATCAAGAAATGATTTATTTTCTAGTTCTTTTGTCATGAATTGACTGACCAGTGCTACAGAGCACTACATTCCTTGAAATGGAGATAGCATTAGCCACAGATATCACCACAACTGGGGATTTTAATCAGCACTTTGCCCAACTCTTGGATGGTTTAAGATTATGGAACCATAAGGGCAATTGCCGCTGTATTCTTCCCAATTCCTGGGGGAAACATAAGAGGCAGAAGACCAGAGCCTCAATGCTTGATCCAGACCTCATAGATAGGGCTTTTGGGGATCTCCTTGCCATACCCTCTTCATATAGCAACATCCCCAATTGGCCTTCTTCAGTGGGTTATAGAGATGTGCCAAAATAGGTGGGAATGAGAAGGGCATGCCTGGTGCCTTGGGAATCTCACTCCATGAATGGCTTTTACCACCCAATGCAGTTCACTCCTAAGGCTTTTCCCACTCCTCTTTTTTCTTAATATTCCAGGAAGTGCCAACGTAGCACAGGAGGCTGTTTTTAGTGAGTATATCCTACCTCAGTTCAGCAGAACCAGATAACTATCTTTGTTTAAACCAAAGTAAGTGTTTAAAATCACAGTTATATAAGATAGTAAAATTCTCTCATACAGACAATCTTTATCTACATAGGTGCAAGGGTATTACTCTTCTTGAAGGTCCCGTCACCTGATAAAGTGACTGTAATATAAATGAGGATTCTCCAGTTATATCTTTTAAGTGACCCAAAAGTTTAAAATGTTGTTTATTCCATATGGGTATGTCTACACTACAGCGCTATTTTGAAATAGCTTATTTCGAAATAATGTGTCTACACACAAAATGCATTTCGAAATAGCATTTTGCTCATTCGAACTAGCATGTCCACACTGATAGGACGCTGAATCACATTTAAGGCTGGCTGGAACCAGGTCCAGCAGGGCATCAGGTCAGGAGTTACTTTGTGTGGCTGCTGCCTGAGGCTATCTGAGGCCTGTGCTTAAAGGGATCCCCGTGGACAGCCAGTTCTCAGGTTTCCCTGCTTGCTAGCCTACCTTGATGAGGGACAGTAAAACATTTTGTCTCTGCGTGCTTTGATTGCCCTCACTCGGAACACACAGGACTCTGTAGCATTGAGCCAGAGCTGCCCTGGGCACTCTGGTGCTTCTCATGGACGTGTTGCTGCGAGTCTGGCTGCACTTTCTGCAAGCTGCCATCTGGGAGGTTCATTGGGAGGCTGTCAGTATCCAGGAGGCCCTGAAGGAGAGCGTCCACCCTGAGGAACACTAAGAGCCTCCCTGGTTTGCCCCACTGGGGGCTTGTGCCTCATTCCTCCCTCAAATTCTTCCACTTACCCCTCCCTGACTCCCCTTCCTGATGTCAAATAAAATACATGTATTTTCATGAAAACAAACTCTCTTTATTTAACAAAACTGGAGGGGGGGATGAAACTCTGGTGAGACTGAGGAAAGGAGGTAGGAGAGGAGAAAGGAGGTAGGTCTCGTCAGACCAACTTGATTTTTCATGCAAACCTGCTCCTGGGTTCACATGTGGCCTTTGGTGGCCAGGCTGGCAGCTATCCTGCCATAGACAGCCGCATTCCTCTGTGTAGTGTGGAGATCATGGACGTTGGGAGCATGCCCCCAACCTGAATAAGGTACATGATCTCCGCCCTGAACCAGGAAGGTGTCTGCCTTCTCTGGGCCCTGGCAGGCTCCTGGGAGCTAGCAGACTGCTCCTGGGGAATGGTGGAGGGCTGACTGCCAGTGGCTTACTGGCTCATGTTTTGGGGCCACTGGGTCAGGGGCAGTGACTGCCGGCTCTGGGCTGGCAGGCTTGGAGCTGGCACAAGCACTGTGGCCAGAGTCAACCCCTTTAAGGGCTCCGGGGAGGGAGGAGGGAGATGAGTGTTCTTGGTTGAGACTGGAGTGGCCACCAGAGCATCCTGGGAAGGCTGGAGGCCCCCTATTTCTATGTAAGTGTCTACACAACCTTTATTTCGAAATAGCTATTTCAAATTTGGCTTTATTCCTCATGAAATGAGGTTTACCAAATTCGAAATAAGCGCTCCACTATTTTGAATTAATTTTGAAATAGTGATTTGGCTGTGCAGATGTTGTGTAGACATACCTTTTAAGATTACTCAATCACCAACTACTGACTTTACCACACACAAAAAAAAGATTTTCCTTCAAAAATGTATATATGAATTTATTTAAAGTAACTTTAAACAGAATTAATGTCAATTTAAAATGTAAAAATAGGTCACAAATTTTTGGTACATTAGTGAAGTAATATGACATATATTCTATTCTTTGATATGCATTATATGGTTATAGTACAGTGAGAAATTATATTTTACTTATTGAAGTCTTCACCTGTTCCTCTTCTTAAGTTTGTAGAATGAAACTATAAGGCTGCATTTAGACTGGCATGATTTTGTGCAAATACTTTTAACAGAAAAGTTTTTCCATTAAAAGTATTTGCTCAAAAGAGCGTCTATACTGGCATGAGCCTTTACGCAAAAGATTTGCCATTTTAGCCATCGGGCTTTCTTGCACAAGAAATTAACGTTGCTGTCTACACTGGCCCTGTTGTGCAAGAATACTTGCACAAGAGGGCTTATCCCTGAGCGGGAACGTCAGTGTATTTGCGCAAGAACCACTGATTTTGTACATTACAAAGTCAGTGTTCTTGCGCAAATACTTGCAGCCAGTGTAGACAGGCGGCAAGATTTTGCGCAAAATCAGTTGCTTTTGTGCAAAATCATGCTAGTCTAGACACAGCCTAAAAGTATCTCAGAAAAGCCCCATTAAAATGTACAAATCATAAAAATTTGTGAAGTCAAAGTGAAAGCAGAGAGAGGAAATATTAGCTTTAATAAAAGTTACAGACTGTTGTAACTTTTGTTGTTTTGCAAATTTGCAATGAATATAGCCTACTCTACTAGGACAAAATAGCTCAGAAAAATAAATGCATCTTAGTCAGAAATAGATTAAAAGATAAAGCTGAGCCATCAATAAGATCAGGATAGTGCAGCATTGTTTGCTGTTTGTTTTGCGGATATAATTGCAGATCCCAGGATTTCAATAAATCTGTGTACATCATGGAAAGAATTGTAGAGAGGAACTGGGGCAACACGTAGAGCATTTGGTTCTCGCATGTCACACTGCAAAATAGAAAATGAACATTTAATAAATGTATGTCACTTCACATTTTTTTAAAATGGCAAAAAACCCACCTCTATCTTCCATTCATGTAATAATAGTAAAGAAAACCCATCCCAACCTCTCCCCAAAGTGTGGCTACTACAAGATGGAGGAAGAAAGAGCCTTGTGTGTACAGCTTTAAGGTTAAGACAAAGGCTGTGTCCGGACTCAGGAGTTTTTTCGAAAAAACTTCACCTGAGTCTAGACTGCAGCCGCATTCTTTCGAAATTAAATCGAAAGAACGCGGCTTTTCTTTTGACGGCGGTAAACCTCATTTCACGAGGAAGAACACCTTTTTTTGAAAGTGCTCTTTCGAAAAAAGGCATTCTTGAATGCCAACAGGGCTTTTTAGAAAGAGAGCATCCAGACTGCCTGGGTGCTCTCTTTCGAAAAAGCGGCTTGCTTTTTCGAAAGTACTGTTTGCAGTCTAGACGCTCTTTTTCGAAAGAGGCTTTTTCGAAAGATACTTTCGAAAAAGCCTCTTTTGAAAGAGGCTTGCAGTCTAGACATAGCCAAAGGGATGTTAACTGGCATACTTACTAGTTAACTGATTAACTGGCTCTTGCCCATGAACTCTAGCAGTGGCCAGCCACACCAGGCTGAAGCATCCCTAGCTGGCGAAGGGCCAGCAGGCCAGGTGGCAGGATCTCACAACTGCAGCATGGCCCCACAGCCACGGCAGGCCCCCACACAATAGAGGCACCCCATGACTGCATTGGGATCGGTGGCAGGCCAGACGCTAGGCCCTGTGTTAAAATGGTTAACTGGTTGACTGTTTTAACATCCCTGTCTATATCAGCTCCCTTCTGTGCAACCCTGGGCACAGGGGATATTTTGGGAAATGGCCAGAACAGTCTGGCTATTCTTTGATGCAAAGCTGACTCATGACAGGATCTATATCAGCTCTTAGAGAAACCTTGAATGAAGGAGGCTCTCAGCTGGGAAAAAAGCCACCTTTACCTCTCTCCATGTGTCAAGGCTGATTCCCCACTCTGGCACAATGGATGCAGAAGTGGGGGCCTCCAAAAGCAACCCCAAAACCTGATCTCCACAGGCTTTGGTACAAAACTCCCCCCCCCCCCATCCTAATCTCCAGACTTTGGGGAATCTGCTTCCACCATCAAGTGTTTTTGAACCTACAAACAGGGGTGGACACTTGAAACCAACACCAGGGATACCCCAAGCTCATTTCTCAAGAAAAGAACAGAGGCAATACAAAGTGCAGTCTGTGATTGCTGTCCCCTAATCAGAGGTATGTAGATCCCAGAGACAGATGTTCCAGGACACAGAAATGAACCAATACCAGGTTCAGTAATAAAAAAGAAAGAACTTTATTTCTCAAAACAATACTCCTGTTTCATGCATAATGACTAGATGGAAAAGTCACCAATTAATATACTCAAGGAGGACTCCCATAGGCCAAAACTTAATTACAAAGAAGAGGAAAACCCATTTCTAAATGCACAGACATCAGATTCCCATTCCCAGACCATAAAACAATAAAACCTAACGGACTTATCTAGACTTTGCCCTACTTACAGATGGTAAAGAGTTTTTTCTTGGAGAGGGACATGTTGTCTGTCCTCCTCAGTATCTGGAGAGTCAACTGCCCAGGAACAAAGGAGAGAAAAACCAGAAATTCCTTTGTCCCAGTTTGAAATCCCTATCTTCATTTCTATTGGCTGACTACTACCTGGCTAGGTACAGTTAACTCCTTAGTTCCCAGGCTGCTGGCTAACCCTCATGGTTATGACACCATGACTTACATCTTCTGCATTGTGAATCCTGACAGTCAAAGCACTGAATGTAACCCAGATTCATGATAAAAACTATTCACAAAGTACAACAGTACATTTTATAATAAAGATCCAAATAATGCCTTAAGACTTAAGGATTCTGAAATTAAATATTTTTTAATAGGACAATCTCATAAAATGACAAGGAAACAGCGTTATGTTCTCTTAGGCTAAGTCTAGACTGCAAGCTTTTGGAAGAAGCTTTTCCAGAAGAAATCTTCCGGAAAAAATTATTTTGAAAGAGAGCATCCACACAGCAAAAGCACATTGAAAAAATGATCTGCTTTTTCAAAAGATAGCATCCACATTGATTGGATGTTATCTCACATTTAAGTTGTGATTACTATGGATGGGGAGGCCAGCAGGGCACTTGTGCTTTTTCCTGGAGGCCTCTTCTTTAAAAAAAACCCTTCTTCTCTGTCCTCACATGCCTTTCAGAAAAAGGCTTCTTCCTCATAGAAAGAGGTTTACTGCTGTTGGAAAAAACACATGCAATTGCAGTGTGGACGTAAGTGTAGTTTTTCCGGAAAAACTCTGCAGTGTAGACATACTCTAACAAACAGTAATTCCTGGAATTCTTTGGCAGCACCAGAACACATAAGTATATTCTGCCTTCAACTACTGCCCTTTGGAAACTAAGTCCATAGAGCTACTGTATCATCTATATGCTGTTGGACTATCATCCCTCCAGCACTTCTCTTCTCCCAGCATATAATATGTTCCATTCTGTCTCTCCCCCCTCCCTCCCACGGCGATCCTTGGTTACCAGCATGATTAGGTTTCAGTTGCCTCTCTATCTGAACTCTAGAATATTTCTCTCAGGAAGTGGCGGGGTTTTTTCCTCTCTTTTACCTCTCCTACTGTATGCATTGCTAAGAACAAGGTTCTTGGCTTTTTTGTAGATCATTAAAGGAAGTCCTTAATGAGTATTATGTATTCTGTTGTGGTTTTGTAGTCATGTTGGTCTCATGATATGACAGAGACATAGTAGGTGAAGTAATATCTTTATTGGATGGACTTACATTGGTAGAATGGAAAAAATGTTTGAGCTACACTGAGCTCTTCATTAGAGCTAAATAAAATAACCTTTCCAATTAATAAGAAGTGGCAGTTAGAGGAAGATGATATGAGAACAGTCATAGGACTGGAAGGAACCTCGAAAGGATATCTAGTCCAGTTCCCTGCATTCATGGAAGGATTAAGTATTATCTAGCATTTCTAACAGTTGTTTGTCTAATCTACTCTTTAAAACCGTCAGTGATGGAGATTCCACAACCTCCCTAGGTAATTTATTCTAGTGCTTAACTACCCTGGCACTATTCTAGTGCTTAACTACCCTTATTGCTGCTGTTTAAACCCATTGTTTCTTGTACTATCCTCAAAGGTTAAAAAGAACAATATTTCTCCCTCCTCCTTGAAATTAACTGGAGTTGTTATCTGCTCCCATATGGAATTTTCATGTACTTCAAAACTGTTAACATGTCCCTCTTCAGTCTTCACTTCTACTTTCAATCTTCCCTGACAGATCATATATTCTAGACCATTAATAATTTTTTGTTGCTCTGCTTTGGATGTTGTCCACATCTTTACTGAAATATTACACTCAGAAATGGACACAGTACTCCAACAGAGGCCTAATCGGTAAAGAGTAAAGCAGACACATTTCCCATTTCTTCTTTATGATCCTCCTGATAATACATCCCAGAATGATGTTCACACCGTTGGCTCATATTTAGCTTGTGATTCTCTATGACCATCAGATTTCTTTCTGCAATACTCCTTCCTAGGCTGTCATTTCCCATTTTGTATGTGTGCAACTGATTGTTCCTCCCTAACTGAAGTACTTTCCTTTGTCCTTATTGAATTTCATCCTGTTTCTTTCAGACCATTTCTCCAGTTTTTTCCAGGTCATTTTGAATTGTAATCCTATCCTCCAAAGCACATGCAACCTCCTCCAATGTGGAATCATCCACAAAATTTATAAGCATACTCTCTATGCCATTAACTAAATCACTGATGAGGATATTGAACAGATCTAGACCTGATCCCTGTGGAACACATTTTAAAAAAATGAATTGAGAAATCAGAAGAAATATTGTTTCTGTTTCAGGAAACTTGAAATGTTTTCATATTGTGTAGTAGAAACTTGCCTGGTATTGCCTGAGTCTGGGGCCAATTTGGGGCAGCTTCTCACCGAGGCTGGCCCAAGGCAGGGTAGAGTAGGGTGGGCTGTGCAGGCTGCTGCCAGCATCTCCCTGGAGCTGACCTGGGGGGACCATGCAGGCCACCCACCAACTTCTCCTCAGAGTCAGCTTGGAATGGCAGGACTGTGCAGCATTGTGGGTGGCTCCTCCTGGCTGCACAGTGGGAAGCTGCTTCCTGGGGGGCAGCCCATTGTGCCAGGATCCAGGCTGGCTAGCTGCAGCCAATCCCTGGGGCTGGGATGCTTGCTGCCCTCCTGTGGTCATTCATGAGTATAACTCTCCCTGCTGTCCCACCCCTCCCTTGCCACTTGATAAGAAACAGTCACATTCCATGCATATCCCATTGTTCTGACACAAGCAAACCCTGACCTTGTTTATGTTAAGATAAGAGGAAACTATATACCAAATTTGGTGGTCCTAACTCTTGCCATTTAGGAGGAGTTCTTGAACACAGGGACTTACAGACAGATGTATGGACACACAGATAGACACACAAACTCTCTCAAATATATAGTAGATATAAGCAAAGAAATGAAGGAGTTAAACTGATATGGAGATGTAGGTGCCATTCACAAAAGAGAAAGTGTATAGCAGTGTCCTATGCCCACTACTTAGGGCACTCACCTTTGAGAGATCCAGGTTTAAACCCTAGTTCTAGTGCAGGGACTTGAACCTAGGCTTCCTATGGGCAGAAAAGTGCTTTAACCATCACACTGGCTATTTTAGGGAAGGACTGCTCTCAATTTTTCCTGTTGAAATTAGTCCAGTTTGTATAAATAACTAAAGCTGTTCATGAGCACACAGCTAGAACCTAAGTGTTCTCCTTAATGAGCACACAAACTATAGAGTCATTTTCTCTTGCTGGCACCATTTCCCCTTCGGTTTTGTGAATGGTGCCTCCTATCTTTTGAATATAGCTCTAGCCCCCAAAACAAAATATTTTGGGAATATCAACATTAACTATCTGAACATTTCTTTTTTTTTTAACTTTGATCGAAACAATTTGGAAAAATTAGCACAAATTCATTAAATGTTTCAATTAACCAGGATCTGTTTTTTCACCCCCCCAAAAGTTTCAGTCACAAAATTTCTCCCAGCAGAAATGCTGATCATAGTTGAGGCCTCTACGTACTTCTGTAAAACCACTGTTAAAGTTAATAAATCAGTGCTGTACAGCGCTTAAAGAAAAAGAATAATGGTCTGGTCAGCCTACACTCTAAGAAGATAATCTATAAAATGTGGCTAGTTATGTCCACTTATAAAAATTGCTTTCAGTGTTAACAATGAAGAGTTTTATTATTTTATTATTATTTTATTATTCCATTTATTCAGTACATAAAAATCTGAAGGAAAGACTAGGATAGCAGGAACAGTTATACTGCAGAATGTCCACCTGGGCAGAGAGCACTGGGGAGGGTTGTGCTCCAGAATGACCATAGGTGGGAGCAAGAACCTAGCCCCAGGGAGCATCTTGTCAGCAGACCAGCATGATCCCTACGATCCTGGGCTGGCCTTTGGGAGAAACCAGTGGGCAGTATTCATGGTTCTCGGGGAGGCAATGTATGCACAGCACATGGCCTCCCCTATCCTGTCCCCTGAGCCTCCGACACCTCCCAATCCCCAACCCTTTCTCCTATACCCCCCAGGTTTTTAGCCTCCTGCCTTGAGTCCCCCATATCTCCAAACCCTTGCCCTGACTCCTGCACACCCCACAGGCCCAGCCCTGAAGAACCCAAGCAACATGGGTAAATCTTATAGTTACAAATAACACATTTTCCTCTGAATGCCTGATAAAGAGCCTATTGAAATTAACTGGAGTCTTTCTCTGGTCCTATATGAAATTACATAAGAATGATTAATTATATATTATATATAAATGATTAATATATAAATGATTAATTCAGCAAAGTAGGGTCATGCAAGAAAAGCATGGGGAAACCAGCATCAGAGAAGACTGATTTACTCACAGCTATTCCTCTCTTTTCCAATTCTTTAAATACACATTTGATTGGAGTAGAAAAAAAGAGTGTGAGCTGACATCCTCTTTCCTCAATCTGAGGCGGTGTGATTATTTTTACAAAGGGTTTCTCTGGATTTGCTTTATCCTCACTGTAGTAATGCTTTATCAAGTACTCCAAGTAACCTGTTAACAGAATGGATTTCCTTCTCAGCACTTTCATTGTAGTCTGACCAAAGACCTGCAAGGATGTAAATAATTAGAAAGATTATCCATTGCTGAAGCTGAAAACCAAACCAATGAAACAGAAACCCTCCAAAGAAGGATGAGGCCATTTTTGTCCTTTTCGATAATGTAATCATAAAAGCCACAATAGTCTGAGACTGGATTTTTCCATCCTTACTCATTTTATGTAGTATCTTGCTCTGTAAGGGTATGTCTACGCTACAGACTTTTTCTGAAAAAAATTCTATTACATCCATATGGCAATCACATTCTTTTAAAAGAAAATCGAAAGAACAGAAGGGTTTTTTCAACATTGGTAAACCTCTTCTATAAGGAAGAAGCCTTTTTTCTGGAAAGATCTCTTCCAGAAAAGCTTCTTCCCAAAGAAGCCTGCAGTCTAGACATAACCTATGTCAGGGGTGGTCAACCCATGACTCGTGAGCCGCAGCTGATGGAACCGGGATGGAACCTGGAACCGCTCAGGTCAGCCACTCTCACTGGTAGGCCACTGAGAGCAACATACGTGCTCACAGTCCATGCCGATCTGCTCACGGCCCCGAGTGCACTATGTCATATCTTGCACGTGAAAGCCGGGTCACACACAGTGTCCCAGCCTGCACATGCTAGGAGCTGGCTGCTGAGCACAGGAAGCAGGTCTGGGTGCAGCGACGGTGCCAGCAGCAGCTCTGGGACCTGGGCATATAGTTAGTGAGGGAGGAGGACTGGGTTTATGCAAGGAGGGGAGGTGTCTGGCTCTGGGGAAGGGCTGGGGAGGTGGGTCAGTGGGGGTGCCCAGCGTGCTGGCTGCTCAGCACGTTGGCTGCTCAGTGCATGCGCCCCAGTGCCTGGAAGGAGATACATGTGGCTGTAGTGGTGGCTCTGCATCCAGGACCCAAGAATTAGGTTGGGGGAGGGTGGGAGGTGGAAGGAGATTGGTATAGAGGGGGCCAGTGCCTGGCTCGGGGGGGGGGGGGAGATTGGGTTGGCGGGCTCTGGCTCTGGGGAAGGGGAGAGAGATTGCGTTAGGGGGTGTGTACCTGGCTCTGGGGAAGGGGAGGGGGATTGCTTTGGAAGGGGGCTGCCTGGGGGAGGGGAGGGGAAGAGCAGCCAGAGCACTTCCTGAGACCCGGGATCCCCAGGTACTGGTCCCAGCTGTCTCTGTCCCCTTCTCCTTGCCAGACCCCCCCATGAGTACCCTGCCCCATCACCGTGTCCCCTGCCCCCACCAGCACAGTTGGGGCCACATTAGTGAGGCTTGTGGGGATTTGGAGTGGTTGTTTTTTTGCATCTCATTTGTGTGGCCCTGACTGACTTTTCTGTGGATCAATGAACACAGGAAGCAGCTGACTCAAAACAGATTCCCCACCCCTCTCATAAATAAAGACAACGCTGAAACATTTTGTGTTTGACATAATATTTTATTTAAAAATGAATCCTGGCCAACAAGCCCCCAGTTGGGGCCAAGTCTCCATCTGGCCCCAGCATCATAACACTCCTGCACCTCCCCCCAAATCTGAGCCTATCATACACTGAAACCTCCTGCCCTGAGCCTCTCACATTCCTAAAACTCCTGCACCCCCACATCCCCAGTTTTCTGCCACAACACTCCTGCACCATCCACACACTGCAAATCTGTGTCCTGAGCCCATCATACTCCCAGCCTCCCTGACCTGAGCCCCTCATGCACTGCAGCCCAAACTCCTACACCCTCACAGACACAAGCCTGAGGTTTGTTCAACCCCCTTACCCTCCACCTGATCCCAACACTCTCCAGCCTGGATCCCCTTCCCTGAGCTAGCATCCTCTTCTCTATTTCCTCCTGCACCCAAATTGCCTCCCAGAGCTTGCACCTCTGTAGTGGAAATGCGGAAGATGATTGTGAGGTCGAGGAAATTCCTATTGTGCCTGCATTTTTTTACAGGCTTGGATGCTCTAGGCAGCCATTTGTGCTTTTTGCTTCTTATTATTCTTTTGTTATTCTCACAGAGTTAGCTGTTTGCTCAGGATGGTACAGTGTAGGAATGCACTGCTGACTTTCAACAAGTTCTGGGACAGATCCCAAGGCCATGCACCTGGTATGAGAGTACAGGAGGGCTTGGGAAGATCACATAGCTATCTTTGCTGAATGTTTCCCACTTGATAATGCTAAATATTTGGCCTGGGAAAATATGCAAAGTATCAACAAGCTAATTATTGGATATGGGAAAATATGCAATGTATCAATGATCTTGTTAGGTTCTCAAAACAACAGGAGTGATTACTGTAAATCCAACAGTATATAAGTGCCGGGGATATTCCTAACATTGGAACTTTGGTGTAGACCAAAGCCGCAAAAGGTGCTACGCACTAGCCACTGGGGTCCGTCCACTGTCCTTCTTCAGGGGGTTCCCGGCAACAGAAGGGATGTAGGCATTGCATTTTATTCTGAGATCTGCTTAGGCTTAATAAGCATTGTACTGTTTCAGTAAGTATTGCATTTTATATTGAGGGTTTGCATAGACTTAATAAGAATTGTATTTTATTCTAAGATTTGCTTCATTGTATTTTACCCTAATATTTGCTTAGTAAAATCTTTAAGCCTTCACCCAATTTATGTGCTTATTGCCTCCGAACCATTGGATCTTGGCAATACAACCTCTCACCCCTTCCCAGTGCTTTTTTAGTGAGCCACAATAGCAGTGGAGACAGTGGAAAGAGCTGGGACAAAGTTGTTGAGCACAAAAAAAAAAAAAGGGCAGGGCTGCAAAGACCCAGGGAAAAGTTGTTAACAAAAAGGAAAAAAAAAGCCGTACGAATGTACCAGCTCCTATTTTCCCCCATCACGGCATTTTTTTTTCTTCCTCAACAACTTTGCCCTTCGTGCTGTCTCCACTACTATTGGGGCTCTTTGTCTGGAATGGGTTGGCCACTCCTGGCCTAAGTAGTGCCCCTGGAATGAAGTAGTAACATGCTACCCAGTTTTGATTTGGATAGTGGAACTGGTCCTTAGATATATATATCTTACGGGTGAGATATAAAGGACCTCATCTGTTGTTGCAATAGATCTGAGTACATTTACCTACACTCACGGAAATCTGCACATTCAAACAAGTGGCTGTACAGTGCCTGCAATATAATAAAAATGTGGGTACTGGATTGGGGCTAAGAATGAAAACAATAGTATCAAAAACCATGGGCAAGGCCTTAAAATATCTTAAAAGTCATGAAGGGAGTTTTTGAGTCCATTTTATTTGACTTCTGATCTTTGGAGCCTTTAAGATTAATATTTTCAAGCTTTTCTCCACAACTACAATGTTTCAAAATTACTTTTTCTTTCTTCTTTTCTTCCATTTTTAAAAAGGTTCTTACATGTTCATAGTAACTGGTATTTTAAGGCAAACTCCAAATTTCACAAGACTCATGATAAAATTGTAATAGGGGTAATTTTGCTTAGCCCTGCTGCCACACTGAGGGGCACAAATAGTATTGCCAAAAACTGGGAGGAATTTCTAGTATATAACGTTGCAGCTGATTATGCCCTTTTATGATTGCAGGCTAAAAAATCAGATGGGGTGCATCTACACAGCACTCTTACCTATAAATTAGTTATGCAATTTGTGCTGCACAAATTGTATAGCTTATTTTGAGGTTATTTTGAAATAAAGTGCTATTCTGACAAGTCCCTTAATCCTTGTGGAATGGGGGTTACAGGGATGTTTGAATAGTGCACTCATTATTTTGAAATATATTTCAAAATAACAGGGGCATTTAAAGACAAGGAATTGCTATTTCGGGATATTTCTGGTATCCCAAAATAGTCCCACTGTCTAGATGTAGCCATTGTGAGGGAGAAATTTCAGAATAGTACTTAAAATCATATTACACTATAATATGAAAATTAGAGTACAAAGTAATTAAAGAACAGATAGCCAAGAGATCTCATTTAATTTTTAGCATGCTGTCTGGAAAATATTCTCCTGATGAATAGCCATAGGACATTGACCCCAGTACGATCATGGTCATGGAGTACCCTGACTTAAACACAACTAAAATGCCACTTCTTCTGTATGCACTGGTATGCAAGATGTGATTGGTTAGGCAGAGCCTTGCAGGGAGATATCTGCTGCAGTTGAGGTGGGCATGGAACGTGAAAGGGGCAGGTGAGGTAAGGGATCAGCACCTGCATGGACGGAAAACCTAAAACTAGAACCACTCCTATACAGGGGGTATTCATAAGAATTTCCTGGTAATACAGAGCAACTGGATTTACATGATGAGCAAGATTCTTGATCCCTCTTCTAGGTTGATAGTAGAAAACTCAGTTACTCAGGTTTTGTTCAAGGATTATTTGCCCTGAGTGGAATTTTTCAGAAAGATTTTTTTTTCAATGTGGCCATGGAGATCTTCTTATCCCACACACTTCAGTCCATAAAAGGGAACTACTAGTGCCATAACAGTCACTTTAAGCATTATTGAGGCTTTAACACTTGCCGTTTTCATTGTTTCCATTGGAAACACTGCCTTCTGCTTAATGTGTCCCAGTGCATGATAGCACACAATTTCACAAGCCATCTCTTGCCAAACATGAAAACTCTCTGCTTCCCACTGTCCTAGACCAATTAGCATAGGGAAATCCTGTCTGTGCCAAAGGGATAATGCAGGCATGAAAAGGGGTGTCAGTGGAATGTGATCAGCTATCTCTCTTTGAGACTCCCGGAGGTGGATTAAATTACATGCACCCATACAAACTGGAGCAGTGACAATCTAGGTCAGAGCAAAGCTGCTTTTAACTTATCTCTCTAAGGGTACATAAAGTTTAAAAATATATTGAATGTTTAAGGACTAACAAAATACATTGTCAAACAGAAGAAGCATTTCTGTGACCTTTCGCAGTCCTTCAATTTAGTGTGTAATGCAGGCGAGAAAAGATAGCCTCAGCTGGCAATTTTCTGACTTTAATGGTTTATTTTGTACATGTCTAAGATACTTTTGTTTTTCATAACAAACTGATGAAAAGATAGTGTGAGTTGTTTGTTTGTTCCAGAATTGTTTGTTCCAGAATTGGCTTTACTAGTACAATTAAATTTTTTAAAATTACACCCAATTCAGAGTGTCCCTGGAACATTGCTAACCAAGATTAGTTTAAGTCTGGGTTTTAAAAACAGTTTCTGAAGATTCTGAGGAGTGCAGCATAGAGAAAACAGTATAACTGCACTTTTCATCCATGAATGATCCCTGAGTGGTTGAGAATCGTTTCTAGAGGAATAAATTCACCTAACAAGAAATGTAACCACACATGGAAAAGAAGTGTGGAATTACATGACTGCACCACTATGCAGCTCATCTAAAGGGATTCTGAATGTTTTCCTCTATGGGAAGAATTCTTCTCTCAAGATCTGATTATAGGCCCTTCTGTGCATGGATTACTCCTCTCCTACCATTATGGGAAAAAAAATCTACTTTCACATGGCCATCAGAGGACACTGTGTTGGTCCAGGAATTAATGCAGGAGAGGAGGATATAGCATGGAATGTGTGGGCCAGGGAGAAACTTTTCATACGTCCATTGCTCTGATGTACTTCACAAGTAATCGAACAGCCCCAGGCTGTGTTCCCTTTCACTCCCAAACCCGGCAGTGGTAATCCCTCTTTGAGGAAGCCCACAAAAGCCAGATACCAGCTTCTGTAGTTCTGTTGATAGGAAATAAAGGGGATGTATTCCCAGAGCCAGTTCAACCACTCAAGATTCATGACACTGGATAGCCATTTGGAACAAGCCTCACTCTTCTTGCAAAATAATTAAGAAAGAAACTCTGTGCAGAGTTTCCTGGACATTTCCTGGGTAAACTGCGGAGAGGCACTATCTGCCCATCAGTTACTCTGGTGCAAATCTGGAGGCACGCCACTGAAAAAGTCAGGAGATAATCTGGGGATAAAGGTGTGTAACTGAAAGCAGAATTTGGTCCTGTATATTAAGAATATTGAAACATTTGAAATGAAATGTCAAACCAGGCAAGTTCAATGAAGCCTGAAATTAAATAAAATCTTGCCTGATTCTGCCAACATGCAATTTAGTCATTTTAATTTTTTGGCAGAGGCAGATAAAATGATTCTGTTAAAAAGATCACCTGGAATAAGTCGGTTTTACCATAATGATTTTGTGCCCATCTGGTCAGTTTCCATCAATTTTGTTTTATTTTCACCTTGAGTTCTTGTATATTTACTTCAACTCATAATGTATCACAAGTTAGAGGTTGCATATTCCACACATACAAAAGCCAATAGAAAGGTTTGTGAAAAGTCAACAATCTTTCTCTTAATCACAGGTAATCCTAACCAAAATTTAAGGCTGTGTCTACACTGGCATGAATTTCCGGAACTGCTTAAAACGGAATACTATTCCGTTTTCAGTTTTTCCGGAAAAGGAGCGTCTACATTGGCAGGCTGCTTTTCTGGAAAAGCCCTTTTTCTGGAAAAGCGTCTGTGGCCAATGTAGACGCGCTTTTCCGGAAAAGAGCCCCGATCGCCATTTTTGCGATCGGGGCTTTTTTCTGGAAAAGACTACTGGGCTGTCTACACTGGCCCTTTTCTGGAACAGTGTTCCGGAATAAGGACTTATGCCCGAGCGGGAGCAGAATAGTTTTTTCAGAATAGCGGCTGATTTTGTACAGTAGAGCGTCATTGCTTTTCCGGAAATTCAAGGGCCACTGTAGACAGCTTGCAGCTTATTCCGGAAAAGCGGCTGATTTTCCGGAATAAGTGGCCCAGTGTAGACACAACCTAAAAGTTTAAAGACAGACAACATTGATAAAAAAAGCTAAGATTTCATTGTACAATCTGTACATTCTTAAAATTCATAGACATTAAGAAATGTAATAACTTACCTCTAAACTAGCATGCAGGGCACAGACCAATAAAATTGGAGGATTTGATAACCGAAATCCATTGATTCCAGGAGTCAGTTGGAGTTCTGTAAAATGAATAATTTCTGTTAAGTTTTATTTTTTCTTTAACTCAGTAGACCAAATCTTGACCTTTCATTCAATTAAAACTCTTGCTAAAGCCAGTGGGACCTCAGAATTGGTTCATTAACAGGAAATATACTTATTTAACAGGTAGCTACTCCTCTTCGCTTTGAAGGTACTCATTTTTACCCAACAGAAGGTTACATCAGCTGCTTTCCTGGAACCAGAGGACTACATATAATTTACATAAAACTGAATATGTTAAAATACCCATTAGGCCAGATTCCCTTCTCATTTACATTGGTGTAAACTACAAGCACCTCAATTGAAATCAATATCTTGTCCACAGACTGTAAAACCACAGTAAGTGAGAGGAGACTCAGGCTTCTTATCTTTAATATGAAGAAGTAACTTATGGAGACTGCAGATAACAGTGCTCCATCTTGAATTAAGCAAAGTTCATTTGGATCAAATGGAAGGAATATGTAGTATCCATGAACCTTGTTAGGCCATTACAGAACTTGGGGGTTTTTAGGCTTTGAAACTTCATTTGATCTATCTTATATTGCATTATTTGAAATAGTGTGTCATTATTTATCTTTTTAGTGCAAGCACCAACGTTCTTTCGATGGGAGGAGCACCTCTCATTCAATGTAAGGACTTACTAAACTCATATAATTTCTGCCTATCTCCCTCCCTGTGAACTGCCTCTACAAAATTACTAAAAGAGTGACTTTCTATGAGTAGGAACCCAAGAGAAAGGGAGTGGAGAGTGTCTAAGGTGATATATTTCAACTTTAGGCTTTAGAAAATGGCTTGTCTGATTATGGCTCTCCAGTAAGCCTAGCCCAGTCTCTCTATATACAGGACTGAGTTTTAAGTGAAACTTATCTGCCTGTTTCAGGGTGAAGTCTCCTCTAAGATGGAGTTGGAGTAGGGACTGACCTCCAGATTTAGAAAGTACTCTTATGTATCCATGCCCAAGGCTGTCACACATTTCACTTCTTTTGAAATAGGTTTTTATGTTATACCTCATTAAGTTCTAGCTTGGGGTAATAAAGCCAAAGTAGATGGATATTTGCAGTTAGATCCAGATTTCACCCCTTTTATTCATGTTTCCCATTAATTGCAATGGAACTATCCCCACCATAAAGTACTACTCAATATGAAGAATATAAGTAGTTACAAACACTTATGGGATCTAGTATGATTAGGCCTCAATTGGAGTATTGTGTCGAGTTCTGAGTACCACAGTTCAAGAAAGATGTGGAGAAATTGGAGAAGGTCCAGAGAAGAGTAACAAGAATGATTAAATATCTAGAGCACATGACCTATGAAGGAAGACTGAAAGAATTGGGCTCGTATAGTTTGGAAAGGAGAAGACTGAGAGGGGACCTGAAAGCGGTTTTCAGGTATCTAAAAGGGTGTCACAAGGAGGGAGAAAAATTATTGTCCTTGGCCTCTGAGGATAGGACAAGCACCCATAGGCTTAAACTTCAGCAAGGGAGATTTAGATAGGACTTTAGGAAAAACTTCCTAACTGTCAGGGTGGTTAAACAATGGAATAAGTTGCCTAGGGAGTGTCAGCCAACGGTCAGGGCAGTGTGTGTGTGTGTGTGTGTGTGTGTACTGAGAAAAGGTTTAACGTCCGTGACTTTACTGCTAGGACCGGGGTCCTGTCGCAGAGGGTAGCCAACAGGCTGACAGACGCCCCTGTTTATAGGAAGAGCTTATTACACCTCAGATTTTAGCTGCTAGGATACAGGATCCCTTCACAGAGGGCAGTCTAGGGAAGACTGAGAGATGCCCCAACAGATCTGTCACCTGGGAGTGACACGATCCAAATGTCCAAGCTCCTCCTATACCTGTCCCTTATGACCAGCTGAAGTTCTTTTAAATTGTGCTTGGTTCTGTTACAGCAACTGAAGGAGTCAGGTTAAAACTTAAACAGTTACAGGTTTATTAAAAAAAAGACTTATATAAGCATATGGTTACAATAGCTATTGCTCTCTTTCTTAACTGTTAGCAAATACAGATCTTAAAAATGGTTACAAAGAAACTAAAGATAGAAAATAGAAATAATGGTACCAAGTGACAGCTTAATCTTTAAAGAACTCTAAGTCTATGTGTACACTTAAGACAAAGGACCACATCCAGGTACAAGTTTTACCCCTTTCTGTGCCTCTCGACTCCAGCGGGTCAAGCCAGGGCCGGTCCCTCAATTCCTAGGAAAGACGAATACGAGGTGGGCATCCCCGTGGAACCTCAGGAGGTCAAAACACCTAACCCGACCACCAGATAGATGGTAGATTGACACTCAGAGTAAATGTGCTGCTGGACCCATCTTTATACCCCTGGGGGCCCGTATCTTCTTTCTTATCTTAAGATGCCAAATTGTACTGGTCCGTTTTGTGGTGCCAGTTCTTACAAGCAAGTTTCAAATAATTTACATGTGTAAGAGAGATAACTAAATTGTGAGTACTAGACATTTTTTTTACTGGGCGAGAGATTCCTCCCCCCCCCCCCCCCCCGGACGGCTGTGTGTTCGTATCAATATGAGTTTAGTCAAGGGCATGCCTCTACAGCTTCTTGGTCAGCAATTAGCATATCTTTGTTTACAGCCATTCACGGTCACAGCAGTCTGCCATATCCTGAGCCTCCTGCTCCAAGGCTTTTACTGCTCTGTGTGCCCTGTATGCTCCAGGAAAGCAAAGATGGATGTTACAGGGGGGTTCCTGTCTGGCTACAGGGAGGTTGTGGAATCTCTATCTCTGGAGATATTTAAGAGCAGGTTAGATAGACATCTATCAGGGATGGTCTAGACGGTGTTGGGTCCTTCCATAAGGGCAGGGGACTGGACTCAATGACCTTTCAAGGTCCCTTCCAGTTCTAGTGTTCTATGATTTATGATTCTGTGATAAGTCAGGTGCTTTTGAAAATTTTACCTATTAGTCCAAGTCCAAATTTTTGAATGTCCTTTATGGTGTGTTTGTTTGAGTAAACCATCCTGAAGCAAAAAACTAGATTGATAAGACAGTAGATCAAATTTATTCCGGTTGTAACTTCATTGCCTTCAGTGAAGCTGCACAACATCAGGGATGAATTTGGCCTTAGTAGGTTTAAAACCAGTGAGAAAATATAAAGTCTTATCACTTCTATTCAAAATAATGGTGAACAGCATCTTATGAAACATATTTAAAATGGAATGCAGAAGTATACATACTGTTTTCCATGAGAAACCTGGTTTTGAATTCATGACCCCACCAACCTATTAGCCTAAAACAACATGGAAAAACATTTTTAAAACTCCAACAAATCATGAATTGATATATTTGAAATCTACATGAGTATTACTAAATAGCTTCTGATACACTCATCAAATAGCATCAGAAATAGAGTAAGTCATGCGGTTATCTGGCATTAGCAAGATATTTATGTGACTTGACAATTTTTCTTTAATGCTAAAAGATGATATTTACTATATTTATCAAACAATCCATCTATGGCTCTATTAATGTTCATTTTGTCTATATTCATCTTACAAACTGAAAAATAAAGCAGAAATATTTCCGATGTTATGTTCCTAATGGCTAAAAGGACAAACACAAATCTGCTTTGGTAAATATTGAAAACCAAAGAATGTTATAAATCTGACTTAAATCCACAAAAGCAAAGATATGAATAGCAAACAAAAGATAGAGGAGCCTTAGAGTAAAGGTTGCAGTTGCTATGTTGTGCTGATGTGTATCCCCATCTAGCAATTAGATTTTAGATTAAGAAACTGGGTTTTATTGCTCAGTTCCAAGACCCCTTCATGAATTAAAGTTTGTCTCATTTAATTCACAACTAGATTTTTGTGACAATATTATGAAGACATTTCTGGGTGCGTTTCCCCCCCAAAAATTGAAATATTTCCTACACTTGAATAAAACATGAAAACATAACATTTGAACTTTTTCATCAAACATTTTGCACTGACTCATGGCCTTCCTCTGGCCATACAAGGATATAAGGGATGTAACACAATCCCACCTCACCTCTTGTGTGGTCTCTGTAGACCGGGAGTCTCAGCACAAAGGTTTAAGCGGCTGCTGAGTACTCAAACACATCTCTAAACAAGTAGGTGCCTTTGTTTTCTGTGACTTCATCTTCACCATGCCAGCCAGCATAGTTGAGCTATCACTGTGTTGAAAACTGGTGTGGGTTAATTTGCTAGTCACAAAGTTCATGATGCATTTTCATGACTCAAAGCACCAACATCTGAATTATTTGGGCAATAGTTTCTATTATGTTTTATTTGAATTATATTATTTTGCCATACAAAATCCCATTTTAAAGAATGTATGAGTTCATTGTTGATTTCCTTGTGACTGAATATTAATATGTTTTAGCAATATAACATTTCACGTCTGCTTTATATAATATAATGAGAGTGATGAGTCTCCAAAAATAACAAATAAACATTTTATTGAGATTTTATTTGATGGCTACAGTAGGCCCATCCAGAAGTAGTGTGGAAAAACATAGATCCATCCTCTTTGTTTGCTCTGTGTGTGAGTGTGTAATTTGTTACTAGGCCTTGGTTGGGCCTACCCACATGCTGCCTATTAAAATGGTCAAATTGTAAAGTCCAACATAGATGGAACTAGATTGGTCAGTCACTGTGTATGTAAAGAACTGCATTAGTGTCAAGTATAATGTTTATTTGTTACTTTTGGATAATATGGCTATTTGACCCTTATGAATAGATCCATCAGCCTCATCTCTTCATATTATATAAAGCAGACGTGTGAAATATTATATTGCTAAAGCATAGTCAATGAAAATCAACAATGAAATCATCCATTCATTTCAATGGAATTTTATATGTCAAAATAATATAATTCAAATAAAACATAATAAAAACTATTGCCCAAATAACTCAGATGTTGGTGCTTTGAGTCATAAAAATGCATCATCAACTATTTTATAGTATTTTATAGTATCTTTCTCTATAATAGTTTACAATAACACACAATATTATTATTATTACAACATCTCAATTAAGTTAACTGTGAAAGTATCCCATTCATTCCAATAGGCTTAGCATAGCAAAAAGCAAACATGAAATATGCTACCAAGAACAATAGTGTATAATAAGGTTAAAAAATACTAAAGAGCAATTTCCCTGTTGGACCATGTTGTGCACTCCTTCCACAGGCAACACAAGTCTACAAGAGACCCATAGATATCAGAAGTACTGTCCAAGTCAAGAATGATGAAGGACTATATTCCTGGACTTTAGGTTTTAATTTAAGTGAGACTCCAAAGGCATGGAGTTGTATCTAAACTTACTGACTCTGTGAAACTGACTTAAAAAAGGTCCTCTCTTGTGGTTTGTCATATCTGGGGCTATGTCTGGACTGCAAGCTTCTTTTGGAAGAAGCTTTTCCAAAAGAGATCTTCCAGAAAAACTTTTTTCAAAAGAGAGTGTCTACAGAGCAAAAGCTCAATGAAAAAGCGATCTGCTTTTTCGAAAGACAGCATCCACATTGATTGGATGCTCTCTCTCATTTCAATTATGATTACTGTGGACAGAGTGACGAGGAGTCCTGTGGCCCCTTATAGACTAACTGAAGTGTAGGAGCATAAGCTTTCGTGGGCAAAGACCCACTTCGTCAGATGCATGTAGTGAAATTTCCAGAGGCAGGAATAAATATGCAGGCCAGGATCAGGCTGGAGATGATGAGGTGATCCAATCAAGGAGGATGAGGCCCACTTCTAGCAGCTGATCTGGAGGTGTGAATTCCAAGGGAACAGAAGCTGCTTTTGTAGTTAGCGAGCCATTCACAGTCTTTGTTTAATCCAAAATTGATTGTGTCAAACTTAAAGAGGAACTGTAGCTCAGCAGTTTCTCTTTGAAGTCTGGTCCTGAAGTTTTTTTGCTGCAGGATGGCTACTTTTAGATCTGCAATTGTGTGTACAGGAAGATTGAAGTGTTCCCCTACAGGTTTTTGTATGTTGCCATTCCTAATATCAGATCCGTGTCCATTGATTCTTTTACGTAGGGACTGTCCTGTTTGGCCGATGTATATAGCGGTGGGGCATTGTTGGCACATGATGGCATATATTACGTTGGTGGATGTGCAGGAGAATGTACCAGTGACAGTATGGCTGATCTGGTTAGGTCCTGTGATGGTGTTGCTGGTGTATATATGTGGGCAGAGTTGGCACCGAGGTTTGTTGCAAGGATTGGTTCCTGAGTTCGAGTTATTATGGTGCGGTGTGTAGTTGCTGGTGAGAATATGCTTCAGGTTGGCGGGTTGTCTGTGGGCAAGGACCGGCCTACCTCCCAAGGCCTGTGAAAGCGAGGGATCATTGTCCAGGATGGGTTGAAGATCACTAATGATGCGTTGGAGAGGTTTTAGCTGGGGACTGTAGGTGATGGCCAGTGGTGTTCTGTTGGTTTCTTTCTTGGGCTTGTCCCGTAGCAGGAGGCTTCTGGGTACACGTCTGGCTCTGTCAATATGTCTCCTCACTTCCTCGTGTGGGTATCGCAGTTTACAGAATGCTTGTTGAAGATCTTGTAGGTATAGGTCTCTGTCTGAGGGGTTGGAGCATATGCGGTTGTACCTCAGTGCTTGGCTGTAAACAATGGATTGTGTGGTGTGTCCGGGATGGAAACTGGAGGCATGCAGGTAAGTATAGCGGTCGGTAGGTTTTCGGTATAGGGTGGTATTGATATGACCGTCACTTATTTGTATCGTGGTGTCCAGGAAATGGACCTCCCGTGTAGATTGGTCCATGCTGAGGTTGATGGTGGGGTGGAAGCTGTTGAAATCATGGTGAAATTCTTCCAGAGTCTCCTTCCCATGGGTCCAGATGATGAAGATGTCATCGATGTAGCGTAGGTAGAGAAGGGGTGTAAGTGGACGAGAGCTGAGGAAGCGTTGTTCCAGGTCAGCCATAAAAATGTTGGTGTATTGTGGGGCCATGCGGGTGCCCATAGCAGTGCTACTGGTCTGGAGGTATATGTTGTCACCAAATCTGAAATAGTTGTGTGTGAGGATAAATTCACAGAGTTCAGCCACCAGTTGTGCTGTGGCATCATCAGGAATACTGTTCCTGACAGCTTGTACTCCATCTGCATGTGGGATGTTTGTGTAGAGAGCCTCTACATCCATGGTGGCTAGGATGGTGTTTTCAGGAAGATCACCTATGCATTGTAGTTTTCTCAGGAAATCCGTAGTGTCACGAAGGTAACTGGGAGTGCTGGTGGCGTAGGGTCTGAGCAGAGAGTCCACATAGCCAGACAGTCCTTCAGTAAGAGTGCCAATGCCCGAGATGATGGGGCGTCCGGGATTTCCAGGTTTGTGGATCTTGGGTAATAGATAGAACAACCCTGGTCGGGGCTCTAAAGGTGTGTCGATTTGTTCCTGTGTTTGTTTAGGGAGTGTCCTGAGCAGATGGTGCAGTTTCTTAGTGTATTCCTTAGTGGGATCTGAGGAAAGTGGCCTGTAGAATTTGGTATTGGAGAGTTGTCTGGCAGCCTCCTTTAGGTAGTCAGGCCTGTTCATGATGACAACAGCACCTCCTTTGTCAGCCTCTTTGATTATAATGTCAGAGTTGTTCCGGAGGCTGTGGATGGCATTGCATTCTGCACGACTGAGGTTACCAGGCAAGCGATGCTGTTTTTCCACAATTTCTGCCTGTGCACGTCGGCGGAAGCATTCTATGTAGAGGTCCAGACTGCCATTTCGGCCCTCAGGAGGAGTCCATGTGGAGTTCTTCTTCTTGTGCTGTTGGTGGGAAGGTATCTGTGTGTCAGTGCACTGTTCAGTGTCGTGTTGGAAGTATTCCTTGAGACGGAGACGGCGAAAGTAGGCTTCCAGATCACCGCAGAACTGAATCATGTTAGTGGGTGTGGTGGGGCAAAAAGAGAGTCCCCGAGATAGAACAGATTCTTCTGCCGAGCTGAGTGTGTAGTTGGAGAGATTGACGATATTGCTGGGTGAGTTAGGGGTACCATTGTTGTGTCCCCATGTGGCAGGTAGGATTTTAGACAGCTTACAGTCCTTTTTCCTCTGTAGAGAAGTGAAGTGTGTAATGTAGATCTCCTGTCTTATTTTAGTAAAGTCCACTTGTGCAGAAGGTTGGTGTTTTATGAGAGACTCCAGATTGGAGAGCTCTTTTTTGATGTTTTCCTGTTTGCTGTACAGGATGCTGATCAGGTGGTTCCTCAGTTTTTTGGATAGTATATGGCATAATCTCTCACTGTAGTCTGTGCAGTATGTTGATTGCAATGGATTTTTCACCTTCAGTCCATTTGCATTTGGAGAGAAAGATGATATCTGTTTGTACTTGTTTCTTCATGAGGTTGATAGATTTCCACTCCATACGGCTAAATGGAGTGGACAGAGTGGCCACCAGGGCACCTGTGTTTTTTCCTGGAGGCCTCTTTTGAAAAAACACCTTCTTCCGTGTCCACATACACCTTTTTTTTAAAAAAAAACTTTTTTCAGGAAAAGGCTTCTCCCTCATAGAAAGAGGTTTACCAGTGTCGAAAAATCCCCTCCATTCTTTCAACTTTCTATCAAAAGAACTCAATAGCCGTGTGGACGTAAGTATAGTTTTTCCAGGAAAAGAGCCATTTTTCCGGAAAAACTCTGCAATGTAGACATACCCTAGAATTTGGAAACTGAAATTCCAGGAACTTACTAAAGTTTGGCAATGGAAATCCATGAAATGTAAAGTTGTTATAAATGTTTTTAAAAACTATTTTTTGCCTGTCCTTATCATTAGTGAAACATTGACAAGTTGACATTTCTTTTTGCTGTTCTAAAACTCTATGGGTGTTTAGATGCAATTCTGGTTCTTCAAACAAACAAACAAACAAACAAACAAACAAACAAACAAACAAACAAACTCTCAATCCAATTTTTCCTATGAGTGTCAATTTATTTGATGAACAACATGTCAATTAGATTCAAAGAGATTTCATTTCTACACACACAATTTATAAATTAGCAATTAAAAGTTAATGATTTTCTATGACAAAATTGAAATCAGAGCTTCCAATGGTATGCTAAAATTCAGCCTATTATAATGTGAAATAGCTGAGGTGTTAAATACTAAATATGAGGCTTTATAAATGCATAGTAAAAATAATAAGCTGTAAAATTGCACAGTAAGATGAGGTAGTAAAATTTCTTATTAAAGAGTAGCTACTCTGCATACAGAGTGGATATTCTGAAAGGCATTAGTTAATTCAAACATTCCTGTTTTCAGAATACTAAGGCACCAGTTTATAACTTTTTATTTTAAATCTGAGCCATGATTTTATCAAATCTTGTAATACCAAAATGTGGGAAATGACAAAAACCTTGGTATTTTATCTGCCTGTACTTAAATTAATTTGTCTCCAGCCAAGCTGGAGAATTAACCTGCATTATATCTAGGTATTGTAAAGCAGGCATAACTGTTTTAAAAGCATGAGAAAAATACTTTTTTAGATTAGAGGAGGGACTTGTTCTGGAAATATGATTTAATAATCTCTACTGAGAGCTGACTTTTTCTGGACATTTGCATATGTTATTCTTTACATATATAGGTAGAACCAGACTGGAGGTTGGTCACATTTCATTATCACACAATTTGGAATGGCCATACCAGCTTTGAATGTATACTTGTTCTTCTAATATGCACTGGATTGTTAGCCTGCTAACATCCCAGAAACAGCTGAAGAACACACAGCTTCTCAAGATTGCCCTATTAATATGCTTCAGCACTTATAACCTCTAAGGGGACATTTACCCAGAAGGGCTAAAGCAACTTCAGCTACATCATTTGAATAGCTTAAGTCAAAATAGCTTAACTCGGCTTTTGGTGCTGTCTACACAGCAGGAAGTCCAAGGAAGAACACTCTTCCTTCAACTTCTCTTACTTCTTGTGAAATGAGGGTTACAGGAGTCAGTGTAGAAGTCCTCCAGCTTGACATTATTTCAAAATAAAGGTTTGTAGTGTAGACGTGCACTATATTATTTTGTAATAACGTCAGTTATTCTGAAATAACACTGCTGTGTAGACGTACCCTAAGAGTGAGGAGGTATTTGAGTTCACAGATCAAATGGGCATAGAGACTTACTGCTGAGCATGCCAAAAGCAGTGTTCATTAGGTTGGTATTTTTTTGTTTTTAGTGAATGATACCCTACTTAGAGTTAATATTTTGTTTTGTTTTTAAGTACAAATAATTAATTTAAAAGGGAAAGCACATGTTGTCCATTTTCTCTGAAATAAAACAGGAATCCAATGTTCTGAGAAGAGAAAATATTTTGGGATCTTTTGACTACCTTCTGAGCTATACACAATAGCTACATTTTAAATGTTTAATACACTGGGTTTATGCACACTGTTACTTGCTCAATTTTATAACACAAATAAGGCACTAAGGATATTTCATTGGTTTTGTTTTACCCCAAAATGTTCTCCTATTTTACAAATCAAGAGCCAAAGACAGCAGATTTATGGAGGAGAAAATTATGCCATGTAAGCACAGCATCCTCTCATTTGTTCCTATTTCTTTTAAGCACATTACCTCAGGGAACAATCCCTTCAGTAAGTATTTTTATTTAACTCAGTTTTTTCTCACATCTGTGTGTGTTAGACAGAAGCGCTGGGCATTCACAACTTGAGTTGTTCCGTTTGTAGCTGCATTAATGATGCAAGAGTGTGGGATATAATGATCACTATGTATATGCAGTGAAGACATCAAAGAAGATCCTGTTAAAGAACATAGAAGAAATACAAAAAAAATCTTTGACCTTTGCTTCTAAGTTCCAGATGATCATGCAACTGATTTATAATTTACAACATGAAGAAACATACAGTTCATTTGCCTTCTTGTAGGAAAAAAACTGAAATTGTTGAGCAGTGATACAGAAAACAAGCATACACTGTTAATATAGCCTGATTTTCACAACCCACGACAAAGTCTTCTATTAACCAATCTGTCAGCATATTTTGTGAGGAATCGTTTTAAGTATCCATGGGAAAGTGATATAATAGGAAGATAACAATGTACAATTACTGATACTAAATACTAAACCCTCAAACTTCATTACATATGGAATATAACGGTGTCTCTTTACTAGTCAGATCACATCCCTTTCTGGAAATTTCTGATGCCTTACGTGGATAATATACAAATGCTATACTATTGGATTTATATAGTTTACTTATGCTTGGATTTTTTTAATCCTAGTTTCTGAAATGGATTAAGAAGATGAAAAAAACAAGAGGCAGGCAAGCCAGATAAGGAGAAAAATATAAAAGATCCATCCCCCTTTCTCTCCAAGTACCAAACCTTTGCCCATTTTATAAGTAAATGTATTGGTGAATGTGCCCTGCTTTATCATCTGTCTTCAGTCATGGTGATAAAAGGTGATGTGAACTGATTACCTCTTCAGTTCCTTCTCCATCATGAATCAGATGAGCTCCAAAGCAAAAGGGAAGGACAGGAAGTAGTGGAATACACATAGGGACCACACATCTTGAAGAATTTAATTTAACTGCAAAGGATCCTAAAAACTACTAGATCTAACAAAATTAAGAACTATTGAAAATATTAACTATTTACAACTGAATTCATTTTGTCTTTCAGAATGGTGTCAAAGGTAAGAACACATAGATAGCTGCAGCGGCACAGGAGCCAGCAAACAGAGCTATAAACAGGGGAGTTTGAGTGGGAGTTCTGTTGGAGGAGAAGTTTGTATTTGGTTTTGTATTTGCATTGTTTGTATGTGTAGAGGCTTGTAGGAGTAGTGTGCTGGGAGAGAAGCTGAGCCATGATTAGGGGCTTCACTGATTACGGGTCCTATAAAGGTAATCTTCTAGTCAGGCAGTGGCATAGATAGCTGCAGCAGCACAGGAGCCAGCAAACAGAGCTATAAACAGGGGACTTTGAGTGGGAGTTTGTAAGGGGAGTCTGGATATTGGGACTTGTTTGGAGTTTGTTTTTGCTGTGGAGGGGGTGTTTTGGTTTGTTTTTGTGTTCACCGGACTAATAGGATTTTGGTGAGAGAGTAGATAAAACACCGAGGGTATGTCTACACTACCACCCTAGTTCAAACTAGGGTGGTAATGTAGGTAACCGGAGTTGCAAATGGAGCCCGGGATTTGAATTTCCCGGGCTTCATTTGCATCTCGCCGGGCGCCGCCATTTTTAAATGTCCGCTAGTGCGGACTCCGTGCCGCGCGGCTACACGCGGCAAGGACTAGGTAGTTTGGACTAGGTAGTTCGAAATGAGGAGTAATGGTAGTTCGGACTAGGAAGCCTAGTCCGAACTATCTAGTCCGTGCCACGTGTAGCCACGCGGCACTGAGTCTGCACTAGTGGATATTTAAAAATGGCGGCGCCCGGCAAGATGCAAATGAAGTCCGGGAAATTCAAATCCCGGGCTTCATTTGCAACTCCGGTTGCCTAAATTACCACCCTAGTCCGAACTAGGGTGGTAGTGTAGACATACCCAGAGGCAGTAGTGGCCATGGCCCAAGTAATAGAGAACACAAGGTGGATGTTTGGATGTGGTAGCTGTGGTATGTACATGATTCTGGAGGGGGTACCTGAAAGGAGTTTTGTTTGCATGAAGTGCCGCCTGATAGAGCTGATGGAAGAAAAGATCCGAGGACTGGAGATGCAGGTGGAAACTCTGGTCGAGTTAGAAGGGGGGTTGAGCAGATGATGGAGCAAAGGCATGACGTGGCTGAAGGGGAAAGCTTAGATATGCAGATTGAAGTAGGATCAAGGGCCTCAGAGGGTGGACTGCTGGGTGAAGAAAATGGACAGTGGAAGCATGTGACTAAGAGAACCAGGCAGAGGAAAAGATGGGTCAGTGAAGGAAAAATAGAGCTCAAGAACAGGTATGTGGAGCTGGAGAATGAAGAAGGGGTACAGCAGGAAGATAATGAAGATGGAAGGGTAAGGAAGATGAGAAGAGTGGCTAGTCCCATAGATAAAGGGGAAGAGTTAATGGAGACAACACCAATAATGAGCATTAGAAGGATACAGGATGGGTTAAAGAGGATTACAAGGGAAAACAGGAATGGCAAGGACTTGCAGCCAGAGGAAGCAAGAGATAGACCAGAGAATCACACTGTCACTAGGAAAAGGCAGGTCTACGTGCTTGGGGACTCCTTACTGAGAAGAATAGATAGGCCTGTAACGAGAGCTGATCCAGAGAATAGCAGGGTGTGCTGTCTGCCAGGTGCTAAGATACGGGATGTGGAACTGAGGTTGAAGAGGATTATTAAGGGAGCAGGAAGGAATTCATTGATCATCTTTCATGTAGGAACAAATGATACGGCTAGATTTCCGCTGGAACGAATTAAGGGAGACTATGCTAGGCTGGGGAGGATGCTCAAGGAAATTGAGGCTCAGGTGATCTTTAGTGGGATTCTGCCTGTTCCTAGAGAAGAGCAACTAAGATGTGACAGGATTACGATGATCAATAGACGGCTTAGGCAATGGTGCTATAAGGAGGGCTTTGGGATGTATGGTCACTGGGAGGCATTTATGGACGAGGACTGTTCTCTCGGGATGGACTTCACCTAAGTAGGGAGGCTGGCTCAACTGATTAAGAGAGCTTTAAACTAGGAATTTGGAGGAGATGGTTGGGAGATGTCCAGGTAATCTCTACGCTGGATTTTAACACTGAGAGGGAGGAAAATGAAGTAATAAAGGATATAGCTGGGGGTAGGAGAATGTACATGAGTAAGGGTAGGGTGGATACTAGTCTAATAGGTCATATTGGAGGTACAACGTCCATGCCAAATTGGGTAAAGAATGTGAGTGAGGCCAAACAGCAAAAATTAAGATGTTTGTACACCAATGCGAGGAGCCTAGGTAACAAAAAGGAGGAACTAGAGCTATTGGTCCAGGAAGTGAAACCAGATATTATTGGAATAACAGAAACATGGTGGAATACTAGGCATGACTGGAGTACAGGTATTGAAGGGTATGTGCTGTTTAGGAAAGACCGAAATAAGGGAAAAGGTGGTGGAGTCACATTGTATATCAAAGATGAGGTAGATTGTAAAGAAATAAAAAGTGATGGAATGGAGAAGACAGAGTCTGTTTGGGCAAAAATCACATTGGGAAAGAAAACTATCAGATCCTCCCCTGGGATAGTGCTTGGGGTGTGTTACAAACCACCACGATCCAAGTTGGATATGGATAGAGACCTCTTTAATGTTTTTAATGAAGTAAATACTCATGGAAACTGCGTAATCATGGGAGATTTCAATTTTTCAGATATAGACTGGAGAACAAGTGCTAATAATAATAATAGGGCTCAGATTTTCCTAAATGTGATAGCTGATTAATTCCTTCAACAAGGGGGGATGCTATTTTAGATTTGGTTTTGGTGAGTAGCGAGGACCTCATAGATGAAATGGTTGTAGGGGACAACCTTGGCTTGAGTGATCATGAGCTAATTCAGTTCAAATTAAATGGAAGGAAGCCTAATCCGAACTATCTAGTCCGTGCCGCGTATAGCTGCGCGGCACGGGGTTCGCACTAGCCAGCTTTTAAAAATGGCGGCTCCGGCTTTATGCTAATGAAGCCCAGGAAATTCAAATCCCGGGCTTCATTAGCAAGTTCGGTATGCATACATTACCCCCCTACTTCGAACTAGGGGGGTAGTGTAGACATACCCTCTGAGACTAGGGTTTTTTATTTTAAAAGAGCTAACTTTAATAAATTAAGGAAATTAGTTAGGGAACTTGATTGGACTAAAGAAATTATGGATCTTGAGGTGGACGAGGCCTGGAATTATTTTAAGTTAAAGTTTCAGAAGTTGTCAGAAGCCTGTATCCCAAGAAAAGGGAAAAAAATTATAGGCAGTTGTGTTAGACCAAGCTGGAGGTGATTAAGAAAAAGCATCTCAGAGAGGTGATTAAGAAAAAGCAGAAAGCATACAAGGAGTGGAAAATGGGAGGGATCAGTAAAGAAAGCTACCTTATTGAGGTTAGAGCATGTAGGGACAAAGTGAGACAGGCTAAAAGTCAGGTAGAGTTGGACCTTGCAAATGGAATTAAAACCAATACTAAAAGGTTTTATAGCCATATAAATAGGAAAAAAACAAAAAAAGAAGTAGGACCTCTAATTGCTAAGGATGGAGTGGAGGTTAAGGATAATCTAGGAATGGTCCAATATCTAAACAAATACTTTGCTTCAGTCTTTAATGAGGCTAATGAAGAGCTTAGGGATAATGGTAACATAACAAATGGGACTAAGGATATGGAGGTAGATATTACCTTATCCAAGGTAAAAGCCAAACTTGAACAGCTTAATGGGAGTAAATCGGGGGGCCCAGATAATCTTCATCCAAGAATATTAAAGGAACTGGCACATGAAACTGCAAGTCCATTAGCAAAAATTTTTAATAAATCTCTAAACTCAAGGGTTGTACCATTTGACTGGAGAATTGCTAATATAGTTCCTATTTTTAAGATAGGGAAAAAAAACGACCCGGGTAACTATAGGCCTGTTAGTTTAACATCTGTAGTATGCAAGATCTTGGAAAAAATTTTGAAGGAGAAAGTAGTTAGAGACATTGAGGCTAATGGCAATTGGGACAAATTACAACATGGTTTTACAAAAGGTAGATCGTGCCAAACCAACCTGATCTCCTTTTTTGAGAAAGTAACAGTTTTTTTAGATAAAGGAAATGCAGTGGATCTAATCTACCTCAACTTTAGTAAGGCATTTTATACAGTACCACATGGGGAAATATTGGTTAAATTGGAAAAGATAGGGATTAATATGAAAGTTGAGAGGCGGATAAGCAACTGGTTAAAGGGGAGACTACAGTGGGTCATATTGAAAGGTGAACTGTCAGGTTGGAGGAAGGTTACTAGCGGAGTTTCTCAGGGATCAGTTTTGGGGACAATTTTATTTAATCTTTTTATCGCTGACCTTGGCACCAAAAGTGGAAGTGTCCTGATTAAATTTGCAGATGACACAAAGTTGGGAGGGATTGCCAATTCAGAAAAGGTTCGGGATATCATACAGGAAGATCTGGATGACCTTGTAAATTGGAGTTATAGCAATAGGATGAAATTTAATAGTGAGAAGTGTAAGGTTATGCATTTAGGGATTAATAACAAAAATTTTAGTTATAAGCTGGGGACACATCAGTTGGAAGTAATGGAGGAGGAGAAGGACCTCAGAGTCCTGGTTAATTATAGGATGACTATGAGCCGCCATTGTGACATGGCCGTGAAAAAGGCTAATATGGTCTTGGGATGTATTAGGCGAGGTATTTCCAGTAGGGATAAGGAGGTGTTAGTGCCATTATACAAGGCATTGGTGAGACCCCATTTGGAATACTGTGTGCAGTTCTGATCTCCCATGTTTAAGAAGGATGAATTCAAACTGGAACAGGTACAAAGTAGGGCCACTAGGATGATCCGAGGAATGGAAAACCTGTCTTATGAAAGGAGACTCGGGGAGCTTGGCTTGTTTACCTTAACCAAAAGAAGGCTGAGGGGAGACATGATTGCACTCTTTAAATATATTAGAGGGATAAATACCAGGGAGGGAGAGGAATTATTTAAGCTTAATACCAATGTGGACACAAGAACAAATGGATATAAGCTGGCTAGTAGGAAGTTTAGACTTGAGATTAGATGAAGGTTTCTAACCATTAGAGGAGTGAAGTTCTGGAACGGCCTTCCAAGGGGACGGTTTGATGAGATAACATGATCTTGGTAACTAATTGACCATTCGTTATCAGTGGTAAATAGGTCAATGGAGGGATGATAGGAGTTACTATAGAGAACTTTCTGGGTGTCTGGCTGGTGAGTCTTACCCACATGCTTAGGGTTTAGCTGATCATCATATTTGGGGTCGGGAAGGAATTTTCCTCCAGGGTAGATTGGCAGAGGCCCTGGAGGTTTTTCGCCTTCCTCTGTAGCATGGGGTACAGATCACAGCTGAAGGATTCTCTGCATCTTGGGGTCTTCAAAGTATTTGAAGGCTTCAATATCTGAGATATAGGTGAAAGGACTATTCTAGGAGGGGGTGGGTGAGATTCTGTGGCCTGCACTGTGCAGGGGGTCAGACTAGATGATCATAATGGTCCCTTCTGACCTTAAAGTCAGAGGTCTAAAGGTTCTTACACCACCTATTATTGCCTCAGTTGGAGTCACAAGGAAAGTTAGGGTACTTGCATAGACCAACAGATGGGATAACTCACACAGGGAATACACCAGGGATCATCATGTACAGTATGTAGAAAGTAATGTGATCTAGTACTGAAACACATAGGCCCCCCCATTAGGACTCCTAACATACATTCAGGTTATTTTAGCCTGAAGTACAAAGAAGATGTCAGCAGTTAGATGAACTGTGAATGTAATAATTTTGTTCTTATTTCTCTTTGAAGTTTGTAGACAATTATCTGTAAATGTCTGAAGATCATAAGAATGGAAAATCAGGATGCAGGGGGCAATGCTGCAGCACCCCCAGGTTTCACGTGGGGCCATTGGCCCTGTGCCCTTCTCACCGTTCCCTGTGCCTGTGTCCTGCACCCTGCCACCATCCACATTCCACTTACCATCACTCTCACCTCAGCTGAGGCTCAGGTTCTGGCCTCTGGATTTAGTCTGGGGCCCTGCCCCTGGCTCCATTTTCTGCTCCCTGTGCCTTCCCCATGCCTGTAGCTCTGCTCTTGCCACTACTTGTGGGGCGGTACTCCACTCCTGGCTCCATGTCCACCTGCAACTGTGGCCTCCATCCCTTACTCCTCGTCAGGTCCCCCCTTCCCAGAGATAGAGCCCTGCTCCCTGCTTTGGAGGGGGAGGGAAGGAGGGTCAGAAAGCGAACTTTCAGCATCCTCATTTACTAAAATCCTACAGCACCACTGCTGAAGGTGGGTAATTACTTTATGCTAGCTAATCACCAGCATATTTAGGAAACTGGAAATGTACTTCAAAGCTAGGATAATTGCGTATTGTTTACCCAAGGGCCGTATGCTGTCACAAGGCAATGTCAAAAGGCTACAGAGCTCTATAAAAACTCTTGCATTCAGATCCTTTCATATCTGATCTGCTTATGCTTCATCAGGGGAAGTTTGGCTGTGTCCAGACTCAGGGGTTTTTTCGAAAAAAGTAGCCTTTTTTCGAAAAAACTTCACCTGCGTCTAGACTGCAGCCGCGTTCTTTCAAAATTAAATCGAAAGAACGTGGCTTTTCTTTCGACGGTGGTAAACCTAATTCCACGAGGAAGAACGCCTTTTTTTGAAAGTGCTATTTTGAAAAAAGGCGTTCTTGAAAGCAAACAGGGCTTTTTAGAAAGAGAGCATCCAGACTCACTTGCTGCTTTCTTTCGAAAAAGTGGCTTGCTTTTTCCAAAGTTTCGCGTGCAGTCTAGACGCTCTCTTTCGAAAGAGGCTTGCAGTCTAGACATAGCCTTTGGGTCACAAAAATGAGGTCTCCAGTTCCATTTTGGATCACCCTGATATTGGATATTGTACAATACCCTAATGAACTGATTCTAGGAAGGATTCTTTGCAACTCTAATGCTCACCATCTCTTCTGTGAAACTGAACTAAGGACTCTATTTATATCTTTTATGTTTTAAGAACTTTAATTTAATTAATAGTAATTGGTTGTAAGCAGGTATTTTAATGCATTGGGTTACAATAGTAGGGAACAAGTAGTACATCACTCCATTGATGTAAAACCTAGACTGTTTGGTCAATCAAGTGTGAGGTGATTTACAGTTGATAAGTATTTGGAAATAAAGAGTGCATGTGTTCTCCTCTTGGATTAATTTTTTTTCTTGTTAGACTTTTAGACTCAGTCAATGGGGAATATTCCAATCTCAGAACATGTCCAATCTCAGAACATGTCTTATCGCTCCAGGTCAAAACAAACAGAGATTAAGTTCATGTTTATAACAGGAAACAAGTTTCTGCGATCAGAGTATGTGAAAGAGAAATGACTATTATGTTGGGAATCCAATCAGGGCTTGGTGAATTCACACAGAACAATTTGGAGAGCCTCTAAGGCATTCACAATGAGGGGCGATAATTTAATTCACAGTGGTCAGACTGAAGAAACGGTATGATCAAACTGCAAAAAGTGCTAAAGCCTAAATTAAATCCTAAGAAAAGGTTTTACAAAAAACAACCCCTTCAAGGCTAATGAAGTTGAATTAAAAACAGTTAAATCATCTCATGAGCTACTATTATCACAGTACTCATAGATCACTTCTACTAGTCAAATATAAGATATATGAAAAAGGAGAGTACAGCCAGCAGTATGTTAGAACATTTACTGAAAGGAAATTAGATCTCCTGCCTAATGCCAGAAATTAAAAATCAAACAGAGAACCAATTTACTCATAATAGAGATATTAATACACTTCTCAGTGTTTCTATAAGTCCTGGACAATGCTGTATTTTTAAAAGAAACATGGTAATTTTTCTAGGGTGTTTCAACAAGATTAAATTAAACATGAAGCAACATTCCTGCCTAAAGATATTTCTGAACTGTGACTTTTGGTTTAAAAGAGATTCAGATGTTTTTGATTTTGATGATACATTTAGTGAACCATTCACACACTCCTTAATCCCTTGAATGGATCTTCGAGGGAACAGTAGCTAGATGAAATTCTAAATAATGCATATGTCTCACTGAACTATAAAATAAAAATTTAAAGATCCAGGGAGTTATGATTCCTGTAGGTATTTGTTATTTTGAATATTGAAATCACAGCCTTTATCAAATAGAATTCATGAATTATGTCCAGATTGGATTTACTGCAGCAAGAATCAGTCCAAAGTAGGTGGGGTTTGGGCCACTGACTGGAGTCATACATTGCAAAAGAGGTGTTTAAAAGGAAGTTGGGTTGGGATAGCTTTCACAGAGCCTAAATTTGTGTTGCAGAATTTTTATTACTGATAATGATGCAAGAAAAGGAAGGAACATGGGACTAGAACTTAGAAAAAAATCTTTTTTACTTGGAAACTGATCATGTTCATTATGGAAATTATTATTTTTAAAATCCCTCTTTATAGTAGAATTGCTCTTTTATTCTTTGTTGTTGCTTTGTAACAAGAAGCAAAATGTGTCTCAAGACACAGAGGTGTTTGTTATTTTTTTTCAAATATGGCCCCTAATTGCTGTCATTTTTATTAGGGATGAGTAGTCCGTAGAGACTACAAGCACCCAGCAAGCAGCGCTCAATTTCTTGACCTATCACAAGTACTTAGAACAAGGTAAACTTGGTGTAAACATTGATTCCTCTGGTTAGAGCCTGAAATTTGCAGTAGGTATAATGACAGATACTCAGGAGTTGATCGGTAGGAGAGCATCACCTAGTGGTTAGGGCTCAGAACTATGAATGCAGTATGTTGTTGGTAACGGAACTTTCACCCTCTCACTCCACCCAAATCTGACCCAATACCCTTGGAGGGCTGTCATTGATCTGACAGCCACGGGATACTTAAGTCTTCTTTCTCTGGGACACTTTCTTTCACGCTCCTGTAAAGTTATCGTCTGAGTTTAGAGGCATGAAGGGTGTCCGCTCTCCACAAAGCAGCTTCTGGTGGCTACATTTCGGCTACCTCCAGACTGCATCCCTCTGTCGGCAGAGGGATGCAAATGAAGCACTTTGAAAGTGAAAATGATCCTGGGATTTAAATATCCCGAGCTTCAATTGCATATTCATGTTCGGGCGCTGTGCCAATCACGCACCCTTTCGAAAGTGAAGTCTAGCCGCGGCTCTGCCAACAGCGGGGAGCTTTTTCGCCAGATCCTGTACTCCTAAAATGAGGACTACAGGATCTGCCAAAAAAGCTCCTCGCTGTCGGCAGAGCCATGGTTAGACTTTACTTTCACTTTCGAAAGGGCACGTGATTGGCACAGTGCCTGAACGTGAGTATGCAAATGAAGCTCGGGATATTTAAATCCCGGATCATTTGCACTTTTGAAGTGCCTAATCTACATCCCTCTGTCGGCAGAGGGGTGTAGTTTAGACACACCCATAGTGTGATAGTTCTCTTGCTCTCTCAGGCGACAACACATCCTAGTGCAGTATTCCCTCTCAGGTTGTCTTTAGCAGGCTCTTCCTTCCCTTAGGGACCTTTGGGCAATTCTCGTGGAGACATTCTGCCTTTCCCTCAAGTCTCCCCTGCCAGAGCTGCAAGTTTGTTCTCTTTCCTGGTCTGCATGAGCTTCTCCCCTGCTCTTAATGTCTTCTCCTACAGGTGCATTTCCTACATGTATGGCAGGGAGAGGCAGGCGGGACTCAGATCAGTTTCTTAACCCCTTGTTATCCAACGTGGGATTTGTATACCCCATCACACTCTAGTTTTAGAAGTTCTCTTATGTTTTGCTTATCCTACATGACTTAAAGAATATCTTTCATTTGTGTGTGATGTGAAGAAATTGGTTTATTTTATTTTACTTTATTTTATTTTATTTTATTTTTCAGGTATATTAAGGCAACATACATTGATTAATATTTGTAATGTGGTAGTGGCCCCCCAAAAAACCACTCGGCACTAAGAGTCCATTGAACTGGGCATAGAAAAAACCACTTAGGAAGCCATCAACTATATTTTTAATTATATGAAGCTGCAAACAATCATAAAGATCCTAACAAAAGCAACTTTGGAGATTGGACTCATAGTTCAGGAGAAATTGAACATAAGTGAATGTGTTTTTCCGGTAAATTTTGCTTTGTGTGTTGGTGATGGATATGGCCTTGACCACCCAATATGAATTTTATGTGCTATATAAAAAGTGATGAATAGGAATTAATACTGAAGAATCAGTTGTGCCCTAAGATAAATTCCCTTTGTTCTACTCCAGAAGCATAAAGAATTTATAGAATTTATATATAGGGAACAGACTTTGTGCTATTGCCTTCCTATTCTTTTTGAACTTCCATTCCAGAGCACATTTTGAAATGTGAGAGGAGCTAATGAGAACCGGATGTATATATGGAAATAGATAAGGCAACAGACATTAGATGGCACTTAAGAACATGCAGCATAGGTCCTGTAGTTTGAAGGACCAACTAAAGCTTCTTCTTGTATACTGCAACTGACTTCCTTCCTGCATCCCTTTTTATTGTCCCTTCCCAGAAAGGAGGTACTGGGCTCTAGGAAATCCTCAGCCAGTGGGACAGCTGCTGTAAACCGAACAATACAAAGGCTACTATAATACAGATGAGGGGCCAAATCACCCTTAAGGTTGAGGGGGACAACAGAAAGATAGAGTAAAATAACATCTTCATCCCCCTCCCTCCTCTGGGTCAGGTGAACTGCAATAAAAGGTGTGACATTATCTGGCTATTCAGTCAAGATTAGAGCTGTATCAAGAAAAATAATTTGGTTTTCTGTCAAGATTTTGATATTTCTAAATTTGGTTTGGTTCCCATTTGGAACAACTCCCAAAAATTTCAAAATGTGCTATGAAATGGAAATTCAACAAGGAATGGGGCTGTTAAACCTAGAAGCTCTGGTGTCTCCACCTCACCATGAGGTCATCTAGTGGCCTACTCTGGAAGTCCTAGAAACTGAGGCTGCTATTGTAACCACCACTGGGCAGATTTGAACCTGGGACCACTGAAGCTTGGTATAGGATCCCCTACAGCTTGACCTATAAAGCCAGCTAGCGTTCAGCCTACGTTATAGAGGTCTCTTGACCTTACCTGTTGCTGTGGTCTAGGTGCCACTGCATGGGACAGTGAATCACACTATAGGCCACTTCTAGACTACAAGCCTCTTTTGAAAGAGCTCATCACTCGAAAAAGAGCCTTTTTTTGAAAGAGCACCCAGGCTGTTTGCATTCAATGATGCCTTTTTTCGAAAGAGCACTTTCAAAAAAAGACATTCTTCTTTGTAAAATGAGGTTTTCCATGGTCGAAAAAACTGCCGCATTCTTTTTATTTAATTTTAAAAGAACACGACAGCAGTCTAGATGCAGGTGAAGTTTTTTTGAAAAAAGGCCACATTTTTGGAAAAAAGCCTGTAGTCTAGAGATACCCTAAATGTGTGTGGGTTACACCATGGCATCACAAGCCTGGGAGCCAGCCAGGGCTTCCCGACTTCCAGCCACTTGTTATTGTCCCTGCTGGGCTGATGGGAAACTGAGAGGCTGCAATTCCATTGTAGACAATATCTTATGGGCATAGGAGCCAGGGAACCCAGGCTTTTGGATCCTCATCAGACTGGCTGACAAGCTGTAGGGGAGCTGGAGAGTGGGAGCTCAGATACCAACATTTCTGAAATCTTGGTTTTTTGTCAGTTTGCTGGTGGGCTTCTGAGCAGGAAGATGATCTGCCAGTAAACAATGTTTCCCATCACAACTGCATCAAAATCCAACAGTCTCCACGAAATGTCTTGATTTTGATTAGCATAGGATAAGAGAGACCTTGTAAAGGAAAAGGGCTGTAAATAGGATGTTTCCCTCACTTACAATACAAGGTCACTTCTTTAAAGGAGTAAAGTTGTCAGAGGGCAAAAATCATACATAAAATAAAAATACCATACATAAAATCCAAAAATTCTATGGTACAAGAGATGTCTCCAGACACACATGGGTAAGCAATACATTTCATCCTGATATTATAGATAGGAATTCTGAAGCTAAGAGAAGAGGTTCACTGCTTAAGTTCATTTCAGCATGGGAAAGAAGGCAAATCTCCTCAGATTTAATTCTGATACTGTCTTACATTCAGGGCCAGGTCTAGGTTTTTTGCCGCACCAAGCAAAAAAAATTTTGGCCACCCCCCACTCTTTTTTTGTCCGGGTAGGGTCCGCGTGTAAATGCAGCTTGCACATCTTGTTAGGGGTGTGCACAGAAATGCAGCTTGTGCGGTTTCCTGGGGGGTGGGTTGCACGCTTCAGGGGGAGCCCAAACCCCGGGGCATTTTCATCTCCTAGGAGATTGCTAGGGACTCCCCACGTGAGGACAATGGGAGGGGACGTTCATCCACAGCAAGCCAGTTAACAACTTCCAAAGCATGCAGCTGTTCACATCACCTAGTGCTGGAGTCCCAGTCCCACTCCTTACTCTACAAAGGGATTTTATTACTAGAAGCCTTATAATCACTCAGGCTCCAACCCCAACACATAAGCTGTCCAACTCTTGGTATCCATGGACAAGAATCAGACTCACTATACAATGAGACAGTTCAAAGGGATTAAGAGAACTTTTGTTTCAACTCCCCAGCTCAACTGTCCAGAATAAGACAGGCACCAGACAACAAAACCCCACTAGCCTAAGACCTATTCCATGAGCGCAGCCCTGTGCTTTCTCCTTCAGGGACGGACCAAACAGCCTCTGAAGCAGGGTGGATTGATTTAAATAGATTTTACTTAAATCTCTAATTGTAATCATGATTTAAACCGGCAAGCAGAAAACCTAGATTTAAATGCACAATTAATCATTTAAATTATATTTTTAAAATATTTTCCTAAAGGGTGATTGAGTCTTATTGATTAGCAACCTTTAAAACATGTTGATTTACAACTAAATATAACCTTTATGCCAAATTTGGTGCTTCTATTTATTAAACAGGAGAGTATACTCAGTACAACTACCAACTAAATAAATGCCCAAATAATTATGTAACTTACATGTAATCAGATTCTTAATTTTTACATTTTTATTCTATTACAAAATGGTGTGTAATAGGAACACTTAAGAGACAGGTTTTACACCATTTATTATTTGCTAAGTGGTGGCTACTTTTTTTAAAACATATGATTTGCATCTACTTCTGTCTGGAAGGAAATTCTATTTAAAATAAACAAAACCAGCATTTAATTTTTGTATGAAATAAAACTACCTTAAATGTGAAGGACACACAACGAAAAAGTATCCAAACACATTTTGCATCTAAAATTAATTTATTAAACAAAGGAAATATCCATAGTGAATTTAACAGATCGAATCTAGTCATCATGTTCTTCAAGATGTTAGAACGCTCTCATAACAAGTTTTTTACTGAGAGAAGAGGAAAACAGGTTTTTTTGCTTCCTCAACTCTCAGTTTTGCAACAGTGAATGAACTAATCATTGAATTGAATCAGCTAAATAAACCAAAGTAATAAAAACATTCTCTCTTCACCTGCAGAAGAAGCTACTGCTGATGTAAACACTGGTTCTGTGTACTTACACTAGCAAACTGGTAGAATGTCTTTAAAAGTTGACAGGAGACATGTTCTATTTAATTTTTAAATTTAATTAATAAATTATTTAAATGGGTTATGATAAATGTAGGCCATAACAATTTTTAATTTAATTTTAAAGGTATATTATTTAAAACAAAGCCTATTTAAATGGGATCACAATTCCAATTTTAATAAAGCTCTCCAGCCCCAGACAGGAAGGGACTTGGGGACATGGGCATTGGGAACACCAGAGTTCCCCTTCCTGAGACAAAGGGAGAGGGAGAATCACCTGGGTCCCAGGCAGGTGTGAGGTTGTCAGGACACAGTACAAGGGGGCTGGGTTCCTGGGCAGGTGTGTATGGGGCGGGGGTGGGGGAGTTCAGGGCCAAGAGAGTAAGTGGAGGGGGAATTGTTTAGAGAGCCAGACAGGAGATGGGGATCCAGGTGTGGGGGAAGGGAGGGAGAAGAGGAGACGGGGTCCCAGCAGGGTTGCAGTGGGCCAGGAGGTGGGGTTGCTGGGCAGAGGCCAAGCTGGGGGAGGTAAAGAGAAGGGGGAGGTGGGGGGGTAGCAGGACAGTGGGCAGAGGCACACAGGCTGGGGGGAAAGCTGGGCAAGGGGGGATTCACAGTCAGCGGAGTTGCAGGGGAGGAAACACAGGCAGGAAGGGGACCAGGGGAGGGGGAGTTGCGGGGAGGGTGCATGGAAGAGGAGGTGGCCGGCAGGGGGTGCACATGAATGGGGGGGCACACTCACAAAGGCAAAGAAGAGGCCACCAGGCTCAGCCTCACCAGCCGTGGCCGCTCTACACCACCCTCCCAGCGGGGGCCACGCCTCGGGGCTGCCCATGCAGAGCTCCCAGTGCCCTGGGGCCAGGCGCAGGCTCTGAGCAGCCGGGCGCGGGGCTCCTAGCTCTGGGTAGCCTCCGTGAGGCTCCTCACTCTGGGGATGGGGCCCCGCTGCAGCGGAGCCCCAGCGCCCACCGAGCCCCTGAACTCCGTCCCAGTGAGCCGGCTGCCGGGAGCAGCCACCATGGCCACAGCCTGCCCCGCCGGGCTCAGCGTTACCAGCCGTGGCCTCCCTGCACCAGGGCCCAATGCCCTACCCTCCTAGCACCCCACCCCACCCTGCCCTGCCCTCCCAGCACCCTGGGACCAGGCACAGGCTCCGAGCAGCCGGGCTCAGAGCTCCCAGATCATGACGGCCTTCACGGGGATCCCCACCGCCCTGCTCCTCCTGCGGGCCAGAATGCCGCCCCGGCAATGTGCCGCCCCAAGCACTTGCTTGTTTTGCTGGTGCCTAGAGCCGGCCCTGCTTACATTGTGTTCTTCAGCAAGTCACCTTTCCTATTTTTTCCTTTAAAAAATGTAGGCGTTACATATTTATACAGTGACAAAGCTCCTCCTTACACTTAGTGGGTCCTGTGCTTTCAGGTGGATTTACTTGCCTCAGAGGCTCACAGATCTCAATTCAGACACTGGCTTGCTGTTTGTTAAGCTACTCTCATCACTGACCAGCATGGGGAACATAGGGGAAACAAAGCATCATAGTCTTTGCAGCCTCTCCCAATGGTATAGGGTAGGACAAACCCTTGTACCAAAACCAGCATTCTCATTCTAGTTCTCAAATGGGAAGTTGATGGTAGAGGGAACCTAGGCCTGCCCTCTACTCTGGCTTCTAGTCAAGGGACCCTATAATAGTAGCTGTCTGTAAAGTTTCTAATAACATTGCATGACAGCTACAAATCCCTAAGCCACAGCCCCATAGTGTTCCCTAGCATCTTCATTGCCAGAAGTTCTTCCCCAAGACTCTCCACCACACTTATTTTCATCAGAGAAAACAGAAGGGAAGCCTTTTTAAAAAAAATCTCATCTGGTTTCTAATTGGCCCACAGGTGTTCTAATTAGTCTGGCTCCCTTGACTGGAAGCCTCCTAATTGGTTCCAGGTGTTCTAATTGGCCTGATTGCTTTAAAATAGTAATAGAAATGTAGCCGTGTTAGTCTGGTGTAGCTGAAGCAAAATACAGGACTAAATAGCACTTTAAAGACTGTTTTTGATCTGAGGAAGTGGGTCTGGCCCACGAAAGCTCATCATCTAATAACCATCTTGTTAGTCTTTAAAGTGCTACATAGTTCTGTGTTTTGATTGCTTTAACTGATTCTAGCAGATTCCTGCTGGTACTGGATCAGCCTTTGTTAGCCTCTTCTGGGAACAGAGTGTAATATGGGGCTAATTTATTTCCCCTCCATTACTCTCCTGTCACCCTCTGGCCTGACTGTCACAATCCTACATAACACTAGCTTTTTATAAACTGAAAAAGATACATTCCTTGTCCCAGAGATATTAACATCTAAATAAGTCAGGGAAATGTAGGACTGGATGGGATCTTGAGACATTGTCTCATCTAATAATCTGTGCTGAGGCAGGACCAACCATATCTAGACCATCCCTGATAGGTATTTGTGTATCCTGTTCTTAAAAATCACCTGTGATGGGGACTGCAAAACATCACTTGGAAATCTAATCCAGTGCTTACCTATCCTCATAGTTTTTCTTAATGTCTAACTTACGTTTCCCTTGCTGCAGATAAGACCACTGCTTCCTGTCCTACCTGCCATGGACATGAAGAACAACTGATGACTGTTCCCTCAGACTGTGAATATATATGAAGATTGTTATCAGTACCTCCCTAGGTCTTCTTTTCTCAGGACCAAACATGCTGAGTTTTTTTAATTTCTCCTCATAGGAAAGCCTGCCAATGAGGTGGGGGTGGAGAGGGAGGAGGGCAATTGCCTTGGGCCCCAGCAATTCAAAGGGGCCCAGGGCTCCCAGCAGCTGCCGCTGCAGCAGTGACAACTGGAGCCCCGGGCCACTCTGCACAACTCTGAGGACTAGGGGAGTGGGCAATGCCACCAAAAGTGTGGCACAGAGGGCTGGTTGCCCCCACCCCACCTCTTCCATGCACACTGAGCCACCTCCTCCCTTTCCCCCATTGCACAGGAGCCCACAGAAGCTGTCAACTCTCCTGCTCATAGGTTAGGTTTTCTAAACCTTTTTTTTTTACCTTACTTGCAGTCTTCTGGACTCTTTCCAAGTAGTTCACACCTTTTCCATGAAAAAGGGTGCCCCAATCACAGTACTCTAGCTGAGGTCTCACCAATGTCAAGTAGCACAGGACAATTACTTCTGATGTCTTATGCATATATAACAGTCCGGTTGAAGTACCACAGAATCCTATGAGGGTTTTTTGCAATTATGACACTCATATTCAATTTGTGATTTACTATAAACCCTGTGCCTTTTTCAAAAGCACCCCTGCCTAGCTTGTTATTCCCCATTTTGTAGTTATGCACTGGATTTTTCATTCATAAATGTAGTACTTTGCATTTGTCTATGTTGCATTTTAGACCAGTTCTTCAGTTTGTCAAGGTTCTTTTGAACTCTGATCCTGTTCTTGAAGAGCTGGTATCATCTGCAAAGTTTTTACACACAATTTCCACAACATTATCTAAATTATTAAAGAAAATACCTGACTCAGGACAGACTTATGTAAGAAATGTCCCACCACTATGACAGCAAAATCATTGATAATTACCTTTTGAGTGTAGTCTTTCAACCAGTTTTGAACCCATATTATAATAATTTCATTTAGATGACATTTCTCTTGTTTGCTTATGAAAGTGTCACATATAATTGTGTCAAAAGCCTGAATAAAATTAAGAGATAGCATGTCTGCACCTTCCCCCCATCAACTATACCAGTAATTGTGACAAAGAAAGAAATCATCAGATATCCAACGCTGAAAAGATAGAATGGAAAAGTGCACATTAACCTGCTTCTCCTTCCTAACCTAAAACTCCTTCCAAAGCTAAATAATTCTCTTGGATATTTGCCATTCAAATGGTGAATCCAAGAACATAACCCTGCAGCCCCATCATGGGTCTAGATTGGCCTAATAAATCACTTGTCCCGAAACAATGCAATTAAGCCTAATTAGCCAGTGTCTTTATTCCTAAACTGTCTCTTCCCAGGGGAGATTTTAGCTTTTGTTTTTTAAATTAGCTTAAGGAGCTAAATTGCTCTGATTGACTTGGCAGAGAAATAGTTTAGCTCTGCCATAGTCTAGGATAGTTTATGTACTTGGGAGTCACTTGTTGCGTTCCATGAACAATTTGAGTCCACTGGTACAAATAACAAATCTTTCTACACACTGTACCCTTTTCATTTTTATCAGTGACTTTTGACCTCCCTTCACTGAGCACACATCCTTGGAAGTCTTCTACAAATGCCCCATTCACACCCTTTCTTTGCCCAGGTTGCTGTTTATTGGCTTGATTAACAGAAGGGCTGGGATATGCAGATCCGGGTGACTTTAAGAGTAGAGAAGTTCAATGAAAATCAAGCCATATTTCTATTTGTCCTTATAAACACCTTCATGAAACAAAGCAGTCAGTTTTGTTTTTCCAGCATAGACTAAGCAATATTGCTCCCCTGTTTGAGAACCACTTTTTAATTTCTTAGACTAACTGTCTATTCCCAAAGACAGGCAGTTACATTGTTTTACAGCAGCTTCAGCCATTTTCACAAATGAAAATAATAATAAAAAAATTAAAAAGCCTAGAGTAAAATGTTATCAAAGCATACCAGCCTACCATGGAGTTGTGAGTGCTCATACCTTGGAAGACTTAGTCATCTTAGATGGTATTTGCTTGTCTATCATCAGCCAAGATCTAATTACTTGGAAGGCATACTGGGATAAGGTTTTTGAGAAAAGATGAACCCAGACCCTCGAGCTTTTGTTAGGGATGTTGCAGTCAAAAAGAAAGACAATCCTCTGGTTAATTTTTTGCCTAATAACCAAGAATTGTATGAAATATCTATGTCCTCCTTAGTTTTCCTTTGAAATATTGTTTCTATTAAAAAAAATAGATGCCTTTTGGACATCAGCTGTTTCCTGTTCCACCATCACCTCATATAAACTAATTAATTTTAAACTTAACTTTAGAGCAGACCAGCAGCAGGTAAAGGTTTGTTTAATCCTTCCCATTTAAACACTAGGTGGTGTACAGTATTCCTTTACTCCTCTGTCAAAGTTTATCTATTATTCTCCTAGCTGCTTTGAATATGTTTATTTTCCTCCCATCTTTTTCAATTGTGCTGTACTTATTATAAGGATTCAACTAGAAACTTATTCTTTCTTTCCCCCCTCACCCAGGAATCAGTCAGGTTGTTTTTCATATCAGTTGTGCCATCAGACAATGGTGTTAAACAAACCTCTCTATTATAACTGCAAATGCTACAATATATATACCTGTTTCCATAGTGCCTTCCATTCCAGGCTCTTTACAAATACTATTTTTTCCTTACCAAATCTTGTCGGTGAGTTTTATTATTCTCATTTTTACACATTGGGAAACTGAGGCATGGAGCCATTAAAGAGGAGTTGTTCAAAGGTGCAAAGGAGCCAGGCAGTTGTCATTTATACATCTCACCTTGATTGATGCACCTGAAGATCCACAGCAACTGTGTAGTATAGACAGGGACACAACAAATTTTCCTCTTTTGTAGCCTGAAACTTATAGAATTAGACTTTCCTTCACCAGAAAAAAAAAGTAACATTGAATATTTGGGTTTGTTTCAGCCCAAACTTAGGGAAAACTTCAGTGTTGACACACAGTCCTTGCTCTGACTGAGACCATACCTCTTTATATAACCATCAATATATACCTATGGGGGGAAATCATCTTAGCTAACCTGAGTGAATCAATTTGAATTCTAAAAAGATCCCATAGATATTGAAAGAGTATTCATGTGGGAAACACAATGACAGTTCAATTATATATGCAAAGTGGAACAGTTCCAAAAGGAAAGACTGAAAGAGATTAATCATAGAATAGCCAGTCACCTGATGGTTAATGGGATGTGGAAGATCTTAAGTCAAGATCCCGGTTTACCACAGGCAGAATGGAATTGGGATGTGAAATGTCTCAGTTTCAGCTTATGTAGAACAGGAAAAACTTTTTAGGACAACAAAACCTTTTCTATGCCCTGCTTTATCTTGGTTTCTATTATATACTTGCTAATTACAAGCCAGAGGTCTGTTAGCATACACGATGGATCTTCATCATTGAAAGATGGCCAGGAGGTACATTTTATATTACAAGGCAATTAAATATTTTGATAAATATGATTACCTATTCAATAATTTGAGTATGAAGGATGAGATAAGTTAAAGGAATCAACATGGGTAGTTAAAGTGGTCCATATAATACTGACCATGATTTAAAAACAACCAACTAAACCATTTAAATGACACAGTCATCAACTGGATTGAAATTTAATTACCTAATTGAGAAGCAGGTGAAAGACAAAGAAATGAAAAGATATTCGGGGCTTCTGTTTGAATGAACTTGTCTGGCCACTGGGTGTCATCCTTGATTCAAATGACGATTAAAGACTTTTTAGATACAGCATAAAATCTGCAACTTCAAAAGCAGTTAAATTCCACTCTATTTGATTGTACATCATACAACAAATTGTTCTACATTTAAATCAGCTATAAAACTGAATACTTGGACAGACAAATTCTCCTTTGTCTCACTGCTTTATTTGGAAATCTAAAATGGCTGGGTATTGTGGAAAAGAGAAAAAGGAATGCAACTTGGATATATTAACAACAAACAATTTGATCTTCAAGTCTCAGCACATACAAACTATCTGTTGCAATTAAGATCATGAGGGGAAAAAATCCATCTGAAAACTTAGGGTTGTAGCCTAGTCTTAATTTTTTCCACTGTCCTGCTTTTCTGACTTTGCATTATCCTACTTTAAAGTAACTTGCGTGAGAGATAATCCCATGTTGCAAAGTTTGCACCTGAAGTTCTACATCTACAACATTTGAGGCTGTCTTAACTCAAGGTTCTCATGGAAATAAAGCTAGGTGCTCACCTCAAAGTTCAGGTGCAGATCCTGATCTGAATGGAAAAATTCTGCAGTGCTTAGAGTTTGGTTCCAATGTATATAGCAGAAATCTTCTTAACTGAGTTATAGGTTGGAAAGGTTTATAACATGAAGATATATTTGTATTTAACAATGTTTAGTTATCTAGACATAGTACAGGGCTTAATAAGTATGTATGGGAAACTGGTTCATTCAGTAAGACTCTAATCTTCTCCCATTCCAGAAAGCCAAGCTGGTGCACTGTTCAAGGTTTCAAAAACTGAGGAAAGTAATCCATATCCCCTCCCCCCCGCCCCCCGCATATCTCTTTTTCCATTCACTCAGCATAAACCATTCCTCCCACTTTGTCTCTGGAAGGCTCACTATAAAGTCCCTTTCCTCTCTCATGTCCTCAACATTTTCTCCAATTAGACCATTACCCTTTTCTCCTCCCACCCACCACAGATAGGCTTGAAAATTGGTGTAGAATCCAACAGGCCTTGTTGCACTGGCCCTAGAGTACATTGTTTGTATGTGGGACTGAAGCCTAAACACAGCAGCAAGAAGAGATGGAGGTTCTGTATGTCCTGTTGGACAACTCCATAAGGACCATAAAAAGGTGACCAGGCCTAGAATGATGGAAAAGCTCAGAGATGGGCAGGGTAGCATGTTTTATTCAGACTTGAATGCTGACTGGAAGAATGAGAAGCAGGGAAAAGAAGATGCATCTTTTGGATCAGATGAGTTAATCTTCTGAGGGACAGAGAAAGGACACATAGGCCGTGTCCAGACTCAGGGGTTTTTTCGGGAAAAGTAGCCTTTTCCCGAAAAAACTTCCCCTGCGTCCAGACTCAAGCCACGTTCTTTCGAAATTATTTCGAAAGAACGCGGCTTTTCTTTCAATGGCGGTAAACCTCGTTTCATGAGGAAGAACGTCTTCTTTCGAAAGTTCCTCTTTCGAAAGAAGGCATTCTTCAATGTAAAGAGGCCATCTTCGAAAAAGAGCATCCAGACTCGCTGGGTGCTCTCTTTCGAAAAAGCGGATTTCTCTTTCGAAAGATCCGCCTGCAGTCTAGACGCGATCTTTTGAAAGAGGCTCTTTCGAAAGATGCTTTCGAAAGAGCCTCTTTCGAAAGAAGCCTGCAGTCTAGACATACCCATAGAGAGAGAGAGAGAGAGAGAGAGATGCCAAACAGCAAGTAGTTCAGCAGAGGAAAAGAAAGATGGAAGTCTGAAAATGGGGGAAGGAAGTACTTGATGGATTCAGATGAATATCCGGTTTTCCTGGCAATTATCTCAAGCAAATCAAAACTTGAGAAGATCAGCTCATAAATGACTGTAAGCCCTGCAATAAGATTTTGGTTGTGAGCAGTTGAGATGATTCCAAGAACCAATCAGCATTATTTTATTATCTATTAGGAGTCTAGACAGTCTAGGAGCCACACATAATGTAATGCAATTGGTTACAGTAATAATATTTCTCCTTGAAATTTGATTTAGTTTACTTTGACCCAACTAAAATAAAAATAAGTACCAGCAATTTCTCCAGGTGTTACAACAGAAAAGATATGTTTACATTTGCTGATGTTTTAAAAATCACCATCGACTATTTTAAAAATGACAGCACCAATTTAACATTTTTAAACAACTATTTCTTTGTATGCAGCCAGCTTCTCTTAGAAGAATACAGAATAGCTTTTGATGAATTATAAAATTATTGAGAAAACAGATATTCATGTAATTCTTCCTAGCTTTAAAAGCAGATATAATTTTAATGAAAACATGCCACTATTAGAGAACTATTAATCAGAGCTAAAACAGTCTTTTATTTTTTTCACCAACTACAGACTAAGATTTTTCAAAAAGTCTAACTCTAAAGGGAGATATGGTGGGTGGGACAATATCTTTTATTGGACCAACTTCTGCCAGGTGTATGAAAGGGATTCAGAATTTACATTTTAAAATAAAACTTTATGGAATCTTTTAATATTAAACTCCAGCTCTAGATGGCCCTGGAACCTGAACCTCCAAAATCTTATCCTCTGTCAGAGAAACAGAGTATATCTGCAGTGTCACAAAGGCAAGAGCATATGTCTGACAGAGGAAAAGAGAAGTGTTTTCCCATTTAAACTTTACAACACCCCTGTGGGTTTTTTCTGGTATGTAGAAATACTTACGTTGGTTTTATAGTCTGGAAATGTTTCTCATGAATGTAGGCACCAGCTAGGCCTCCAGCTCCAGAGTTTAAATACTGTAAAGAATATAGCAACATATATGTTTTGCTGTCATTATTTCTTATATGCTACAGTCCCTTATCCTCCCTCCATAAAAGACAGAGTGGTTCTACAATTTCAATAAGGCTTTTAGTTGTAGCCTTTTGGCCTCATCAATTGTCTTAAAGTGGTGACCCTAGTGAAAATAGATATTTGTTAAATATTTTATTTCTTCAGGTTTGTGTTAAAAAACATCATACCATCATACCATGATATTTGCATTTATACCTTAGAGAAAGACTCTCTTTGAATTTTGGTCCAACGGGTCTGTGCGATTCCTATTTAATCTGAACCTCTTTGCCCATCCCTTAGTGAAACAAAATTATTAAAAACATTTTAAAATGCTAGAGCAAATCTCACCTTGTAGGAACACCAGCAGGCAAAATCTACTCCCCAGTCATGTAGTTGCAATTCTACATTACCAACAGCGTGAGCCAGGTCAAAGCCAACATAGCAACCCTAGAAGAAAGAGAGTACTTCAATATACTCCTAAAAGAATAATTACTATAAAAGTGATTCTGCAAAAAGGATAAATTTATAGCTGTGTGCATCTGCTCCCCATATAACTTCACCAGCATAATCATAATCTGTTTCATTTGGTGATAGAAATAAGTTTTGTATACAGTATATGCATATACACACACATCCCTATATTCAACCACAAACATATAATTTTATGGGCTTCTGTTCAAGGACACATCATTTTACGTACCCAAATTTGATCTATTCTAATGCTATTTGTATTAGAAATAAAAATAATATTATTAATTTAAAAAATATTATATTTAATTAAAAGACATGTTTTGCACACACAAGGATAAATAATTTTTTTTTCAGTTATACAGGAAGGTTCTGATTTTAAGAGCTGTTAAATATTTGAAACTCACATCGCCTTTGTAATTTTGCAAGCTTAGAATTTATGGAAATCTGACTCTTCGAATACTATAACAGGTGAGATAGCATCACATACAGTATCATGAATTTTAAAATTTCTTGTACTTGTCCCTACAATATTCTAACACCCCATGCCTCCTGCTTCTCCATAAAATGGTTATAAGATGGCCATGTCTAGGGAACTGAAACAAAATAATTTGTAATAGCTAAGAGACATGAAACAAAATGTTGTTTTATACACAAAATAACCACTGGATGGCAGCATTTTAAATTAAATGAATAAACGAAAACTTGTACTATATGTTAGTCATTAAAGAAAAGAAAACAAAAATAATACTGCATTTTGTGTATGGACTACAAATTAATACTATTTTACATTTTTCTCTAAAGACACAAACAGAGTTTTTACAAGTGGCATAGTAGGAATGAGTGAGAGCATGGACTGTAATACATCTAAGCCCTGTAATAAAACAAAGGCATTTTAGAAAATCTCTTTTTGCTGTCTCTTGCACAAATGGCATGTCAACTAAATTATTTAAAGAATAATTTAGTATACTTAATTCCTTCTAAAAGCCAACTAACCAAATGAAACAGCATTTACAAAAGTGAGAGACATGTCAATTTTAGTGAAGCTGTTAATGAAGTTGTGAAGCTGTAAAATTATTTCAAAATGATGGGCTGAACTGACAACACCTTATCACTTGCCCAATATAAATTTTAATGATGAGTGAACTGAAACAGGGGCAGAGTTCAGAACTGGCTTGATAAGCATTCTAGCCTTCACATGTCAAGAACGTGTCTACACAGGAACATTCAGAAGAGTTAAGTTGAATCAACTAAAGGAGTGAAAGCTTCAGAAGGGTAGCCAAGTTAGTTTGTACCTAGAAAAATGTAAAAAAAACCAACCAAGTAGGCTAGCAGCACCTTAAAGATTAACAAAACATGTAGTTGATATCATGAGCTTTTGTGGGCACAATCCACTCTTCAGATGTGTGTTCTTTCTTCCACTGAATTGGTTCATCCATTCCCAAAGAACATGCCAGCATTCTACAAACACAATTTTAAAAGCAAAAAATCTTGTAGTTTAAAGTGTCCACCATACTTTTGTTGTAGTTATGTTGGTCCTAGGATATTAAAGAGACTCAGTGGACAAGGTAATATCTTGTATTGGACCAACTTCTGATGATGAAAGAGACAAACTTTTGAGTTACACAGAGCTCTTCTTCAGGTACTGAAATGAATAAGAAATTCTTCATACTGAAATGAATAAGAAGTTTGGTAAAATAGAAGAAAAGTGCTTAGAAAGATAGATGGCCTTGTGGTTAAGGCACCAGAATGGGACCCTGAAAATGTAAAGTTAAATGCCAATGGACATGGGTATGATCTTGGGCAAGTCTCCTTTCCTTTACCTCAAGTTGCCATCTCCGAACTAAGATAATCATACTTCCCTACACTGATTTAAACAATAAGACTCTGTGCACATAGATTGCAATGGAAGTTAAAGCAAACAAAGTGCTCACACTACACTGACTATGTGGGAAGAGGGTTTCTGTGGGAATATTGCTTCTCTAAGCCACAGAGACCATGAGGAGCTCTCCTTCTATTTTTGCCAGAGGAGAGGGATCTGTGGTCCTGACAGCCTCCTCATTTTTAATTCAACTTCTGAAAGACATTGCTGGAAAGTTTCCGGGTAGTTGCTGATAACTAGCAGGTAGCAGCTCAGCATGGTCAATGACATTTGGAGGAAAAGAACTGACTGCTTCATGCAAGCGCAGCTGGGACATTTTAGAAAGAAAGTCAAGAAGAGAAATGAAGATGAAGTATTTTAAAGCATTTCCTACTGGGACCTGAGAGATTAAATATAGTCTACATGTTGCACACAGTGGGCTGAAGGAACAGTATTTCTATTACATAATTTATTATAAAAAAGTGAACTTGGAAATTAAAGTTTTCAAGAAGTTGACTATTTTTAACTGGTTCAGGAGATTAGAGGGCCACCCCCTAAAAACAAAGATGAAAAATGTAAAACAGGAAAGTATTGCTGTACCTTCCACTGCCTACACCCTGCTGATTAAAGCTTGGCACAATATGTAGTCATTTTCATTTATATGAAAGACCAAAGATGGAAAAATAGCTTGAGGTGATTTTTCAAGCTTAATTTAGCTCATTTAATATTTAATGGCTTAATGAAGCTATCTGTGTTCACAGTTTTCACTCTGGGAGAAATCTTAGTTTAAGCAGAGAACTTAAGTAATTGATTTTAAAAAATTCAAAAGGAAATCAGTAATTTAATTCATTCGTAACTGACCTCAGTCTTCTTGAAATGCTTTTTCAGACCTTTCTGAACCTGCCTTATAAATCTCTGTTAAGCAGTTTTAGGGCAACCATTGCGATGTACCATTTAAGTTTCCATGCTTAAAAGATTTTAAAGATTCTCTGTGAAGAATATTTCCCTCTTCCACACTGTTTGACTATAATATTTAGTGAGTTGTTTATAAAGTATATTTATTTCTTCTCTTATCACAGTTTTATCTTGCATTTTACCCTTTCTTCTGTCTTTTTTCTTCTCTTCTCCCTACTTTACATTCTGTTCATTTTGTTATTAGTCATCAGTGCATTTTGATCTGAACATGAGGCAATTGCAGCTCATTCCTATTTTTAGCATCCCAAAGATTAAAAACTTTCTTTTGCTAATATTTTGACGTTGGCTGTCCAGAGTTTCATTCTAGCCAGCAACAGTTTCATCATCCCCAAAACAGGCAGAAAGAGATGTGGTCTTTCAGTTAGCTGTGCCTCAGACCATGGACATGGAAAGTACAGAGCACTAGTGTGATGTGATTCTGCAAGTTTTCCCTGCCTAAATGCCAGGCTACTAAGTGCTGACATGAAGAGCTCATGCCTTGGTGACTGAGCGACATGAGCTCTTGATAGTTTTTCTAGTTATCCTTTGTCTTGTCTGGGTACTTCTTAAACCAATCTTCAGCCACCTGCTTATTTCCGTGAAGCATTTTGATATCTATGTGATAGCTCTAGTCCTGTCCACTGAGGAGAGAAAGGTAAGTGTCACTAGCATATTAATTGAGCAAACTTTCCAAGATACTTCATATATAAACTGAACAGATGGGAGGAGGGAAGATAGCACATGCAGACCGGTACATGTGAAAGCTCCTGTGAAAGAGGAACAGTTGCTTATCATAACTATCTAGGAACTTTCCAAGATGAATGAGTGAATTCAACTCAGTGCTATCCTGGACTACTCTTACTAGGCAGTGTAACTGAGGGTATGTCTACACTACCCCGCTAGTTCAAACTAGCAGGGTAATGTATGCATACCGCACTTGCTAATGAAGCCCGGGATTTGAATTTCCCGGGCTTCATTAGCATAAGCGGGGAGCCGCCATTTTTAAATCCCCGCTGCTTCGAACCCCGTGCAGCGCGGCTACACGGGGCTCGAACTAGGTAGTTCGGACTAGGGTTCCTATTCCAAACTACCGGTACACCTCGTTTCACAGTAGTAGTACAAGTATAGATATTTCATTAAAAGCTGGTAGTAGATTGCCTAATCTAGTGGTTCTCAAACTATGAGTTTGGAACCCAAAGTAGGTTGTGACTCCATTTTAATGGAATCATTGGGACTGGCATTAGACTTGCTGCAGTCCAGGGCCAAAGTCAAAGTCCCAGTAGCAGGGCTCAAGTTACAGGTGTCCTATCTGGGGCGTAAACCCCCTTCCTGTAGTCACAGTGCTTGGTCTTGGTCTTTTGTGGGGCTCAGGAGAGCTCAGGCTTTGGTCCTCTCTTCTGCAGTTGTGTAGTAATTTTTGTTATCAGAAGAGGAACACAATGCAATGAAGTATGAGAAACCTTGGCCTAATCTGAAAAAAACATCGATGAACTTGGTAAATAAATGGCTCAAATGCTTTTGCTAGCTTTCCCATTAGCCACAAGGGACACTAATGATTATATATGGGATGATTTAAACAGTTTTCATTTGCCTCTAGGACTCTCAGGGTACGTCGACATTTGCTCCCTAGTTCGGACTAGGGATGCAAATGTAGGTGACTGAAATTGCTAATGAAGCAGGGTTTTAAATATCCCATGCTTCATTAGCAAGATCTCACCCAGTGCGCTAGTCCAAATCACAGCTGATTCAAACCAGAAAGTGCACACCAGGATGCTGTAATTTGAACCAAAGCCCTTGGTTCGAACTAACGTTACTCCTCAAAAAATGAGGAGATATCTTATAAGGAGAAGTCTTGAAAACTGTGGAAGCAGCTGCAAACCAGCTCTGTCAAGACTTATTTAAAGTATGAGCTCCCTACAGACCAGCAAGCGTTGCATGGACTGCAACCTGGAAATTACTGAAGTGAATGTCTTCAATATTTTAGATATCTGAGAATAGTAGAAAAGTTTGTTTCATGAGAACTTCATAAAAATGTATAGTGTTTAGATAGTTCAGAGGGTTGCAACTGTATGTGTCTTTGAATGTCTAAAATGTCTTGCCATACTTTTAAGGACTCCCAGACCAGTAACACATCATCAGTGTTTAGAAATGCAGCTTTGTGTTGCATTAATAGTCACGAGTAGTCATTAAATTTAGGAACCTGAATACAGGTACAAGTTCCAAGTTCTAAACATGACTCCATCAAAGCAGTTAAAGCACTTGACTTTCAATAGAAGTTGACCATTTAACTCCCCTAGGTATTTGAAAATCCCTAGAGGAGCCAACTGATCCATGTCCCATGGCACTTTTATTTTGAGCCATTAAAGCTTTATTGATTTGCAGACAGAAGAGACTCCATTTGTCTTACAATTGTGGATGCTAATGAGATGGATGACTGCTGGAAATTCACTGTCCTCTTAAGTATTTCAATCACATAGAAGTAATAAAATGCTTGACTAAGATATATACATACAAATCAACTGATAAGCCCTAATGAGGACATTGTAGTCTGAGCACCTTCCTCCACACGCTTCTAACTTCTAATGATAATAATATACTAACACACTACACACTATTTGGATTGCCTTTCATTAAAGAATGGCAGAAGATTTTTTGTAACATCAAGGGTTAAATTCTGACCTTATGGGTGTGTCTAGACTACAGTGTTTTGTCGACAAAAGTGGACTTTTGTCAACAAAACTTTCCCTGCATCTACACTGTCACTGAGTTCTGTCGACAGAAGGCGTTATTGCACCCACACTGTCCTTTGTGTCTACACTGTCATGTCACAAAGCGGCTTGCTTTGTTAACAGAACTGGATGTAGTCTAGACGCTCTTTGTCAACAGAAGCTTTGTCGACAGTATCTGTCGACAAAACTTCTGTTGACAAAAGCCTGTAGTCTAGACTTACCCTATGAGAGGAAGTATCCCATCCTAAGTCTTGTAAATATTTAATGTCTAAATGCTTATTAGATGCAGGAAAAACTGTAATCTTCATATCAGAGTGAGGAAACTCCTTGTAATCCCTTGGTTACATGACTTGTCATGGTTACAGGGCACCTACAATGCCTTCCAGAACTTTTCTCATTCTGATTTGAAGACTATAGTTTTTTCCGTCTCTAAGACGCATTACAGGCAGTGTCACGTTGTGATGGGGCGAACAAGCCCCACACTAAAGGGCTGGGAGTAGTCCAAGCTCAGCTGGCTGAAAGAGCCTTGCCCTTACAGCCCTGCTGGGCATGCTCCCAGCAGGGCCAGTGTATAAAGAAGGCAGTGGCCCAGCAGAAGGGAGGGCAACTAGAGGTTAGGAGGAGCCAGGCCTCAAAGCTGGTGTTCCTGCGACAACTCGGGCCCAACTGAAGGCCAGCGTTGGGCCCCCGGAGGGAAGCTGGCCCCAACCCCGCAGAGTAGCGGGCACACCTCCGGGTCTACCCAGCCCCGGTAAGGACCGCCACCCCAACAGACAGACTAGTGGGGGTGCCAGGGTGATAGGGAAGCGGCCCAGGGTGGAGGTTTACTAATTCTGCTTGGTGCGTAGTGGCTGGATTCCCCACCAAGCTGGCAGGACCTAGAGTCCCTGCCTTCAGGGCCCTGGGCTGGGACCCGGTGGAGTGTGAGGGCCCGGGTCTCCCTACCACCCCTTGCCGTACCGGGGGAATCACTCAGGCCAGGAGAGGCTTTTTCCCCAGAACTAGGCCTTGGGTACCGTATATGCCCTGAGAGCGAGGCCAGGACTTTTGAGACTTTGGGTCCCGTATATGCCCTGAGAGCGGGGCCGGGACTTTTGAGTTGTTGTGTACTGTATATAACCCTAGAGAGGTGTCTGGACCGAGACACAGGCCAGTAGAAGGGGTCCGCAACCCCTGTAAGGGGCATACCCCAACACACCTTCAGTCTGGCTTTGCCTACTCTACAGAGCTTTGCTACTGCTGAACATACACAACTGTTAAACACATCCATATCTAAACTCTGAGATTCTCCACCAGTATAGAAAGGATGTGACTCTATTCTTCTCAATGGAGCTACACTGCATTGCAGAAAATGGAGAAAATCTTTGGATCAACACTGTATCCACAGGCTGGTAGAAAGTTTTCTGGGAAGACATATGTCAGAGATGTAAGCAATATGACAGAGAGCATACTCTCTGCCGATACACCATGCATATGTGTTTGCACTTAATTCCAGCTTTTCAGTGAGTGAATGCTTTCATCCTCCCCCCCACCTTTGCCCAGTATAACCTTCTTTTATGAACCAACACAGTACACTAGCATTTGGCTACATCCTCTTTCTTTCAGACTATCATTCCCTATAATCAAAAGGCAGTGCTGGTAGGCTCAATTCATTAGAATTAGCAAGAGGCTAGGTCAGAGACATGCAACCTGTGGTCCAAGGGCCACATTTGGCTCACTGGGGTTCCATGTGTGGTCCATGAGACATTTTGTTTACTGTTGCCCACACACAGAGTTTCCAGATTCTGCTGGTTTTCATCTGAGTAGGTTTTTTTTTTCATACTGGTATTACTAAAGTGGCATACATGGCAAGCAAGGGCATGTGAAGTGAAGTGTGTACTGATTCTGAGAGAAAATGTGCTCCTTCT